>NC_056730.1:934865668-935465668 GCF_019279795.1 Protopterus annectens | reverse complement strand
ACCAACTGTATTTGAAGTACTGTATATTGTAATGGAGAAAAAACAACTGGAAGTAGGATCTTTAAAAAAGCATAGGAACAGGTTACATACAAAAAATGGAAATTTTTGAAACAATACTTGCAGAATAATGTTTTGGATGATGGAGGTTTAAGGGAAGGCAGGAATTGATCAATTTATGTAATTTTAGATGTGTGATTGTTATACAAAAGGATATATGTCATGTATGATGTTTGTAACTGGGAACATGTTATTATGGTTCATTTTCTTTTATATAAATGTATGTTTGCCTATTTAAGTGATAATTCAATAAAGGTGTTAAAATATGTTATATGGCGGTTTCTGTTATTCTCACACTTGCTTTTACAGTGTTCTCTGTGACTGTAATGTGGATCTTTCTGAAGGTGTGCCATAGACAGTTACATGCCTTACAGTGAGCAGCATTCTACCTTCACCAAGGATGATGCCTCCACCGTATGAACCGAAAATTATTGATTTTAATAACTGACTTAGTTTCTGGTCTCACTCCAAGGGGATCCAATATTTATTTGCATGGCAGGACATGGTTAAATGACCATGTTGCTTTATCAAGTGTCAAGGATAGTCTGCACCTGTCCCTCCTGGACTTTTAGATATTGGCTAAAACGTTATTCACCCATTAGTGCTTTTTTAAGGTAATGTCATGTTGACAAAAAAAAAAAACTCAGAGCAACCTAAAGGTATTACTGCTCAATGCTAGGAGCCTAAACAAGAAAGCCCACACCCTACAAGTTCTCTTCATTCTGGAGAATGTAGACATCTGTGCTGTTACTGAAAATTGGTTTAAAGCTGCAAAAAGTACTCTAGCAGTACAAGGATGTGGTATCTTCCACATATCTAGACCAACAACAACACAGACTGGGGCTAAAAGTGGAGGTGTCTCAATCTATGTTAGTAACAAGTACAACTCCAGGATGGTTAAGCAGGATGATGCCCTAGAGTTCATATGCATCCAGATATCCATAGACAAGGTTCCATACCAGGTTCGGGACATCTACAGGTCACCATCTATGACTAGTGAAGCTCACAGCTCATACCTAGACCTACTAGAGATGCTCAATATCCAACCAAATACCCTATTCATGGGAGACTATAACTACCACTCCATTAACTGGGGAATGTACACTGCCTCTAACTTGCAGGCAGAAAACATTTCTTGGACTTTATCAGCACAAGCACTCTGGACAAGACAGTGTGTGCTCCAGCCAGAGGATCAAACATACTGGACCTAGTATTCACTAACATGGGAGAATGTTGCACCCCCAATCCCCCTCCCCCCATCAAGTCCTCAATGGTGAGGTCAGACCACAAAGCTGTCTCCCTTGAAATAATAATCAATTTGGAGAACTCAACTAAATGAATAACAATTAGAAACTTTTCTAAAGCAAACTATACCCTATTAAGTGACAGACTGTCAAAATTCAAGGCTCCTGCAAACCCAGAGAACACAGTTACCACTGCAGAATTATATACTGAAGCCCTGTGCAGACATGTGAATGGCTGCACAGAGGCTGCTGCACCTACCAGAATAAGCCCAAATTTAACAACAAAACAAACCCCACTGATGGAATCCTAACCTTAACAGGATATATAAAAAAGAAAAAAGTTATGGTCAAAAATCAGAAAGAGACAGTCTCACAGAGATAAGAGTTTTCTGATTCAGTTTAAATATGAAACTAAGACATCTAAGTCTAACAAGGCAAATTACTAGGTCAGGATATCCCCCCAAGCTAAGGACAATCACAAGGCCTTCTTCAGCCATGTCAGGAACTTTAAAGGTAACACTGAGCAGTGGGCAGAATTGATAATAAATGTGATAACCTTCACTGAGCAGAGTGCTATACTGAATCTTTTGGCTGACAAATTTAGCTCCAACTTCTCACTCACTACCCCTGTGGAATCCCTTCTAGCATATGTTCCCCCAACTTTTAACAGGGAGCAGGATCTGGCTGTGTTAGCCAATGTCAAAAACACTTCTTCACTGGGCCCTGGAAATATCCCTGGTTGACTCCTAAATAGCATTAAACATGACCTACGAGGACCACTATAGACACTCTTCCACTACAGCTTCAAAACAGGTTATGTACCAGGTCAATGGAAGGCTGCAATGGTCATCTCTTTCCATAAGGGTGGTCCATCAACCCACCCCAGTAACTACAGACCCATCAATCTAACAAGTCTAATATGTTATGCCATGAACTGTACTATCATGAAAATGATCAACAAAGACACCGTCAACCTACAGAGACTGGACCCATCCCAGTTTGCATTTGTTAAGGGAAGTTCTTGCCTACTCAACCTGACAGACTTCTACGAGAAGGTCATCAAGGCTATGGATGAGGGGAAAATGGTGCATACGCCTACCTTGGTCTGCTCAAGGAGTTTGATACAAAAACCCATTCAGGTACTATTAACAAACTCTCAGAGTTTGGCATAAATCACTACATAACTCACTGGATTTCTGGCTGGCTCAGAAATAATACCCAAGAAATCAGGACTAATGACACCACTTCCACAAAAAGAATGGTCAGTAGTGGAGTACCCTAGGACTCTGGGCTGGATTCGCTCTTGCTTGGCATCTATTTCTCAGAAATCAAACCTAATGTGGAAGGCCTCTAGCTCACCAAGTTCACAAATGACTGCAAGATGAGAGCTATCACAGAATTCCTCCACAACACAAATATCCTACAAGAGGGTATGACACAAATAAAGGATTGGTGCTAGTGCCACAGATTAAAATTCATCACAAAGAAATGCATTATAGTGCCCTTTGCGAAATCATCCACCCAAGCTAATTACTCCATTGATGAAACACTTCTAAGAGTTGACTGTGCAGTTAGGGAGTTGGGAACATATGCAAACAGTAATATAGAAAATTGTCACTATTGAAGTGACACCCTGACCACATATGCAAAAATGGGAAAGAGGGGTTGTGGCTGGATGGATGGATAGATGGATGGATGGATGGATGGAGACATTAAACTGGCCTTCGATCAACACATAATGCAATAGTAGGAAAATCATTCTTTGTTGTGCATCTCATAAACAAGGGTATAGCATCCAGGTCCAAGGAAGTTATAATACCACTCTACTTGGCCCTTATCAGACCCATCATTCAGTACAAAACCTAACTAGGCACTTGCAACAGCTGGAATGCTCTCAAAGGCTCCTTACAAGAAGAAAATTGTCTATGAATAACCAGTTCTGCAGCTCACCTTAAGGCTCTATCTCTGTACTCAGTATCCCATAGGTTACTGAGATGTGATCTATGCTTGGCATATAAGGCATCCTGAGACCCAGCTCTGATGGATCTCGTGAACATCTGCAAAACAAACAGTACCAATCACTGGATGGAAAATAGCAAATTCATCCCCCTGCTAGTCTGGCCCCCTTGTCTCTGATGGTCAGAGACTGACAGTAAGTAAACTAATCCCTAACTAACATACCCCCCATATAACCCTTAGCTACCTCCTTACTAGTATACCCAACCATATAAGCATCAAGGCACTTATGGAGAAACATGAGTTGGGTTGTACAGCTAGGCTTACAAAGGCCCTAGTGGTCATTAGCCTAGTATTGCATTTCCGTTATCAAATCAGTGTGCAACCACTGGTAAGGTGAGTCTTTTATTTTAATGTGGGAACATGAATGTTGACTACTTCACTGGAAAATGGAACAGAATAAAAAACTAACAAATGATCCTGAGATTATAAATCTTTTTTTGCAGGGGCAAGTCCACAATGGTCAAATGACTGAGGACATTTTACGTACTAAATTTAAAATAATTTCAGCTAAAGATTGATAGAGGAATGGTTGGTAAAGTGCAGGTAATAAACTGGGTAATCATTAAGGACATCAGAAAGCAATGCATCTGTGTTAGATATCACAATCACTGCTATAAGTGCACCCACAATGGCCTTATGTACAATGATGTACTTATTAATGCTCATAGTTATCAAGAGCATTAATACTGTTCAGAGGTACCATGAAAGCTCTGAGTTACTACTCATACTGCTAGAAGTAACAACTACTAATCATCACTAAATGTTATACAATAGCTTAACTAAAAGTTATATAGCATGACAAAATACACAAAAAGGACCTACTCTCTCTCTTGCTATTTTTTCTGCTTATTTTCCTTCAGTTGAAGGGTTGTGAACAATAGTTTTAAAGAAGTATCATTACTTTTGGAATGTACCAGCTATGGGCATGACATTAACTGCACTGAAGATGAATCTAAAGTTCCATGAAAGTGTTGATGCTGCTTCAAAAATAGTGAAACTGAAAAGCATATTAAATGGCATATTTTAAAATGACACTGACCGGAAGGAGGAAGGGGATAAAGTAGGCCAAATACTGGAATCCCAAAGCAATGGGTATAGTAGTTAAGAAAAAAAATCCATAAAATGCAGCCATGCTGTGGCACAAGTAATGTAGCACAAATGACAAATGACACACACACATTCTGACAATATGACTATGGTACAACAGCTGAATGGCAAGGTGGCTGAAGAGAAAAATAAATAAGAAAAGGTGTGGATAAAGCAGATGAGTCAGAGATAACTATATCAGTTTAGTGCATATGATTATGCCTACATGCTGATAAGATTTTTTCTGTAGTCATGGGTTTGATACCCTCATACTCCACTTACTTACTTACTGTATCACTGTGCAGGCCACTTAACCAAGCAATGCTCCCTGGCTGTTCCTAGAAAGAGGTGGCTTTACCTAGTGGTTAACTTGCTTAAAATATTTAAAATATATCTAAATGGAATACAAAAGATCATTAAAGAGAAACAAGAGAGATGATAGGTGAGGAAATAAAAAGAAAACTGTTTAATTTGATTAATGCACCACCTTTCTTTTTTTTCTGTGTACCCCATGAAAGCCATCTTTTACAATCTCCCTCCTGACCAGTTTTTCTTATCTTAATGATTTCCTTTTTTGTCCGACATGTTTGTTTGCTTAATACAAAGTACGTTCTCTCCACTGTACTAGTTCTGCATGGGGACATTATCCCCATTTCCAGCCCTGTTCCCTTGTTATAGTTTTCTGACATGCTGTCATTTTGCACTCGGCCTGCTCTGTTGATGTTTAGCACCCTTTTGTGTGGATTCTCACTTTAGCTGTCTGCATATGGAATTCCAATATGCAGATATTATAAGACAATTTCCTGCCCCTCAGTTATACACACTATGCATTCTCTACAGGTCTGCCCCCAACAAACTGGTGAATACCAGGAAGAAAATCACACCCACATTACTATTTTCAATAGCTGTTTAGAATGTGTCCTTTGTATGAAGTCTAACAAATTCCTGTAGCTGGCCAAGGTTACATTTAGAGAATATTACTTAAGATGCATTACATTAAACTAGCAGTTTTTCCTTTTCTGGTTATCTTAAAGTTGATTTCTATCAGAAGCTAGCAGTTTGGTAAAGAGGGATAAGGCTAGGAGCTGTTAGCAAGCTTTGTCTTGTAGTCCTGAGTTTTATTTCCTCAATTTCCATTTACAGACTGTGTCAATTACTGGACAGTGCTCCAAGGGCACCCCAGAGAAGAGACTTGCTAATAAACAAATATATTACAAAATGCAGTCTAACTGAATTTTTTTCTACTGGATATCACACCTGTGCAAATAGAAGTATTAATCTTTTTGTCTCACAAGCTCCTCTATTCTCCAGCCATCCACACATTTCAAATTAACAGTTTAAATGAAAGATATATGAGGTGAAAACAAGTACAGAGGAAATGAACGGGTCATTTGTATGATGCTGCTGTCATAACATGTATCAGGTATGCGTAACAAGCAATACAAGCATCACTCTGCTGAGGTTTTGTCAGGAGACAGACTGGGAGTTAGAAACACAGCTTGTTGTACATGAGGGACCACTTTTTTAAAAGGAGGGCCATCATCTTGAATGAAAACACTGGCTATATGACAGCAGAAAACCTCTTTTTAAAGTTTTGGCTTGAAGAGTGTTTGCTTGGTGCCAGAGAATATGCTACATGTCTTTTGAGCACTGTTCCAAGTATTTTTTTCATTTATTTATATTTTCTTAACTGGAATAATGTACTGTTACAATAAATACCAATTTCAGACATGGTCCAGTTTCACAGTACTATTAGACAAGTAAAGCGGCTATAAGACAAGCTTCCGCAAACATCTATATGCAAAATGAATACATATTTGCTGTCTACATAAAATGCTTGTAAAATATTTGTTAACAATGTTATAAAAATATGCTATGCATGCATAACAAACACGGTATACATTATGAATTACAATTGGCTGCAGATACATCAGATGAACTACTAAAAAATGTGTGATTTACTTTGGCATAATACCCTGAGCTAATTGGTTGATTCAATGTATATAACAACGAATGAGAAGTACTGATCAGAATGACTTGGTAATTACACTCAGCTAGGCAGCAGTGTTCTACAGTTTAGTGGAATGATACGGGCATCAAAAAGACAGAAATGACTGAAAAATGGAGTACTGGAAAAGGAATGTTGAGATATTGCACTATGGCACAGTAGCTGCATTTGGTACAGGGGGTGTTCTGCTAGTATCAATGAGGTGGGGAATGTCTGAAGTAAGGGGTGATAGGAAAGGGATGCTCATGTTATCACAGAATGGTAAAGCACTCGCATTTGGAGCAGTTGGTGATGTCTTGTGCTACAAGAATACAGAACTGTTAAAAGTAGCTCAGAGCTCAGATTGTCTTGCACTGAAAAAAGAAAAATGAACATACATCAACATTGCTGAAATTATTAAGCCATGTCAGATGCTAACAGTGGGAAAAGTTAATGTTGATTTTGTAAGTAGCAAACTTCCAATGGGCTGAACGTTTAAGAAGCTGGAAAATATCTTTCACTTCTGAATATTCAAGGTAAAGAAAAGTAACTTAAATCATTTCACATCTCTCTGATTTTACACCACCACCTCTATCAGGCTAAACCCGCATCAGTATATCTTTGCCAAAGGGAGATCTTGCCTGCTCAGTTTTCTTAACTTCTTTGACAAGGTTACACAGGCTGTTGTGAGTGGTCATTCTGTTCCCACATCCTATTCAGATCTAACCAAAGCATTTGACACTATACCCCATGCTGGCTTTTTTAACAAGCTTAATGCCTTATAAGTAGGTATGTATGTGGTGAGATGGACAGCCAAGTGACTGAAAGACAAAAGTCACATACAGATACCACCTCAGAAATTATGATGGTATTTAGTGGTGTGTCCAAGGGCACTGTACTGGGAACTCTCCTTTTAGGCATCTGCTTTTCCAATCTCCAAACCAGGAATCAAAACCTTTGGAAAACTAACTTTGCAAATAACTACAACTTTGTGTTGTCAAATTTTCCTCCAACACCCATTCATTACCATAGGAACTACCCCTCATAAGCAAGTGATATATGGAAAAAGGCTCAATTTAAATGCAAACAATGTAGTATTTTCACATTTGGTAAGCAATTATCTCCCTCAGTGTACAGTATAACCAATACTCCACTCCAAAAGTATTACACAGTCTGGAATCTTGCAGCCTGAGTTAATTCCCTCTCCTTCGATCATAATGAGTAGCTGTAGCCAAAAAATTCTTCTGTTTAGCACAAGCAATATCTAAAGTCATATTATCTGGGTCAGAATAATTGTATCTTGTTATGCAGTCCTAATAAGACCAATTACCGAGTACAAAGTCCCCTTCAGGATTTACCTTCCTAGACATAGCAACTGGAAAGGCCTCAGCAGTTCCTAACCAAGAAGAATGTTGACCTAAAGTCCCTGCACTACCAGGAAAGACTTGAAGCACTACCCCTTTACTAAATGTTTTCTTATAGGCCCATATATTGTGATCTGTGCTCCATTAAGGACTCCACTGATCTCCCATATCTTCATAAGTCAAACAGCTCCAATAATACCAGAACAAACATTTATCTGCATCACCACATAAATAGAGAGACAAATTTATTACTTAACATCTACCCCACATCTGAAAAAAGCTTTGCCTGCAAGTTAAACAAATTGACATCCTAGCATACTTCAAATTACACCTGAATGATTGGATGTGTACCCCATAAATTCACCTCGGGACTGACCTGCTTTGCCCATCTTGAGAAGGAGGTTAAAGCATTCAGGTGTGTATTGGTTAGGTGTAAATGGTCTTCTGACTCAATTACCTTGTATTCCCATAATTCTATGAAAATAGAGTATATTGTAAATGTGGTGGTCTGCGTCAGAGTGTGTGTGTGTGTGTGTGTGTGTGTGTATATATATATATATATATATATATATATATATATATATATATATATATATATATATATATATATATATATATATATGTGTTTGTGTGTTTGTGCATATAAAAATAATGTACGACACACACACACACACACACACAAACGTGACTAAGAAACAGACAGAACTGGTAGAAGTGGCAGACCAAACAGTCCTACATCTCAGCATTTCTACTTATTCAGGAGTGACTGGATAGAAAACAATATCAAAGGCAATTAGAAAATCTCTTAAAACAGCACAGATGACAGTTTCTTTATCCTGTTCAGGATGGAAACAAATTAAATTAAGAAGGAACAAAGAAACATTGAATAATTTCACAGAAAATGTGCAAGATTGTGGGAAAGAAACCGGGAAGCTTTATTTCAAGGCTCAATTTATTTTAGAACTTGAACAGCAGAGGGAGGATGAAGGGCTGCAAAATGCCATCTCTGCAGGCCACAGAATTTACAAAATAGCATGCTGTGAAGAGTCTGCTATAAGACAATGCACTCTTACTATGTTAATTTTTACATGATTAATGCTAAAGATCATCCATTTCAAATCTTCACTTAAGTAAAATGACATAAAATATTCCACAAAAGGATGTACTAGCTCATCAGCCATAAAATGAAAGTATTACTCCTGATAAAAGGCACAGAATGCTTTCACCTGCAGTGTTTCTATGAGGTGGGAGGTAACTGTACTGTCCAAACTGCTAAAAAACTAATAGTGCAGGACTAGGAATTACTGAAACACTTACTACCATAAACTTGTGTTAAAAACAAGATTTGCAATCTTAAGCCAATGCACAATTCACAGCTCAGTGTAAGATAAAACATAAGCACACAGGATGGGAACTGTAAACAGAATGAGAAAAATGCAGAATTGCAGTGTAATAAGATGGGATAATCCACCAAGTACTTTTTTGAAATCAGCTTCAGTATCAGGCTAGGATAACAGGGTCCTACTATTTCCCACAACAGACAGAGTAATACTTGTAAAACAAAAGATACACTGTGCTCTGCCATATAATGTTTTACTACAAAATTTTAGCTATTATAGCAGCCATGGTGCTGTGTACACTCTGTTGTCAGTACATAAACGAAAACTCTGGGAGGTAAGGTCCTTAAGTAGGGGCCAAGCGTGACTTTAGTGAATGTGGATTAGCAGAAAGTAACATTCCAAAAATATATACTGAAACTTGTATATAAAGAAATAGTGAAAATATCTATGACTCTCCTTAAAGGTCCCTCCAGGACAATCTCTCACCCATTTCCCATACCAGCAAAACCACAATATAGACTGAATTCTGGGTTGCTTAATTTCATTTCACAGTCTTGACAATGTATATAAACAGATGTATACAAACAAAATCCTTATGGATATAACTAAATCTAAAAACTTAGCAGGTGATTCCTTGTTCTCCAACTCTGTTGGAAAAGTATGGAATCAATTACCACCTGATCTTACATCCCAGACCTCTCTCCCACTTTTTAAAACATCTAATAACCACTGGTTATGCTCCTGTTGTAACCCTGACTAACAATTTCTTGTTTCTGACCTTCTACCTTCTCTAAATACTAAACTCCTTAAAACACCTTAATAGCCTTTTTCTCTCATATAAATTATATAAGTGAACTATCAAACTAAGACCTACTAAGATTTGTAAAAAAAAAAAAAAAAAAAAATTTTTTTTTATTCTTCTATATTTTTACATAGAATTTATAATATAACTCTCTGTTATAATTATAGCTGTTTAAACTGTTTTTGATGTCTTCATTATTGCTGCATATGACTGTCTCAATGCTTTTTCTTACATTGTATGTTATTTCCTCCTCTACTGAAAATGGACATATATCCAGTTAGACTAGCCCGGTCAACAAATGTAAAATAAAATAAAATAAATAAAATAAATAGCGACTCAAAAGCCTTGAAGCATGTGATGCCGTAAGACACCTAATCCACAATACACAAGTAATAGAGAAGTAAGCATAAATTTTTGCAGCAATGAAATTTATTCAATAAGTATTTTAAGTTTAAATCATGGAATACTGAAGAAAAATACTTAATCGGGAGTATAAATCTGAAAAAGTAGAAGACCAAAACAAAAGTAAAACATATAAATATCATAAAAATTGAAACCAATATAATGATGTCAAATGTTAAATAAATTAGAATGTCACTTGCAAGGCCGAGGCACAGGGATCCTATACATGAAAACAGTTCCCTTCCCTAGATGACATCAGCTGCATGATATAATGTGGGTTGAGGCAGAACATCTTGTGAAAAGGAATGACACCACCTCTGCCCTGACCACCCACTCGTATTATCATGATTGAAATGAGCTGCTTCACAATTAAAAACAAAAAAAAAACACAAGGAAGATTATGTAAATAAGTTTATCACATATTGGAATCTTTTAATTTCAGTATTATCTATGCAGAGAAGCTTAACAAATAAAAAAAATGCAGTTGAAAATATAAGTACAAGATCTGAGTGAGCACATTACTATTTCATAATCAGAAAACCCTGTCCCCAAAATAAATAAATGAATAAAATAGAAGGACACAGAGGATACATACCTTTTTCAGCATAATCATTTTCTACATCACTGTGTTAAGCACCAGGAATTACATGAAGCCCAGTCATAGAAACCAAAAGACCACTGATATAACATCCTGCAAAACATTTTAAAATGTTATTAAAAAATTAATATGATATGTAGCCGCAGTGGTGCAGCGGTAGCGTTGTCGCCTCACAGCAAGAGGTTCTCCCATTCGATTCTCGGCTGGAGCGCCTTCTGTGTGGAGTCTGCATGTCCTTCCTGCGGTCGAGTGGCGTTCGAAAGACATGCGAGAATGGGCATGCCTTGGTTGAAGGGTGGACGTCGAGCCGGCACATTGGCACCATAAAAATCTACTGCCAATCATTAGTGGACCGGAGTTCCGCTGTAGCGACCCCTAACCGGGAAAAGCTGAAAGAAGAACAACAACTATATGATATAGTAAAGATAGGTGCTTCAATATACTGAAGAAGATAAAGGACCATGGTAGTTCTAAAAATAAGTAATAAACAGAGCTGTTAGGAAAGATGATGTTTGCAATTCCTAATCAAGAGACAGAAATAAAAAATGTATTGTTTCACTTACCTTTCTCCACAGTCAAAAAGTATGTCCACCTGGCTTAGCTGATGTTCTCCAGTAAGAACATCCAGTTCTGCTTCTGCTACTGTGACACCATAGGAGTTATACTGAGGGGCGTAATCAGGCTGTGGTTCAGGCCAGACCCTAATGGAAACAGAAAGTATTATTACAGATAAAAGCGGTTTATGCATAACATAGTCAAGCTTGATGTACACTAAATTATTCTTAGTAATTGCAATGTGTGGTAATATATTTTATACCAAAGCTTCATTTATATCTCTCTCCACTTGCTGAGAATTGCTTGTCACCACAAACACAATCCTGCATAAATGCTACACACACACACACACACACACACACACACACACACACACACACACACACACACATACTGTGTAACTTCTGAACTAGTCAAACTACTGCACTTAAATCCATTCCCCCTCCAATCCCATGCTAGAATAAAGAAGTGAAACATGTCACAATAATCACACACTTGGGTGCATTTTCAGATATGAAATGCAGCTGGGTGCAGTAAAATTCATATGGAAAATATAAAGGTTCATAGATACTGTACACACTGTAGGCATAAAAGCCTTCATAATATGTGATTTCCTTTGTATTACACTCTTTGCGTTTACATATTTAATTGGTCAACTTTATTTTAAAAGTTACTAATGATATTCAATTTATCAGAAGCCATGGTGGTACAGCATTAGCATTGTTGCCTCACAGCAAGAGGTTCTCCTGTTCGATTCACGGCTTGAGTGCCTTCTGTGTGGAGTCTGCATGCCCTCCCCGCAGTCTAGTGGCCTCCGAAAGACATGTGTGAATGGGTATGCCTTCACTGAAGGTTGGGCTTCGGGCTGGCAACTCGGCACCATAAAAATCTACTGTCAATCATTAGCGGACCGGAGTTTCGCTGTGGCGACCCCTAACCGGGAAAAGCCAAAAGACACAAAAACAACTAAATCACAAAGCCCAGATTACATTCACATTGAGATTATAAACCCAGAATCAAGAACAGCTGAAGTTACCCATTGCAAGTAAACATTTGTCCATTACTGAACAGAAACACACTGGCCAAGGTAATAGCCACCTAGGTGGGGGGCTACGCCCCACACAATAATATATATATATATATATATATATATATATATATATATATATATATATATAGATATGTATATATATATACATACACACACACACACACACACACACACACACACACACACACACACACACATATATATATATATATATATATATAAATAAATATATATCAACTACAGTGGGGAAAAGGGCATATTTCTACATGGTGGGCAACTGTTTACTTGCCCTGGGTAACTTCAGAAAAAGGAAGTTTCAAATTTTACACAGCCCTCAGTTAAGTAATGAAAATCAAAGATCCCCTATGAAACAGCCACCCCCCACCCTACACCAGCAAAAAGAAATGTCACAGGCATAGTCCCCTTCTAATGTAATAAAACTTGTTTATGTCAGGCATACACAGAGCCTACCCATACACTATTTGCAATGAAATATAACTTTGACATTGCTACTTCTAATATCAAAGTTTTTAAATTTGTTCACACCTTCATTAGAATATTGCTATAAAGCCACATAATATTACCTTGAGGATCATCTCAATAGTAACTGCTACATCTTCTATACCAACACAAAAGGCCAAAGTGCAGATATTGTGCAAACTTTCTAGTTAAAATATAATAACATTATAATTGTGTAGGTATTACTTGCAAAGAGTATAACATATGTTGACATGATTTGTACAAAAGTGTGCCAAAAATAACACAACTGCAGCAGTCAAAGGCAGTATCTGAAATTGGTGAATTCAAGTAGTCTTCCATACTATAACAGAAACTTCTCAGCACCCGGTTGTTCTTATATAGTGTAGATCAATTCTGCCGGACATGGTGAACATGTAACTCAGGTGTCAGCTTATTATCATTCATGAATCACTCAATCTGCTTGATGTGCTGAGCAGGTAAACATGATGTGAAGACCTACACAATGCCATACACATGCCCTATCAGTACAAGAGTGAGTTCTGAGAAGTGGGGCTATGTATTGGCTTGCAAACATGACTCATTGGCAGTAGTGCATGGCTAACTGAAGTTCTAACCTGATGTACACTTACTAAGGGTGTGCCAGTGAGGACACACTTACAAAAAAGTTTGAGATTACATTGACTGACTAAAGAGATAACTTTTATGCCACCTTTATGAATAAGAGGTAACTGCGTCTCTGAGTAAAAACTGTATGCAAGTTATATCAAGTATATAAAACTTAAACATACAAAGTGAAAAGTTCTATATAACTGCAAGTTATAATGCACTCATTTTGCAAACACATCAAAAGAGAGTACTACTCACAAAAGAAAGGGAAGAAAGTACAGTTGTATACACTCACTATAAATGTAGATATTTGAGTGTATTCACTGTTGCAGTCATCACCTGTGAGTTATCCCTGCTGGGTAGCCCTCGGCCTGCCTGAATACCAGAGTAAAGGATTTCCCTCCTGCATCAGCTGTTCAGATACTGTGGCTGACATCAGGTCATCAGGGCTATAAAGGGTGACAGCCAACGCCATTACATCAGTCTTTCTTGATGTGGAGCCAGAAGCAGAAGCAGTTTTGTGAGTGTGTCGGTCAGCCATTGCCAGAGTGAGGAAAACCGTCTAAAGCTAAGTACCCCATTGGGGAACATTTTCTTGCTTTTAACTGATGCCAGAGAAAGTCAATAATTGTCTCATTTGTGGAAAGCAGATCCCACATCGAGACTTCCATTCTCTCTCAAACACTTGTTTAGGCCCACAGCATGACATCCCCAGGTGTAGGTTCTGTGCCCTGTTTAATGCTAGAACCATAAGAAGAAGAGCTGAAATTGTAGCTAGGCATTTTAGTGAGTGTTTTCCTCAATGTGATATGGCATCAGTCTCTCAACCAGCTACTGACTTACCTAGAAAAAAGAAAGACAAGGATAAAGACAGGCCTCTAAATGTTAGCTCCTCTGACAACTCAGGTCAAAAGTCTGGTATTTTTCAACTAAGTGCTATAAAGGGTGACAGCCGATGCCATTACATCAGTTTTTCTTGCACCCCCAATAGTCAGGAGCACCTAAGAGGATACAGAAATATGGGGGAACTTGGCAGGGAAACAGGACTGCAACAGTGAATACACTCAAACATCTACATTTATGGTAAGTGTACACAACTGTACTATGTTTTTCATGTTTAACTGTTGCAATCATCACTTGTGGGAAGATTCCCAAAGCTGAGGAAGTGGGTGGAGGCATGCTATATAGGTTATGGGGATGCTAGCATGCCCTCCAGGATTGCAGATGCAAATCCTGCCCTGGTTTTGGAGAATGTAGCCAGTTGGCAGTGCCTATTGAAAGAGTAGCTAGATGTCCGTGTATCAGCCTCCAGGATATCCTTGGTAGGAACCACTCTCACGAAGGCCGTGGAAGTAGAGGCTGCTGTAGTGGAGTGATAGCTGATGGATTTAGAAGTCATCTTTCCAAGGAAGGCATAGCAGAAATGTATGCAATGAGAGATCCATTTGGAAATGGTCTGCTTTGTAATGGGTTCCTCTCTGCCTCAGGGGTGAACATAACCAGTAGATGGTCATATTTTCTGACTGATTTGGTCCTGTCAAGGTAAAATCTCAGTTGCCTGTGTACTTCCAGGGTATGGAGAATTCTTTCTCCTTTATTGGTAGGTTTTGGGAAGAAAGTAGGTAGGTGAATGGTCTGGTTGAGGGTTACCTCAGAGACCACATTAGGCATAAAGGCGGGATTGTTTCTCAGAGAGACCCTGTTTGCGTGGAAAATGATGAAGGGCTCAGTGGCCATGAGGGCCTGGAGCTCAGATACCCTCCTGGCAGAAGTATGGCTAGCAAAAAAGCAGCTTTCCAAGACAGGTACTTGAGATCTGCTGGGGATGCTGGTTCAAAAGGGGGTAGAGTCAACTTTTCCAAAATAAAATTTAGATCCCAAGCTGGTGCAGGTGTCCGTCTAGGTGGTCTGATGTGAGCTACACCTCTGAGGAACTGTTTTAAGAGGTGCTGAGAGAACAAGGGCTGCTCCGCCTGGACATAGGCTGAGATAGCTGAAGCATGAGTCTTGAAAGAGGAGTAAGACAGCCCCCTTTTTAGAAGCTCTGCCAGTAGCTTCCTCTCTGTTGTGTGAGAAGGTCTGTGGAGGGGTATAGTGGGATGGGATGGGATGGTGCATGCTCAGACTGAGAAGCATGGGGTACCAGTGCTGCCTCAGCCAATCTGGGGCAATTAGGATAGCCCTTGGTCCTTCCTCTCTGATCTTGAGCAGCACCCTGGGTATCAGAGGTAGTGGTGGGAAAGTGTTCACAAACAGGCTGGGTGACATAAGACTGTAGGAAGGCCTGCTTCTGTGGGGGGGGGGCATTTTTGCTGAGATGTCTAGAAGGGTGCCCAGGAAGGTAATCCTTCACGTGGGATGTAAATGCGACTTCTCCAAGCTGATGGTGAATCCCAGATAGGTCAGTAGGGTCTGCACAAAGGAGAGGTCCTGCAGGACTTTTTCCTTGGTGTCTGCCTGTACGAGGCAGTTGTCAAGATAGGGATAAATGTGAATACCCTTTTGTTTGCAAAATGCAATGACTGGAGCCAGGCACTTGGTAAAGACTCTGGGAGTAGTGGATAAGCCAAAGGGCAGAGCAGACAACTGAAAGTGTTTGGACTCTGCTCTGAACCTTAGGTAATTCCTGCAAGACTGTCTGAAAGGAAGATGTAGGTAGGCATCCTTCAGATCTAGGGTCACTAACCAGGCTTGTGGCAGGAGCACAGGTAGTAGTTTTTGTAGAGTCAGCATCTTGAATTTTGGAATCAAGAGGGACAGATTCAGGGTGGAGAGGTCTAGGGTAGAGCGCCAGGTGCCCTCTTTTCTGGGAACCAGGAACAGTCTTGAATAAAATCTTTTTCTACTCTGTTCCTTTGGTACAGCTTCTACAGCACCCTGGGCATAAAGCTTTCTGATCTGATGAATAGCTTCTGTCCTCTGATTTTCAGGGACGTCTGGGCAACCTGACCTTTTTGGCTTTCCCCTGAAACAGAATCTGTACCCATTGGTAATAATTTTCAGGACCCATAGATCTGAGATGATGGCCTGCCAGTTTTCTTGGAAGAGGGAAAGTTTTCTTCCTAGCCTGTTTGCTGACATGAGGGGCAGAGGGGAGGGGAGAAAGTCATTGAGAGTCCTTGGAGAAGGGGGTTGGTTTAGAACTCCCTTTCCTGGGAGCAGCAGTGGACCACTGCCTGGGTATTTGTTGGCTATGGGACTGATGTCTAGGGGTTCTGTCTCTGCGTCCCTTTCTCTGGGCTGGTTTAGTCTGTGAGGGAAAGGACCAGTGTTTTGTGGGGAAGTTTCTGCTGAACCTGGGAGGATGCACCTGTAAGAAGTCCTTGACAGTTTGCATGGACTTGGCTTTACCCTCCATTGTCTTAATGACCTCTTCAGCTTTAAGGCCAAACAACTGGTCTTTATCTAAGGGGGTGTCTACCAGTTTGGATTTTACATGATCAGGCAAAGGCTGCTCCCTTAACCAGGCATGCCTTCTAATTACAGAGCCTGTGACTGCAGCCCTGGTAGAAGCTTCCAAGGCATCAAAACCACAATGCAAAGAGTGTTTGGCTACCTCTGAGCTAGACTGTATGAGGTCTGCTAATTCTCTGGTAGTACTACTGTTAGGAATGGAAAATAACTTCTGTTTAATCAGTTCAAGGACATTCTGCTGGTATTCCAGCATATGAAATTGACAATTTAAGGTTCTTACAGCTAAAGTGGCTGAAGTGTATACCTTTTTCCCATTCTGTTTAAAGCTCTGCTTTCTTTGTCAGCTGGAATGGGTTTTTTGATGATTTTGCCCTAGCTCCCTTATAGCCTTGAGTAATGACTTCAGGGTCTGCAGTAGGGTTTTTGAAAAGATATTTGTGGGTGTCTTGCATCCTGTAATATCTGTCAGGTTTCCTGGGTGCTGGGGGGAGAGAATCTGGGGAAAGGGCAGATTCTAGGAAAACATCCTCCACTACATCCAGGATAGATGGAATAGCCAGAGGTTTATGCTGGGGCAAGTCAAGGAACTCTCTCAGTCTCTTCTTAGACTGAGGGTAATCCTGAACCTCCCACTGAAAGTGTTCTCTGAGGGAATTTAAGGTTTCCCCAAAAGAAAGGTCCTCGGGGGAGGCAGATGGAATGGGGTCATCAGCATCAGAGCCCTCAAATGCTGCAAAGGGTTGGTCTTCCATGTCTGACTCCTCAAGGACAGATTCTTCTGACTCCTGGTCAGTGAGGACCTCAGGGGAGGTGTCCCTTTTTCTTCTGGTTGGGGTGGGAGGGTGGGGCTGGCTTCCCGTAATAAGAGTCATCAAGTCTTCTGCCATTCTGAGCAGTTGCTGCGACTGAGGGGCAGGCTGGTTAGGTGTAGGTCGGTGGCTGGGTCTTTGGGGAGGGACCTTTTTGGGGGTAGTCTTAGGCTTGGGTCTGGATGGGTCAGTAGCATACCTCTCAACCTGGAAACATCAAAAATCTGGACAAGGCCCATGAAAAATAGGTACAAATCTGTACACTGATCAACATAAAATTTGCATACATAATTACATCAGCCCACCCATTCCAATGGAATTGTGGGATACCAACTTTCAAATGCAAACTGAAGAACAGGCAACCAAAATATGGCACCAGAGTCCCCCTGCAGCCATTCCAATGTCCCATTACCTAGCTATTTCACCCCATTTACCATAAACACTAATGTGCATACTGCTTTACTTCTACAATGATTATTTGGATTTTATTTTTACATTTTATAGCACAATGCACAAACACTAATAGACATCTGCTAAACAAAGCAATACTGTCTCATAATGAAAACAGACTTAGTTAGCATTAAAACTTCTCTGCCCTGAAAACTCACATCCAATGAAACAGCATTGAAACCCACACACCACATCCAAAGAAAATGCATCTGGCCAGTGGTGAATAAAGATTACCTTTGGGCTGTTTTCAAATCATAGGTCCCTTGCGCACAAAACAAGAAACATACACGTGTTCTTTGATACACCTTCCTGACTTTATTAAATTATATTCCTTGTATAATATAGCACACTTGTCAGACTTAGAGTGCATTTTAAATTTATTGTTTGAACATTTTTCCAGTAGGCAATGAACCAATAGTGACAAAACTGCCCAGTTCAGAACATTTCCAAAATAAAAGTCTGCTTACATACACACACACACACACACACACACACATATTTATATATACATATATATATATATATATATATATATATATATATATATATATATATATATATATATATATATATATATAAATAGAATGGCAGTAGTGCAAGCCATGGGCATCTTGCACAGATTCACGAACTTATTTTCAGTTTCAGTTTTTTGCTTGACTTACCTCTGATTTGTGTTATCAAACCAACTTAATAGCTGTAAATACACAACAAAATAAGCTAGGCAAACTGCATGTTTTAAGACTTCCAATTTTTAGTCCAAGTAGTGACAGACCTTTTCCTACAGTCATCCTGAAGCATCAACACTACCATTGTAATCCAGGTGCTGTTAACTGGCCATTCTCGCTTCTCCACTGTCTGCAGTGGAAAAATATGTTTTATCTTGGATGCTGGAAAACGTACTATACTTGTTTAAAAATATTTTTCTTACAATGTAGCACAGAACATAATAATTCTGATTTTCTGTTCCTGAATTTGGGTTAATGATATATTTTTATTGCTCTTTCCACTGAGGCACAAATGCCCTTGGCTGACCCAAATATATAGCTAGTTTATAGAGCCCAAGCATGGAGTCAGTCTATGGAGGCATCCTCTATGGTTGCCCTCAAATCAACAGCCCAGAAAAATCTTTCAACTCTTTAATGCAGCAGACTTGAACTTCCAGCCAAGTTGCATGCAAGTCATTTAAGACTGAACTCTTTAATTATAGAAAAGAAGTGTCTGAATCATGACTATAACTATGTCCAAAGAAAGACTGAGCTAGACAAACAGGGTTAATGCAGGCAGACTATTATCACCAAATCTGCAAAGATGTGAGACCACTGTTTTGTTTTCTACAAACCTCCCCTGCTTGATGCTTTGATAAGTCAATAATACAAGAAGAAGAAGAACACATTTGTTTACTTTCTGCATGGAATGGCGATCACTTTACTTAAGCCCACGACAATACTGAAAATTGCAGATGACAAATGGAATGAATGTGGCCAAGTACAATAATCAAATCTGTGGAACCATCTCTACTCTACAATTAACAAATAAGAAGGCCATCTACATGACTGGTAACTCGACTCTGTCTCATTCTATTTGAGTGGTGGCAGCATAGCACAGTGGAGTACAACTATGATCTGCTAACAAATTTTGTTCTGTATTTCTGTGTTAAATACCCTCAGTCTCCGCTGGAAAACTGTAACTTAATACATAACCAGTGCTCCTAAGTCAACCTTGAAAACTGACTTGGAAAAGGTGCAAAGTAGGGCCTACCTTTTTAGGAACAATATATTTAACAAACATTCTACACAACCACTGAATGCATCAGCCCTCATATTTTTGAAACAAGTGAAGTAGAGAGTGAAGCACAACTGTCTGAAATATTCTGAGCTATACATGGGTACTGTGGACCAGAACAAGACGAAAATCTTCTACTACCTTGAGAATAAGGAAAAATCAGAAGGAAGTGCCTTTATCTTCTTCTGGGACTTGCTCTGTATGCTGCTTTCACTAGAGAGATCTAACCTCCTGGAAAAAAAGGATCAGTGCTCCTTCTTGGGAATTCGGGTGGGAGGTGGTAGATTGCTTAGTGGAAAGGAATGGGAAAGCAGCATTATGTTATGGCTACATTCCAAAACCTGTTGGATCCAGTTACCTAATGGGAAGATTTTCCATTTACATGGAGCAAAAGTATTGCAAGTCAGACAAAATGCTGCTGTTACCACAGATCAAGGGTATTTGAGAACTGCTCCTCTGATGTACAGCCTTGGTTGCATTTTAATGCTGAGTCCCATCATTTCGAGTCAACAAGAATTCTTATTTTACTAATGCCAATACATTTGTGGCCTATGCTGTGAATTTGTATGGTATACCTTGTGGAGAATCTATTTCCTGAGCTGAACTGCCTACATGTAAAGAAAGGGCAAAGAAGCAGGTGATCAATAGGTACCCAGATAACCCCAGATTCAGTACTAGATAAGACAAATATGTAATTCAGTGTGCACATATTAGATGCAGTTTACATTCACTCTAATACCTGAAATTTCCAATCCCATCATGGCAACTCACCAACCAAAGATAAAATGACAGACTATATATGCCATTTAGATATACCAAAACATCTGCTATAAGCAATCAATGTCTAACCAACTGAATTATCTTTTCTGCCATGTACACCTTGTACTAAAATCTACTAGGAACTTTGCAAAGATATATCAGCAATACCTAGTGGCACTAAAACAGTTAAAATGTCCTTCCTGGACCTCTTTGTGTCTATAAGCAAAATTGTCAAAAATACTAATCTGCAATACACTCCCAGTAAGCCACAATAAGATGGGACAGATTTGTACAAATTACTTTGCATCAGTAAAATGACAGCATGTAACATTTAGATTCAAGATTAGTATTTTTGACAATTTTGATGGCATATATAGTCTGTCATTTTCTTATCTAATATGTGCACACTTAATTACAGGTCAAAATCAAGACTAGATATAATAATGTTATAACATCAAGTTATCTTATAAACACCTTCCTAACAATGCTCATTGCTCATTATAGCAGATGTGGAAGGTGAGGAACAGGCTGTTATAGGGAGGAAGGTATGCAACCACTTAAAAATGCACTATCAGTCATTACACTGGAAAATTAAGTGGAGCAGTATTACTGCTTACAAATTTGTCATCACTATGCTATTTTTATGCACTAGGGACTAAAACCTTCCTTAGGTCACGGACAGTATTTGTCAGCTACTCTGGTACATTTTGTTGCACTTGGTTACTACATAGTGGACTACTCATAGCCTGCCTCTCTACTTCTATTTAGTGGTATAGCTTATCTACTTTTCCAGCCTTATGCATTATATGACAATGTATTATTATAATACATCATAAACTACAATTTTTTCATATTCCACTTTTATGAATTAGGTAATCACTGTATTTTCATACAAATCAGACTAAGCCTGTAAGCAGCAACTATAGTTCAGATGTACATTTAATGTTTGCATCCATAATAGAGCCTGCCTTTGTTATCTTGTGCACATGGCTTACTGCTGAGACTACTGCAATTGTACATAACTGTTCCACCACAGTTCACACCACAAACTCAGCCATACTCCATAATTGATAGTATATTGCGTCACACACACTCACACACGCACACACACACACACACACACACACACACACACACACACCCTTCCTTCTCATAAACAGTTTCCTTGCAGGCAGCATAAACGGCTCAGTAAATGCCTCCAGCAATTCCCTCGCAGGAAGCGTAAACAGCTCAGCAAACACCTCCAGCAACAGAACCACTCCAATTCCCTTGCAGGCCCATACCTCCAGCTTTGTCGCAGGCAGCATAACATTCCCGGAACTATCATTCCCTTGCGGCCGGAAATGTATGCATGAGCTCAATTCCGACAGGTTGTTTCACAGAGCTGAAGTCATTGTGCATGTGATGCTGTCAGCTCAAAAAAGCTGGAAATAAAAAATTAAAATAAAACACTGGGAAATTCAGAAATTAAGGGGTGCCACTTAGGAATCGTGGCAACCCATTATTTTAACCCTAAAATTTGGTAAAAAATTAGTAATTCAGTACAGTTGGGAGATATCGTCAGTAGTCTTATACAAAGTGAGTTTAACCGGCAGCATTGTCATCGGTCTGAGGCTGGCTTCAGTACTTGGAGGTGTCTCAGCAGAAGCCGGTGCCTGCAAAGCAGCTCTGGATCTGACTGCATGAGAATGAGACAACATACGGGCAGGGGGAGGAGGATCTGGTGGCGTACCAGACTTGTAACGGATCTTAGTAGAGGCCTGCAATGGTTCATAGGCTGGCATCAGGGGCTGCAAAAGCACCTCACTGAGTTCAGCTGTAGCACTTAGTTGAAGAATACCAGACTTTTGACCCGAATCATCAGAGGGCCTAACTTTTAGAGGCCTATCTTTATCCTTGTCTTTCTTTTTTCTAGGTAAGTCAGTAGCCGGTTGAGAGACCAACGGCATATCGCATTGAGGAAAAGACTCACTAAAATGCCTAGCTACAATTTCAGCTCTTCTTCTTCTTATGGTTCTAGCATTAAACAGGCCACAGAACCGACACCTGGGGATGTCATCGTCTGGGCCTAAACAAGTGACACAGAGAGAATGGAAGTCTCGATGTGGGATCTGCTTTCCACAAATGCGACAATTATTGACTTTCTCTGACATCAGTTAAAAGCAAGAAAATGTTCCCCAATGGAGTACTTCACTTTAGATGGTTCTCCTCACTCTGGCAATGGCCGACTGACATACTCGCAAAACTGCTTCTGCTTCGGGCTCCAGAGCAAGAAAGACTGATGTCTTTATAGCCTTGATGATCTGATGTCAGCCACAGTATCTGAACAGCCGACGCAGGAGGAAAATCCTTTACTCTGATATTCAGGCCTGCCAAGGGCTACCCAGCAGGGATAACCCACAAGTGATGACTGCAACAGTGAAACACGAAGTACATCAGACTATTGTACTGCATACATTTGTTTGCACTGTGACATAATTTATTGGCTTAACTACAACATATATCCCATTTATCCAGACATCTGCTGTGAAATGACAACTGACAAGTGTGAGGAAATTGGTATATTGGTGCCTTAATGTAAGGTGTTACAATGTCAAAGCTTAAGGATATGTGATCTACATTCTTTCATCATAATATGTATCTGTATATGGCAAAGGCTCATAATTATCTCATTGTTTAATGTTAATGCCATAGTTTCAAGGTTCTAGAGAAGGTGATATTTATGTGGGAGGAGTTATCCTTAATGTCCACATTTTCATAGTATAAAACCAAAAAGTTCAGAAAACTTCACACAGAGACAGCTTTTTTGGCTTAATTATTTGTTTAATGGGTAGCAATGCATGCCAGTGATTGCCACCAGTCACTAGAAGTGAACAACAGTTCACATACAAAGGCAAAACCTCAAAAATATTATTAGGAATTCCATCAGTAATGCAACTGAGACTGGCATAGGGGTGCTTCCATCAGCTCTCTGGGCAGTACATCTGTTAAGTATCTTTCTCAGTAGTTCAGTGTCAATGCAGTAAGATATGAGTAACAGCACCAATAATGCAGGGTTTGATTCCAGATTTTAGTATTTTGCTTTTGATATATTGAAGTTATTGTTCACAGTTACACAAACGCTTTTGTTTTGGAACCTGAACTACTGTTATTAGTAATACATTTTTATATGCATGATGTAACAAATATGACACAGACTAAAGTGTGAAGAAGTAAAATCATCAACACAATGAAGTAAGTTGAAATATGGATAATTAATCCAAATAATTTTAATTATGTCAGAAGTAGTAATCACGACAGTAATACATTTCCTTTAAAAGCTGTAATTCTTGCTTGTATATGCTGCGTAAAAAAATGAGCTTAATTAAGCTCCCATGTGGGCCCCTCTATAAAGAAATGTCATTACATGAAGGCATGATTATGTGTAACAGAAATGCAAACTGCCATATGACAAACACTGTTAAAAGATTGAGTGTGTCACAGTAATGTCACAGGTTCGAGGTTCAGTGCTGGACATTTTAGAAGGCCACCTAAATAATAAATCTAAAAAATAAAGAATTCTAATAAAGAATAAATCTTCACACTGATTATTTTTTATTCATCCTTTTTTATTTTTAAATATATATATATATATATATATATATATATATATATATATATATATATATGTGTGTGTGTGTATGTATTGCTTTTTATTGCTCCAATGCAGTTGGCAAGCTGGTCTGTCATTCTGAGCAGGCTGGTACACACACAATCTCAACTGGATGTCAATTCCTTGTCATATTTCCAAGTATCCTTCAGAAGACATGGCAGCTAAAGGTGATGGTAGTGTTCCATTTAGAGCCTAAAAAGTGGTGACAAGAGAAGTCCACGATCTTTCTGGCACTCCTTGTTAAGGAGGGCGATACTAGGTCTCAGTACACAGCTGAGGCTTGAAATAGCTTTGCCAAGGCTGCCACCAGTGCAACTGGCATTCCATGCACTGGTGACCAATGTCATCATCATCATCATCATCATAGTGACTTCAAGAGGTGCAAACAGGGCCTCCTGAGCTGATAGGAATCAGAATTTAGAACTGCTGACACACACCTGAGTTGTGCAAGTATACTGGTCCATCACTAGCCAATACAATAGCTTGGACTGTCAAGACAATACACTTTTTCAAGCTGTTTCTTTGTTTTCTGTTTTTAGTTCTATACAGCTGGTGCAGAGATAGATAGAAATAAGAAGGCACATCAGGATTATGTGGCACCCCTCAGAGAGGCACAGGGTAAGTATGGCTTAGACATGAATGCAAACAAAATCATAATACATCAGAAATGTAGCTAATGTTAGCAAATTTCAGGGCATCAGATTTATCACTTTTCAACTCTTCCATACTGTTTATCTGAGTGATTTTTGGCTGCCGTTTGTTTCATTATTGTTTTCATTTTGAAAGAATACTAATTTCATGAATTCTAACCACACTTTGTCTTAGGAAGGGATATAGAATCAAAAAGAATTGGAGAAATTAAAAAGAGAGGCACTACAGAAATACAGACTGACAGCAGTACTACAGGACAATCACTCTTCTACGTTTATTAGGCTGCTTGATGTAAAGTATACCTTATAGGATGTTGCAATTGTCCTAACTGTGATTAAGCCTGGTGTCCACATTCTTCCTTGATTTTATGTTTTGTCAGTGTCCCTGCAAATATCTGATTTTTTTTACTATGTAAAGTATTATTTCCTATGTGGTTTGCTGAGATAATACTCATTTCTGCAGAATGCTTTTGCATAGTGTCAAGGATCACCCCTCTCAACCTCTTAGAGCAAGAAAACTGGACAAAGTCATTAATAAAAGTGGTACAAAGGCCTAAAAATAGGGACAAGTTTTAGATATTGCTCTTACAAACTTAGAAAGTTGATAGAATAACAAGTTTTGCATTAGCATGAATTTTCTGAAGGGTATGAAGTCTGGAACTCAAATGTCTGTCATTATTTTCTTACTTCAGTTTTTAATGATTTGTCACTAATTTTCCAGAAAACCACAATTTTATGAAAAACAGTCCAGAAATATGAGGCAAAAATCTAGACATTCTGTGAAAATCTGTACAGTGGAGAGGTATGTGACAAGGATTCAAATTCAGAAGTAAGTCAAACATTATTTAATGTTTTTTTCATAGCAATTAGATGTGTGGAACTGTTGTCTTGTATGTTATTTATCTACCATCATCATCCTGCATATGTCTTCATCATTGCTCCACCAACCTATCCTTGCTTGCTCCCTATTTTTGCACACTTCTTATATATAGCATGGCAGAATTACCACAATGACAATCCTTAGATTAACCTACCAGAAAGATGGCCAGAAGTGACCATTAAACTAAAAATCTTTTTATCTGTCCCTCTCTCTGCTTCCCCCTCCCACCTTCTGTCTCAGGAGTCTTTGCCCTCGGTGTTTGTGTACTACTTAGTATTGAGCAGCAATGGTAATTGACAGTGAATGACAGTTCATGTTTTACGGCACAAACTGGAGAGTTAGCCTTTGGCCACATTAGTCAGCTGCCCCTTGTACTATCACGCTTTTCCTCACAGCACTACAGAAAGACAGACTGATAGTTCTATGAGAGGACAGTTATCACCATATGTTGAACAGGCTGCAGAGTTCAACTTTTCCCTTAGAAGATGTTTCAGTTGTAACCACTTTTATGATGTGTGCTGCACAATAACTCCCTTGCTTCATAGTATTTCCATATTCCTTTCAGGTGCGTATGTTTTTGCACCTGAAATTTGCCTTGCTTTGCAGTGTGATCAGGTGATGGTCATATCTACAGGCTGCCAGTGCAGACTGGCAGGTGTGCGAATACAGCATCAGGTCTAAAATTATGAACATTATCATCTATCATTACCTTTTGTCCTGTTAAATTATGGATACATATGTTAATCCACCAGCAGTACCATGCTTGGTCCTTTATGTGTTTCACAAACCTGCTCATAACTTTATCAGCAATAAGTGCAAGACTTCTGCTCAAATCAAGGATTTATGTGGTGACTATATACATTAGCCACAATTAAAATGTATTGCTCCTATCCATACAGAAGGTGTCATCATTAAGCATTAGCATGCATTTTCAGAACTATTTTAAGTCTGATATGGAGATGTATGTTATCATGTTGTGACTTTACTACTCAGTGATGTAATACAAACAAATGTCACTGCATAAGAAACAATGCACCATGCTTTAAATATGTGACAGTCACCAGCTATGCGGACAGTCTATGTATGCAGCAGTATTATCCACTTAATAAACACGTCACAACAATGATCTTGACACATGCAAATGATGACGCAGAATACTTTCTGACCTGGCTCAGACGCAACTATCTGCCTGTACTCCATATTTGCATGAAGCTTGCCACTGTATCAAGATAGACCACTGTAAATTCTCATTCTAAGTTCAAAACCTCAAAAATAATTACGCAAGCATAATTACTCAAGCCATCAGCCACACAAATTAGTTTGTCAGCAGTGTGCTTAATGAAGAGGCTTTGACAAATAAAAGAATAATGCTAGTAGTTTGTATTACTGTTGTACGGTTTAATGGATTTTTTTATACTCAAGCTTCAATGAGTTCACTGTGATGCTATCTAAACACCGCATACTGTTAATGTTTGCACTTCAACACACTGTACTTGCAAATGCTGTATAATGGTGTGGGAACTTTGTACACATACACGCTGAGTGATATAAAGTACTGCCCTTTCATATGTTTCACCTGTATGTTTTGTATTTACACTGCAAATTGTATATGCATTATAAAATACTCCTGGTGACATATCAGCTAACGAAGACTTGCATACAATGATCCTGAGCTGAACAGTCAGGAATGCTCGTCTGTTACTCCATTGTTTTACAACAGTGATTATTATCTATGCATGACATGGTCATTACACCACAATCTAAAACAGTTATATCTTACTCACATGCCACAATCCCCATGAATGAAAGGACATATAACTTAGCTGAGCATTATGTAATTACTTGTGATCATCACATTGCTGCTTTACTGCTTGTAAAGACATATTCTTTTCCACCAAAATATGTCCTGCACATCATCTGTTCTGCAACACCTTGATGATGGCATCCTTTCAAGTATGCACTGTCTCACTCCTGTACTCAGACTTCTCCTGTGGCACTAGCTACATACTATGTACTCTATATTGTGTAATTATGTAGGGGGATGGTTTTAATCCAGCATGACCAACTAGTGTGTGTGTGTGTGTGTGTGTCTAGTGCTAGGTAGGACTGGCTTCACCCACAGATCACACGTGGACACATCTACTCAGGAGAAACATTTACGGTGTGAGAGGGCTCTCCCATCAATTTCTTCCCTTTTACTACAAGCAATTGTTCTGCATCACAATGATGATGTCATCCTTTCAAATGTGCACTAACTCACTCTTTTAAGCAGACTAATGTAGATCTTGCACTTGATATTATGTACTCTAGACTGTGTAACTAGATAGGTAGGTGGTTCAAATCCAGCAGTGAGTAGATACGTAGGTGGTTCAAATCCAGCAGTGACTGACTAGTATGAGCATGTGTGCCTCTAGTGCTTGGTAGGAATGGTTTCACCCACAGATCTGATGTTCACATTTACAGTGGGAGATCCTTTCTCACCAGTTCAGTCCCTTTTAATACACACACCTCCTGTGCATATATACAAATATTTCCAGAACAGGCATTAATGCCCTTCTAGCTTGCCAGTATACCAAAACACTTCTTCCCATAATAAGTGTCCAGGCTGTTCTTAAAAATATCTAAACTAGTACTTTATTTAATGTAATTTGGTAGTCTGTTCCATGCATCAGCTAACACTGTCAGAGAACCAATTAATACACTTCTCATTCCTATAGAATCTTCTACATAGGTTGTCTGATGATTCTCTAGTACTTTTTGATAGCCCCAAACATTCCCAGAGGTAGTTGTCTCTAAATGCCTTATATATCTGAATAAGATTGCCTGTTAGATATCTATAAGAGACACTGTAAATGTTCAAATATTTTAGTCACTAATAATAAGTTAAATTTTCACATCCATGGATGCCCTTGGTATATTTCGATTGTATTCTTTCCACTTTACTCATGCTTGGTTTTGTTATTCCATACTCAAGTTTGGGTCTAATATAACTAACAAAAAATGACTTCATCATTTTTGATTTCCTAGACTTTATAAATCTTTTCATACAACCTATAGCTCTATAATTGTCATTAACCAATTGGTTGATATGATTAGAACAGCTGGATCTACCCATATACCCAGGTCCTTAAATGAGTCTACAGTTTCAATCACTGTGTGCTGTATTAAATATTAACTTTACAATTTATGTCTCCCAATTCTCATGTGCTTAATTTTTGATGTATTTATCAGCAATTATTCTCCTGTGCTGAAATGGTCAATTTAGTCAAGTTATTTTGCAGACATAGCTTATCTGTAACACATATAATCAGTTTACCCAATTTCAGGTCATCTGTATACAGACTGTAGAACACCTCAGATGAAAAAGTTAGGTCTAAAAGATACAATCTAAACAAGTAAGGGCCTAGGACCGAGCCCTGTGGGACACCCTGACTGTAACCAAGGATTTCACCTGGCCAGTTGCTCTATGATACTTGCCATGTCCTATTTGTAAGCCATGCAGCTATCCATCTTATCAAGAGTACATCAATACCTAGTTGTTCTAATTTATTGATCAGTGTTTTGTGCATGACCCTGTCAAATTCTGAAGTTAAAATCTATATAAATTACATCTCAGCACAATTTTTCATTCATAGCTGTTATTACATTATACATGGTGATATCATCATTTTAAATGTCAAACTTGTAATCAAGTATCTCTTATGACACTTGCAATTAATGTGATGTTTTCTAGCATAGGATCTTAGATAAGTGGCAGTCTGAATCCAGACATTAATCCATACACTCAGTTGTATCACTGCATGTGTGAATCTCCATATAGTTAGGAATGCTGTCACCCACACATTAGATGTGTAGCTGTGAGGGCTCTTCCATCACTTTCTGTCTTTTGTACCCCAGACAACTGCCTTGTTAAACACTGATGAGGTCATTTGCTGAAATGTACTTTATCTCAACCTTGTAGTAAGACTTCTCCTGTGGCAACAGGAAATAGAATGCTCTTTGGCTTGTTGAGTTAGTGAGGTATGAATTTGAATCTACATTCTCTAAACAGTGTGTGTGTGTGTGTGTGTGTGTGTGTGTGTGTGTGTGTGTGTGTGTGTGTGTGTGTGTGTGTGTGTGTGCACGTGTGCACTTCTAAAGTCTTTGGGATAAATGAATTATCCAAGATGTGACTGGCTGTGCAAACCTAATGTAATGCACGATACTGACATGAAGAGACAACTTTCACTGCTCTTTCACTCTTAAGCCACATATATGCCCTGCACCACTATAATGACATAAGCCATTAGATATGCTGAGTCTCACAGCTGTAATAAGATTTTTCCTGTGGCGCATACAGGCAATACGATATCTTGTAGCTTATGTACACAGATAGGTAAGTGTTTGAAACCAAGTGACTGAGTAGTATTAATGTTAGGTACTCTAGTGCTAGTGCTGATTGATGTCCACCACAGTTGTGATGTGTATAATTACAATGGGAGTGGTATCCTCGATTCTTTTCAGTCCCTTTGGTCCAAACAACTGCTTTGCATGACAGTGATGGTGACATACCATGAAATTTGCTCTGTCTCACATTGGTGGTAAGATTTCACTTGTGGTGCTTGCAGTTAATACACAGTTCTCTAGATTGTGGACTTATATAGGCAACTGTTCACATCCAGTAGAAAATGCTATAATGTGAGTGCAGACATGAAACAGTGACACATCTATCATAGGTGTTCTGGGGTCCTTGTGGTGAGAGTTTTTTGGTGTATGCATTCAATGCTGACTTCTACAGTATATGTAGTCAGGCATTGGTTCAAATTTGGGAATGTATATATGCAAAACAATATTGTCAGGCAAGAGTGACTTATCCAACAAACAGTGATAGGACTAAACTGACATAGCTAAATCATTTTGATACCTTAGAATACTTACTACTGGATACATGACCATTAAAAGCCTTTCTTAGTTCACACCTTAAAGGGTGTTATTTCTGACATCTGTACATTGCTATGTCCTGGGGTAGACAAAGTTAATAAACAGCTCAGTAGAGTGTGGAGCAATGTTAGGCAGGGGTTTGTACCTGCTGTGTTATGTCTGTCAGACAACTGTGATAGACAGGAGTGATTTAGCTATAATAATGGTGATTTGGCACAGTATCAGGGCCACATTTTTTATTTTTTAGACTCCATGTCAGGAAAGCCATATACATTTCAAAAATCTACTAATGTAATTTCTTCAAGTGTGTTATTTGTGACACAACAGATATGCTTCCTATTGTGTCATCAATGGTTGAGGCACCTCTCTCTGAGGTTCGACCTCAGGCATGTTTTCGAGTCTGGCAAGATGTAATTGTTGAGTATGTCAGACAATGCTTACAGACATTATTTACTTCATCAAAAATAATTATCTGTATTCCATGACTTAATGCAAACATTTACACATACCTTTTATTATTTTGTTTACAGTACTGGGCTTTAAAGGCAATAATGAACTACTCATCAGTTCCTCATGTGTGCCATTCTGCACATTTGTCACAAAGTAAGCTTGGACCTGTGTTATGATATGTTTTTGTGATTTTTTGGTGTGTAGTTGCTGTTATTGCAGCCTTTGCTATCCTTTCTAATGAGCATGCCCAGTATAATGATGTAGTAGATGTGCGCCATTGAGCACAAAGCACATTAAGTAAGTAATGTTATGAGACAGTTCTTATCATTTATTTTGCTTTGTCAATAACTAATAGAATTAGACAATGGAAGGTTGGCTTTGCCAATGTCCACACAATGGATTTATTGACCTATGCATGGAGGATGGAGGGTAACACTTGTTACAGGCCAGTGTACAGTTGCTGGCAAATAAATGCAAATTTTACCGCTGCACTTAATAACATACATAAATGTTTAATATGATTGTAGTTCATTTTAGTGTAGTGTCAGTTATGGCTAAAGTCTTAAACAAAGCTCACTTCACAGCAAACTGTGATATACAATTGATGCTACACTGCATTCACAAGTGCAGTTTGATAGACTTTTGTAATGTATCTGATGTGGCAGTTGCAGCAGAAGGACACATATAATAAATTAATTATACTCACAAAAATACATTACACTCAAATAATTTTAAAATGACAGGTGATACATTTCCCCTGTAGCTGATGTCATTTTACAATACTGCTGGCATGTAAGTTGTTTTGGGCTAAGTGTTCTATGTGTAGCTATTAATACATGTTTTTGTACTAAACATACATACAGCATATGCATTGTGATATGCTGACATTCCTACACACAAACACACAGTTGTCAAGAGAGTGAGCATATGAGTTTTGCCTTGATTTATGTCTGTTAGCATGTCACATGACCATACCCCTCACTTTACAACTACATACATCTCACATCTGTTATAATTAGACAACTGTAAGTATGGATAGCAACACACCATTCTATTGATATGCTGGTAAAAGTGACAGTTCCCGATACATATCTGCTGTGCCCTTCTGGATTACAGTGCATACATACATAAACACACAGCATGTACAAACAGTCACACTTCCTACAACATGCAGGCTGCTGCCACAAATGCTTGTTTCCTGAAAGCATACTACCACTGAAGTGATTTCACAGGTATGTGTGAGTCTTCGCAGTACTTCCCCATTTGTATGTGTGTACATTGCAATTGCACCTTCATTATTGTTTCCTTCAAATATATAAATGACACGGTTACAATTCTTTAACATGTATGTATCTTCTAACATGTGTATCTAAATTATTTCCTTTGATCACTTTCACAAAATACATGACAATGGCAGTGTAGTTTCATACATGTGTACCAAGAGGTAGCTAGGTATACTCAAAGTACTCCAGTGAGTACAATTTTTTCTGAACATGTCTCAGAAAATGAATACTGGAAACAGTACACTATATTTTTAACTGTCTGAACTATTTTATAATGTACATTCCTATAGAAAGCACACTTTCCTACCACTAATTTACCTCCTAAATAACATTTTTATGTTTAGAAGTAACAAATACCGAAAATGAAACTCCATTTATGTAAGTACACAGGAAGCAATTTGACAGCTGAGCAAATTTTTATATGATAGGTGGGTGGAAGAGGCAACAGCATAAAATTTGGTACAAATTATAAATGTATGAATATACACCTGATGTGCAATATCGGCAACATATGCAATATCTACTAATGTATCTGCTTTCCTTGTCAACTGTTTCCTCATATCTCCACTTTAACATCATTTACATTTCTTGGGCATTTTTGTTCTTGCGACATTGTCTAAAAAAGGCACTATGGGGGAGGCAAGTGCTTTAGCCAGTAACTAAAATCTTAGCGGTGACAGGTGCAGACCATCTTTGGCAAAGCAGCTTTGTTACACTGTTATAACTGTGTTCTTCTGATCTCCATATGTCAACATTTCTTTTTGTAGAAGTATTCCTGATTGTACAAGATTATTTTAATAGTTATCAATAATTATTTATTGGTGGTGTTAGTACCATAATCTATTTACATACAATTAAAAATTCCTTGTTTAAATCACCCTGCCTCTTAATTCTGTAGTTCAAGTTGACTTTGCCTTGCATTGTGTCATCCATTCATACTCGCTTACTGTGTTTAGGCTTATTTACAACCTCTTGTTTACACCATGTGTTTAAGCCACTCTGCACCTCAATTTGGCCACAAACAGGAGTTCTTGCCATGAGCATAAAACTGCTTAATGTGTGGAGCTGTTTAGTGGCTTACATAAATGATGAGAAATGCTGCTTGTCATGCTAACATGAATGAACTGTATAAACTTAGCAGAGCATGTACACACTTGTTAATGAATCCCCGGACCACTGTGATTCACTTTAGCAATGACACTGAGGAAGAAGTCTTCAAGGTAATTAATACTATTATTTCTCTTGATGAAGCGACATACATAATAGTAGACATTAGACAGAAGAACAGCAATTATTGTGAAACTAGAAAGAACTAATCATTTGTGATTTGCAAGGGCACAACGTCCTGTTATTAATCAAAAGATTCAAGCCAAAAGTCTGAATTTGGTAATCTGAATGATTCATTAGTCATTTGCAATATTAGAAATTACGAGACAAGGGACAAGATTTTAAATGATGCAGACCTGATCCTATCAAAATCTGTGGATGTATGTAGAGCAAGTAAAATTAGAAGTGCACAGTTAAAAAAGAATTAAATGGTGGCATGGAAGTGCAAAAACAAAATGCAAGTCTAACAAAATCACACAAAATGAGAAATAAAATGAGAAGGCACTATACCAGTAAAATATATGATACAAGAGAGCCACATTAAGATGAAGTTTAACTGTAATGACAACAAGAAATAGAACAATTAGGTGAAGAAAATATCATGCCAGCTTTAATTCAAGCCTCATGTACAAGCTGATAACAAGGTTTACCCAGTATTTCTGAGATTTAAGTCTACAAATTACAACTTAGAATCTGTGACTCTGAGCAAGTCACTTAGCCAGACAGTACTCTTGGGTCACCGTGGAAAGGAACAGGTATCCAAGATGGATTATTCGGATAACAAATAAATAACATACAAGTAAGACTGTTGACAAAAAATACTCAACATTTATGAACAAAATGTTGAATCTAAACTACACTCAGGTGCAAAATGTAATGTTATAGCCTGAAGATATTTTAAAATATCCAAGCTACGCAGCACTAATAAAAGAGCTGTGTGCACTCTGTTCACATATTTGCGGTATCAAGTAAAGCAAAGGTGACAAAAGGTACTGAAATGTAAATATAAAAATAAGATATTAAAGATCTTTTGTCAAATTACAGCATCTGAAGTAGCACATTTCTCTATAATTAAGGTAATTTATTTGGGGGATTTAGAAATGGTGAAACAAACTGACAGTGTGAAAGCAAAGTGAGAACAGGTACAGCACCAGTCACACATGCTATACAAAGCCACAGTAATTATATGTTTCTGACTATGCTGATATATTTACAGGCTTATGAATTTTCCAGAAGAATACTATATAGATAGATATACTGAATGACTTGCCATGATACATACTACTAGCAAAGTACCATTAGCGCTCAGGAGTATAACTGAGCATGAATTGAAGTTAATAAAATGCTTAGCTATTATTAAGTAGTAATAAGAGTGAATAGAGTGGTGGGATAGTATGGTTATCTTTTAAAACCAGACATTTGCATTTGGAGTAATCCACAAGGTAAAAGGAGAACATTATCCAATGCTTACAGCTGAAGAAGTGGTCTTAGTGGAGGAGCAGAGCCTAGATGGCAAACAGATAGCAACATCTTTTAGAGCTCCATAAAACAGTACTAGAAAATAGGAACATTTTCAATTTCATTAATTAGAAACAGCAAAGCATTATCAAGGAACTTAAGAACTACAACTCTATCAAATTTCAAGAAATTTTATTGAGTTTTTCCTGTCAAAATATATTAAAGAACATCATAACTGTATGGTAATGGCCAGCTTAAAGAATTCTCACACAGAAACTACTCTGAAGAAAGAGATTCAACTGATGTCTTCCACATTACATGAACTGTCTTTGAAAATGGATAGATTTACTGATAATTTGGAAAGTCTCAAGGAAAACTGTCAAAAGCAAACAGATGTACTAAAATAAATACTACAACAACAACAAAATAAATTACTTGATATGGAGACATCACTAAATGACATAGATGGGAGGCTTAAGGAAGAGGAAAATCAGACAGAATTCTTGCTACATCAAAATAACTGGCTAATCAATAAAGTGGATGATTTGGAGAATAGAGAGAGGAGAACTAATATAAGAATATTTGGTCTTCCAGAAAAATACCGAAGGAGAAGACATCATCACCTTTCTGAACTCCTGGCTTCCTGAAGTGCTTGATTTAAAAGAGGGATTATCAAATGGAATGGAGAGAGCTCACAGAGCCTTAGGAAAACCTATCTCCTCTTCACCTAATGCGCCACCAAGATCAATTGTGATAACGTTTCTGTCTTTTTTGGATAAAGAACTTATACTAAAATCAGCCTGGAGGAAAAGCCCCATAATATATAAACAGAGTCAGATTAGATTTGACAATGATTCTTCTGCAAAAGTGATACAATTAAGTAAAAAAATGGCCATTGGTGAAACTCCTCAAAATAAAATAAAAGCGCAAATGGCCTACCCTGCTAAAATTTGAATTTTCTATTCAAATGACTTGAGAACCATTAATAACATCGAAGAAGCATCTACTTTCATCAAAAACAATAATATCATCACAATTCCTGAAGAAATGGACTAGTCTGTATCAACCAATTTGAAAAGATCCCCAGAGAAAAACACTTGGACTGATGTAAGGAAAAAGAAACAAAGAACTGATTCTAAAACTATGCAGTATTTCAAACCTCTCAAAGATTCAACAAAGATATAGACCTCTGGATTCTACTTCAGGAAAGAGGAAAAAAGGCAAACTGGAGCTCAAAAGGGGTTAGTTTTTCTTCTTCTTCTTGCATGTTGTTTCTTCTTCTTGCATTTTGGGAGTTATGGAAGTCAATCTGTTAGACTTCTATGCATCTAACAGACTGGAAGTGTATTTCACTTCATGTACATTAGAAGGTTTACAAAACTATTTGTTTACTTGTTATTACACATTTAATTTTAACATTTTTATTTGTTCCCTTTTTTTATTGGCCTGAACTAAATTATAATTTGAGTTTTTTGATTAAAATTAATAAATTGACTACAATGAGAATTATTAACAGAGTAGTTACACATTATATATACTGTATGGCATTGCAAATATATTTTACAAAGCAAACACGATATAAAGTTAATTATTGGGAATGGACTTGACTATTCTATCCTTAAACACTAGTGGTTTAAATAATCCAAGGACAAGATCTAATTTATTAAGATACATGAAATTAAATAAAGTACAAGTGGTATTTCAACAGGCTCACTTCAAAACAAATGATACCTACATATGGAATCATAAGGAATACATGATTTTATCTCATTCTTCATATAAAAAAAAAGACCAGGGGAACTTTAATTTTATGGGAAAAAATGTCACCATGCCCCAACTCATTTATAAATATGAAGATAAAGGAGGACTACTGGCTATAGTAATAGTAAAATACAATAATAGACTCTGGACATTAGTAAATGTATACTGGTTTCCAGGTATTGGGGTTGGGACAGTTAGAAAACATATGGATCTAATTACTAGAGTCTATAAAGGAAACTTGATACTGGGAGGTGATTTCAACTGCATATTAGATAAATCAGAGACCACTAGCAAAATAAATTTACGTATAAGTTCTATAGGGAAGATCCTTAAAAAATGGGAAGAAAGCTTAAATATAATTGATACATACAGTTACAAGAAGAAAAATTCATTATTATTTTCACACCAAGATCACAGATTTGGGACACAAACAAGAATTGATAAAATCTTCATATCTCAAGAACTAAATTCAAAAATAACAAAATTCTCCATAATTCCATGCCCTTTTTCAGATCACAACTCATTAATTCTTAAAATACATACAGATTATAAGAAGCTAATCTTTATGTCAAGAATTTCAGCTTACATTACAAAATTAAAACAATTTAAACCTTGGTTAGATTCAGAGATACAACTCTTTCTAGACATAAATTACACTACTGAAACAAATATAATTAACCTTTGGGACACTTTGAAAGCTTATTTAAATGGAAAAATCCGTTCATGGTACAAAAACAAAGTAAAAGAGTGGGAATCAGAATTATGCAACATTCAACAAAAGATATAATGAAATTCTAACTCACAAAACTAATATAGCTACAGAAAAGTTAAAACTTAGCTCCTATGCAGTTTCACCCAAACACATGCACAATTTAGCAATAAGATTAAGGAAACATTCGACTGAAAATAATATTACAAATATCATACATGAAGGGAAAACAAAAAATAAAAAAGTTTTGGATATAAATGATATACTAGATGCATTTAAGTATTACTTCACTGATCATTATAATGATATCTCACATCTATCTAATTCATCAAACTTAGACCTGAATTTAGTAAAAGTGATACCAGAAAAGTTAAAAAAAGACATCCAAAAATAAATATCCTTAAAAGAAATTACTCTAAAAATTAAGGAAAGTAAAAGTAATAAAGCACCGGGAATTGATGGAATAATTAATGAGCTGTATAAGATATTTCCATCCTCAGTAATATTATTATTTCATTGAACTTTAAATGAAATTCAAGCACAAAACACAATACCAATTTCATGGAGGTACTCTCTAATTACACCCATTATAAAAGAAAATAAAGACCCTTTACACTGTAAATCTTATAGGCCAATTTCACTACTTAACAATGACTATAAAATCTTTATGTCAATACTAGATAGTATAATGAAAAATCATTGATACACATAATAAATGAGGACCAAACAGGATTCATTTATAAAAGACACACGAATGACAACATACAAAGAATACTAACACTTATAGACTTTTTAAACAGAAATAACCAGGAAGCTCTAATAGTAGCATTGGATATAGAAAAAGCCTTTGATTCGGTGAGTTGGGACTTTCTTTTTAAGGCTTTAGAATTATTTGAATTTCCTTACAATTTCATTACACTAATAAAAAATATATATAAAAACAATTTGGCTTATGTAAAACTCGGGCCATTTACCCCATAAGCCATTGAAATAGCCAAAGGCACAAAACAGGAATGCCAGATGTCACCTATCCTATTTGCTTTAGCAATTGAATTATTTGCTTCATTAGTATGCCACAATCCTAAAATATTATGCATAGATGTATATGGTCAACTTAATTGAAAAATTATGTTATTTGCTGATGATGTTTTACTCTCATTATCTGTTTCAAAGAAATCAGTACAAGAACTAGATGAAATAGTGGAAAGGTTTTATCATATATCCAGCCTTAGATTTAATAATGGAAAATCTAATTATATGCATTTGAATAAAAAGAGAAAATTCACTTCAATAACAAATTGTGTAATGGGTAAATAAGTCCACACAATAAAATATTTAGGAATAACACTGTGATAATTTGGAATCTACATTAGCCATAAATTATAACAATACAATTAATAAAATAAAAATGCTAATAGCAAGCTGGAATAAAATGTTTTTGAGATTTGAAGACAGATTAGAAATAATAAAAATGGCAATGCTTCCAAAAATAAATTACACTGCACATGCTATTCCTATAGTACCAAATAAAAAAAATTCTAAAAGAAATAAATAAAATTCTATTAAACTTCCTTTGGTATCCAAAAATAAATAGAATAGCCTATACACATCACATTAGATCTTGGGAAATGGGTGAAATTAATTCCCCAGATACAGAATCATACATAAAAGCTTCCATATTAAGAACTATTATTAATTGGATAGATCCTAATTATTCTTCAACTTGGAAAACATTACATACTATTATTTTCTTAAATGAAAACAAAATAATTAAAAATTGTATATTAAGTGAACAAAATAATAGGATGTGGCATATATTGACTGTCAATATTCAATATAATATAACAAAACCAACTAATTTAAATTACATAAATAATATTTATAATTTATTCAGAAGATTTATATGTACCAACACAGACATTAAGATTTGGCTAGACTTAATAATACCCTTTAGCTCTACAAAAATGTCTTCAACAAAATTCATAGTGTTACCCTAACTAATTGGCAGAAGAAAAACTTCACTTGTTGGCAGCACTGTATAGAGAATCAAGAAGTATTAGGTATTCAACAAATTCAAAATATATTTGATATTTTGATGGCAGATTGGTTGGTACTTCAAAGCATATTATCATATGCTAAAGATCTTAACAGTAAAATTATTAATTCTCCTTATAAGACTAGTCCAAATTTGATAAGTCTTATGTTTGAAGTTATTTATAACACATATAATCGGATGAATCTCATTTCAAAATTATACAAAATGTTGATAATATATAAAACTATCCCTAATACAAGATATTGGGATTTCATAACAAAAGGATACCAAACCAATCTATCAACTAAAAGTAAAACTAATCTTCTTTTTTCTAATAATTCAACATTTAATTTACAAGTATAGAAAATATTTACCTGGAAATATATTCACAGGGCATTTGTTACCCCCTGATAAACAAGCCAAATTTAATTCACTCGATAAATCTATGTTTTGGAGATGTTCTTTAACCTATAAAGCTGACTGGACTCATATATTTTTTGATTGTATTAACATAAAAAAATTCTGAGAAGAAATTACTAATTTTCTCCATGCTATCTTCACAGACACCTTTATTTTAACCAAATCTTTAGTTCTCTTAAACATCAATGATACTAGTGAAATTAATAAAAAAGATCTATACCTACTTTGGTCCATATTAGCTGTGGCAAGGAAATGTATAACTAGAAAGTGGAAGTCACCACAAGAACCTACTCAGGAAGAATTCTTGAGATTGATGGAAGAAACAGTGATACTAGAAATCAAAGTGAAAGAACTGATAATCTCTCCTAAAACATGGATAAACAATCATTGGGAAAATAATTCTTGCTCTTAGTGAGACACTAAAATTGAACTCAAACTAATTAAATGTGTAACTTTTTACTTTACTGATTGAATATTATAATATTTTTTCTCTCGTTTTTTATTATTAACTTTTCTTTTTTTTATTATTTTAGTGATATTTGTTCAGGTCCATTGTACATAGTGTATATAAAGGCTTATAATACTTGTTTTCACCGATGATTGTAATGTTAAATATCATTATATTTGGAAAATAATAAAAATTATTTCAGAAAAAAAAGAAGTGGTCTTAGCAACACTAAATGCCAAGTTCTTTTCAGTGGTAGCTGCAAACCAGGGATTGCACTAAACAGAGCTAGATAAAGAAAGCTATAGAATGTGCATTTTTAATATGCCCCTAGTGAGGCACAGATTTCTTAGCCTTCCTCTTGGCATTCCATCAGTATTAGATATTTTAAAAAGAGTTTATGCACAGATAATTCATGGTTTAGAAGGTGCTATAAATATAATCAATGATGTTAGTTTGGAGTCCGAAACAAGATAACACAATTCAGATGTATGCATAAAGATGTCATTGTTTTAAGTTATATAAGAGCAAATATAAAATATGAGTTATGATTCTAAATTATGTAAATTATATTTTGACATCTACATAGCCTGAAACAGAAAAAGCCAGTGCAGTTATGCAAATGCTAAAACTAGAAGATGGTGGTGTTATGGCATTTTCTAGGAATGATGCAATATCTTATAATACAGGTGCCTCATTTGCATGAGATAACTTCACCTCTTAAGAAATCTGCTAAAACAAGATATAGCATTTTAATTCAGAAATGGTCAAAAGCTGGCTATAGAAATCTGCTAAAGCAAGATACAGCCTTTGAATTCCGAAATTGTCAAAAACTGACTATACAATATATGCCAGTCAGAATGGTATAGGAACTGTGATACTAAAACAGAATACATAAGTTGTCTATTTATCAAAAACAGTTTAGCATGAAAAACTTGCCTCTCTGAAGGTTGAGTCCAGCTGTGTGAATCCCGCATGTTGACAGCTGGAATACTGAATACCACCATTACTGACTGTTCAAACTTGACCCCCTTCTGGACCCATGTTAGTGCCTGTTCCTGGGTCTAGAGCAGTAGAGTGTTTTGGCAATTTGTTTTATGTTATGTCCATGCATACTGGTATTCAGCATGCCGACTTTCAAAGAAAGGTTGCAATGACAAAAATGACCACCATAACAGCTATAAATAAATGCAATCTGAAGGTCATGCTGTTCAATGCTAGAAGTCTAAATCTAAAGATGCACTCACTTGAGGCACTCCTCAAAATGGAGAACACTGACATTTGTGCTGTAACGGAGACCTGGTTTAAAGTGGCAGAAAGCACCCCTGCGCTACCTGGCTATAACTCATTCCACACCTTTCAGCCTTGAAACATGGACCATAGCCCCAAAGACAATGGTGTCTCCATATTCATAAAGGATATGCAAACCTCCAGACTAGTGCCCCAGCATAGCACATCTGAGATAATTCAGGTACAACTAACACTGGGTAAGATTGCGAGCCAGGTCATAGTCTGCTATAGGTCCCCAACCATGTTCCTAGACTCCCACTCCATGTTCCTAAGCACCTTGAAATCTATCAATGTCCAACCCAACAGTCTCATACTAGGAGAGTTCAACTACCCCTCCATCAACTGGAAGAACTACTCAAGCACCTATAATACACTGGCCCAACTCTTCCAGAAATTCATCAATTCCAATGCCCTGGACCAGCTCATTCTGACCCCAACTAGAGGAAGCAACATCCTTGACCTGGTTATTACTCACATGGGTGACCATTGCTCTACACCAGTAATCAAGCCCTCCATGGTCAGATCTTACCATAAACTAATCACCATGGAAATCCATATCTCACCCACACCCCCCACAAAGGTAACCACCTTAAAAAACTTCTCCAAAGCTGACTTTTGGCTCCTAAAAACAGAGGTGGCTAACTTCATGGCACCCATGCCAATGGGAAATAGCTGCATGACTGCCAAATCATACACCAATGCACTGTATGGACATGTACAGAAATGCATGGAACTAGTCATACCCAAAAGGACCAAGATGCTCTCCTCCAAGAAAAGGAAGCTAATCTGGTGGTCCCCTGCCATTAATCAACTCTACAACAGAAAGAAGAAACTGTTGCAGAAAAAGGTGAAGTTCCAAGACTGGAAATACTCCCTTATTAGCCTCAACAAAAAGTTGAGATCCCTCATCAAATCCTCTAAAGCCAGCTATGAAGACAAAATTGAGGCAGACACTAAAAACAATCACAAAGCCTTCTATAGTTATATGAACAACCTCCACAGCAATACCCAGATTTGCTATGAATTACTGCACAATGGTACCACCTATTCTGAGCCAACAGACATTGCCAACATACTGGCTGACAGATTCTGTGCCAACTTAATCCTTCTCTCCCCCCTTAAAGGACCAATCACAATACTGGAAGAATGCCAGGCACCCAGCATTACTGCAGCACAGGTTAAAGTTGCATTGTCCAAGGCCAAGAATACAGCTTCCATGGGACCCGATAATATCCCTGGCTGTGTTCTACATGAACTACAAAGTGAACCGGCACCACATCTGTGTGCCCTGTTCAGTCACAGCTTCATCTCAAGCTTTGTCCCCACCAAATGGTGCACTGCTACAGTCATCCCTTTCCATAAAGGGGAGCAACTACAGACCCTGGGAATTATCTCCCCATTAGCCTGACGAGTCTGATATGTAAAGCTATGGATTGCATCATCAAGGACGTAATTAACAAGGATCTAGGGAATCTCCAAACTCTAGACTCCATACAATTTGGCTTTGTGAAAGGGAGATCATGCCTGGTCAATCTGGTTGACTTCTTTGAGTCAGTCACCAGGGCTGTGGATGAAGGTAAGGTAGTGCATACAGTCTACCTCAATCTGGCCAAGGCCTTTGATACTATTCCTCATTCAGGAATTATTGACAAACTCACCAAACTAGGCATCAACTCCTATATCACTAGGTGGGTTGCAAACTGGCTCACAGATAGAACACACAGTATGAAAATAGTAGACTCCAAGTCAGACAGCCGACCAGTCATGAGTGGAGTCCCACAGGGATCGGTCCTGGGTCTTCTCCTGTTTGGCATCTACTTCTCAGAAGTCCAGGCCAATGCACAGGGACTCTGGCTGACTAAGTTCACAGATGACTGCAAGTTGGGAGAGATTATGAACTCCCCAAGTGATGCAGACATCCTACAGAAAGGCCTCACTGAGACCAATGACTGGTGTCAAAACCATGGCCTTAAGCTTAATGCCAAAAAATGTGTTGTCATTCCCTTTGGTAAAAACTCAGTTCCCACTAATTATCACATCGGTGGGAGTCCACTGAACACTGAAAGCGTTATAAGAGATCTGGGGATGCAGGTTGACAGCAACCTCTCCTTTGACCACCACATTCCCACTGTGGTCAGAAAGTCCTTCTATGTGGCACACCTCATTACCAAAGGTTTTGCATCCAGGAAGAAAGAGGTCATCGTCTTTCTCTACTCTTCCCTCATTAGACCAGTCATTGAGTATAATGCCCCATCTGGCATGTACCTCACTGGACACCTGCAACAGCTAGAGAGGTGTCAAAGTACCTCACAAAGAAATAGTAGGCATTAAACACGTCCTACATGACAGACACAAAAGACTCCAGCTATTCTCTTTCTCATACTGAGTACTTAGAGGCAATCTTTGCTTGAGTTACAAAGCCATGTCTGACCCAGCTCTTTTAGAAATGCTACATCTAAAGAAATCCCAATCCCTCTGCACCACATTCTCCAGAGATCTCAAACCCATTATCACAATTAACAGAACATGCTGGAGGGACAGGTTCCTCACCCAGAGACTGCCCATGCTCTAGAACAGACTTCCCATACATGTCAAGCAGAGCACCTCACTGTCCACTCATCAAGAGAAATTTTGATGAGTGGATGGGTAATAGAAAGTTCACCCCGGGGATCACTCCAGTGGCTCTACTTGATAGAGGCACTGGGAACTAATGTTGTGTGGCACGATGCCAGGGCACTTCTATGGGCTTGGCTTGTAAAGGCTCCAGGGTATTAGCCTAGTACACATCTAAGAATCTATATGTACACTCAAATTTTGGAGTTGTAAGATTTTAGTAGCAAACCATCAAGAACATTTACAGACATACAAAATACATTACGTATAGATAGAAAAGGGGCACTTATCAACAGTGTACGGATATTAAGAAAGTCCATGAATATCTATTGCAAAAATATTCCAGTAACAGACCACACACCCTTGTGAATCATATTCAGAAAATATTTGCACAAGAAGCTTCTAAGATTGCAGAGGGTGCTGCCTAATCTGTATAAGTATAATCTCAAAGGAAAATAGACTAATAAAGGAGCAACATGCGCATTATATATGTTGAGTACATACAGTATATTCAGCTGACAAGCTTGAAACATTGCTACAAGGTGAAGTAGACACCATTTGAACAATATCATGGTTATAATGCTGAATTAAAAGTAGAAGAATTCCAGAGATGTACCAATATTGTTTCAGGACTGCACTAACTGGAGGAAATTACAATGATAGGCTGGAATGAGCAAAAACTGTCATCAACAATTAAAGTTTTTTTCAGCAAAGAAATAAGTACCAACTTCTAATTTGAATACTTTATAATGGTTTTTGAACGGGTGTGTAATCTGCACCAAACTGGCAAAGGGCAATGGGTGAGATTTTTAAGTCCCTTGCTCAAAGGTAAAGTAATGCATGCACTTTCTATACCCAGTGATACTAACTGCTTAATGAATGCCAGAATTAAAGAATACTAGTTTGCCTGATATGGGAGGTCACCACATTTGGCATGCTTGGAGATTTTTAGTCAGGGAACAAAACCTTATTTCTATGCCTGAGAACATGAGGACAGACAGGGAATATAACATTGCTGAGAAAGAAAGAGAGAGATGGGGAGAAAAGGGGACATTCAACTAGTTAGCAGAGGAGGGATATCCAGTATTGCACATGGGTACAGTGGAACCCATTGGATGTGGCCTAAGCCACCCAAGCAAATTATGCAGGAAAAGGAGAATGAAAAATTATATTGTGCTGTATTTGCTTCTTTTAGTTACTTGCATTTGCACACATGCATACAACAGTATTTATTCACTGTGACCATCTACTTAGTGATGGTATTGTACCAAGTGCAATAAATACACAGAGACCAACTGTTTCAATTAGCTATTTTACTATTAGAATTTCTCTTCAGCTCCACAGCTTGTGAATAATATTTTCAGCTCTCTATGACAAATTTTCAAAGCCTATTTTTACACACTCATATTTATAGAGTCTGATGTTTTTTTCCCAAAGTCTGATGTCAAACAGTCTCTCTTTGTCCTTGGAAACTCCTTGGTCCTTGGAAACTCGGTGTTCTTGCATTATCTTGCTGATGTTCCAGTCCTTGATTTTGCATATTGTTATCTTGCTGACATTCTGTTTAATCATCTTCCAACCACCATCAGCACAGAACTATTTTTACAAACTCTGTTTCTCAATAACATACTCCTTTATACATGGATGCCAAAATAGTAGGCTATTATTTTTCCAGCACATTTACTACTTCTAAATTAACCCCTTATATTTAATTTTGCTATGCACTATTCTTACAGTTCCCCCTTCTAATATTTTTAAGGGAACAGACTAAACTTCTGTTAAAGAAAAGACTGCATTTGTTTCATCAGCATCACTATTTACAGCATTTACCATTTTATTCATATTTACAATCATGACTTGCTGGGTTATTGCAACTCTTCGCAACTGGCAGCATATACGATAATTCCAAACAGCCATTATTATTATGACTCCTAAGACTACCAATGATGACCACCCTGTAAATATGTCTCACCAATTATGGGCAGCGTCAGCTTCAGTTTTTTCAGCCAACTTTATTAATTTGTCTTTTACTATTACACTATTTATTTCATGCCATAATATTCTGTGGTTATGACGATCCAGATAATCTTTAAGATAGTCTGTTTTGCATTATTTTTCTTAACTTGTCTAATGACAGGGTAATGTGAGGAAATTAAATCATTTCATATTTCCACTGGAATTTTTTTTATTTCTTTAGTACTGGTAGAGAACACACAGGTTTCATTTTCCCAGGTTAAATGCGTGATATTACTGATACATCCTGCAAAGGGCGTTTGCTTGTATTTTAACACTGGTTTGTTTGAAACCACACATACAAATTGTGGTGCCACTTCGACAGACATTTTAAAATTTGAAGGTAATATTGTCCATTTGCACAAATTTACAGAATGTTGTAAAAAACATGGCTCATAAATAGGAGAATGTTGTCCACATATTAAACCATTCATAGTTTCTATATAATGTTTTAACGTGCATTTTGTCATCCATATCTATGTAATTTCCTTCAAGTTGAGGTAATCAAAGTTCAGTATAGTTATATGTAGATCAGAATATTATGGGTAATACCATAAATTGACACATCACTGTTTGTTTTGTTACATTATAATACATAACTTTTCCAGTGCAATAATTGTGCTCACACTGAGTCATCCAGCTAGTGGATGGGATCCACCTGCTGAACAGTTGTCGCCACATGTACTCATTTTTTAACATTAACTTTGTAACACATTTTGTTGCATTTTAACATACGACTGTAAAGTACACTTCGTCCAATCTACAAATATAGATACATTATTATCAAATTGCAATCTGTCTATTAATGATGCATTGTAATGACTTAAAAAACCCTCTTGATACCGTACATTTTGTTTATGTACATACCAAATAGTAGGATTCCATTGTGCTTGTAAATGTACAATTTATGATATGTCTTGTCCTGCTAGTTTTAGTTTATTAAGTCTGCATCCCATTTGTTTAAAACTTGGAAATGTAATACTGAAGTGAAATATTGGCTTTTGGTATTGTTGTCCTATCATAGTACAATTGGATGGTATTTTTACCACTTGATCCGTATGAAGTACTGGCTTGTTACCCTGAATGGTAAGTATTCTGACCCATGGTCCTTTTCCTTGTATTGTTGTGCTATTTGTACAAATAAACAGAGTATTGGTAGAAATGATACCCTTTTCTTCCCCCGTGGAATTTATTTTTATTTTTGTGTTATTGTATGCACACTGCGATATTTTATGTCTGATGACTTGTCCACTTAGTTACATCTTCAGGGGGGAATGTGCAGCATTGAATAAAAACTTAACTGTTTACTGAAATGTTTATATCAGTCTTTGACTCTTCTACTTTTATGTATGCCTGAGCTTGTTTGGCTAACCATGCCAATATATTTGTGTTGAATGTTATGCTCCCAAAAATACATTTTGTTTGCATTTCACAACTGAAACAATCTTGTGTTCTATTTTCTTGTAGCATTTTCCCAACCAAGCTTTATTCGTGAAATGCTGTAATAAACTACTTTGAGTCTCTCTGTTTGGCATTCTATCAAAAGGAGTCAACTGAGTCCAATACTTACAATAACAATCACAGTTTTCATTTTTTTAAAACTGGTTTGTCCTAACAACCTATTTGGGAGTACTTTCAACAAACTTTGCACAACACTTGTCATTCAGTCTTGTACATTGTTTCTAAAAAACAGAAACATAAACTTTATTGAGCATCTGTTCTCCCTTCTTTTAAAGGCGATGCAGTTTGCTGCTGATCACTATAAACAATGACTCTCATTTGATCCCTGTGAACAAGCAATGTTTTGTTTTTCTTATTCTGTTTGACCTTATACACTAAAGGTCCTACTTGTTCCATTACTTCGAAAGGTCCTCGCCAATTACTATCCCATGGACCATCTGTCTGAAACCTTTTAACTAATACCTTTGTTCCAGAGGGAAGGTGTTCCTGTGGCATTATTGGGACCTTTTTCCATAAATGGAATGCTTGCTGCCTTGCCAAGTAATCACATTGTTCTGTGATATCTTTTAACCATTTCTGATGTTGTGCTACCTTTAACAAAGGTCAATTTTACCCAATCTCCAGATCAAAAGATAGTTGTGTGGGCATTTTCCTACCGGTCATGATTTCAAATAGTGAAATCCCTGTTTTGCTATTTGGGGTAGCTCTTACCCCTAGCAAAATTCCATGGCAAATGTTGCACCCAATCCCATCCCTTTTCCAAGCATGCCTATTTTAGTCTTTCCTTAATAGTTATTTATTTATTTATTGATTGCATTTGTTGACCGGGAAAGTCCACAGGTCCTGAAGGAGCCCATTTTCAGTGGAGGCCCGGGGAGAAAAGCTCCACATTATTACATACAATTAACAAAATAAAACATTGTAGATACATGAATAAAATAAATGTAGTACTATATACAATTAGTTAGAACAGTGGTTGATATATAAAAATGTACAAACAGTATAAAGGATAAGACAATTCTTTCAACTATTCCGTTGGACTGTGGATGGTAGGGTACATGGAATCCTTGTTGCATTCCTAACAAATTACACATCTGTTTGATTAGCTGACTGACAAATTGTGGCCCATTATTAGACTCAATAACTCATGGCCATCCCCAATGGCAAAAAATGTTTTTCCAAAAAGCTTCTGCAGTTGCTTTAACTGTCATTTTGTTTTGGTAGGAATTCCTTCTACTCACTTTGAGAACACATCTACCACTACTAAGTAGAGATACCCTCCTTTTGCTGGTGGAAATGGTTCTGCATAATCTATTTGAACAGCATACCATGGTCCAATTGCTGGTATAAACCTGTGTAACTGAGGCTTTTTACTTTTAACATTAACCTGTAAACAGATTAAGCAGTCTTCTGAAACTAGCTTACACAATTTCTTTAAGGCTGGATTCCAATACTTTTCTTTGACTACTGGCCATAATTTTTCACTACCTACATGTCCTAATACCTGATGATTGTATTTTACCAACTGTTTTGCTAGTTGGTATGGCTCATAAGGTAATTTTAATCCTTTCGTAGTGGGATAAACCCAGAATTCTCTATGTGGGACCCCTTCTATCATGCATTGACTAGTTTCCTCTTCCAAATCTTGCTGCCTTTGAATTCAGACCAAATCCTCAGTGATATCCCTGGCCTGGTTTATTACGCTAACTTGTTGTACTGCTTCGGCTGGTTTAAATCAGGATATAACTGCCATCCTGTCCTTGCTGCCTGTTTGGCTAAGGCATCTGTTTTTGCATTTAGTTTGAACACTTCTGAAGTTGATTTTTGATGTGCTTTTACCTTTAAGATACTGAATTGCCCTTGTACATTCTTTTGCCATATGGTTCTCTATATATTTTACAAAACTTCTGCATGTTTCATTGGCTTTCTTGCACTGTCTACAAAACCACTACAAGCCTATATAGTCATGTGTAAATGTAATAAGTTTACCACATACGCATTGTCAGAGTAAATATTGACAGGATTATAGTGCTGTAGTATGTATAGTACTGCTTCCAATTCAGCCCTTTGAGCTGACATGTGACCTGGGAGTTGCACCAGCTCTGGAACTCCCAAGTCTTCCTTTTCTTGTAGTACTGCAAATCTTGTCACATACCGTCCATTTTCCTAGTACATGGCTCCGTTCACAAAGACAGAGGGCAAAAATTGATTGTAGTCTGGTGATATGGGAGATTTTTCTGGCTTGGTCATATTGTCGATGCAGTTATGCTGCTTTCCCTAATATCCCAGTAAGTTGGACAGATAACATTTTTCTCCTTCTTGAAAGATTATCTTTATCATACTGAAAATAGTCATCCACCTAGCAAATACTGCCTGGCTGATACCATCAGTAATCTTGTTCATTTCAAAACTCTCTACTAGCACTTGCACTGCATGATGCGGTGTCTCTGTCTCCTAGTACCTGCACTGCATGATGCAGTGTCTGCACTATTATGGATGAAAAGACTGTTAGATATTCTGTCTGATTCCCCAGTATATAGCCAACAATTGCTGAATACAGTGGTGATATCCCTTGTCTACCGGAGTCATCTTGAGAGTACAAAAAATATCAGGTCTCAAAAGTCTTTTGTGATCTTTTATCTCCCCCATGTGGCCATTCTTGTAATAACACCACTGATAGTGTATTTTCCCTGCTGGCGCTTGTAAAACAAATGGTAACTTTGAAGTTGGCGCTATCTATTCTGTATCCCTTGCCAATTTTTCCTTCATAGCTGCAAAACATTGTTCTTCTACCACACCCCATTCCAGAGTGCTATTATTTATTTGCACGGATAGCATGTTGTACAATGGTCCTCCCATCTGTGCATAATTCTCAATGAATTCTCTGTTGTAATTCATGATACCCAAGACATTTGGCACATCTATGACCAATCCGATTTTATTCATGATATCCATACCTATAATGGTTAATGCACATGAAGAGTGCATTAAAAAAGATCCCTGTATGCCTTCATCTTTTGGTGTAAACCATATGGACAGATTTTTACTACCCACTGCTATGCAACCAGTCTTGTTAAAACCTGAAATACATGTTCTTTTTTTAGGATCTGGTGAGAATGATCGGCTAGTAACTGAAACAGCTGCTCCCATGTCTAGCAACACATTTTTCCATAGGGACCCCTCTACGCAAATGTCAGTTAGGGGCCTTCCATCCTGCCCTTTGTAAAAGACATTAAAAAAGAAACTACTTGGGTAGGGGGGGGCACACCCCTATTGTATATGTTCCCAATCATCTGTATCTGATGATTTTGCAACTGTCCACAACTGTAACTGTACTGTCTCGTCTTCACCCTCTTTGTCATCTACGTTCTTAAACTTTGTAACTTCTGCTTTTAAGCCTTTTGCATGTTGTGGATTAACAGGTGTTTGAGCCTGAAAATCTACCAGACATACTTCCCCCTGTGGTGTCATTTGTTTTACCTTATAGTTAACCTTTCCCTGTTTATAGGGCCTTTGTATCTTTACTTGTTGCTTACCCATGTTTTCATCTGTAACTTGCTTAGTAAACCTACCTTTTCTTTCCTGTGCTTCCCTCCATTTCCTGTAATATGGACAATCCTTTTTGACATGACCATTTTGCTTACAGCAGAAGCATTGTGGAACTCTCCTTTCATCCTCTTGTCCTTCGGTGCCCTGTGGAGCCAGAGGTATGGAAGCTACTCTTTGCTGCCATTGTTGTTCTTGGTCTATCCAACGGCTTCTACCACACCCTTTTGAATAAACTTCTAGAACTTCAAAAGGTCCCATGTCTTCATCTACTGTGGAGATATGATGAGAAAAAAGACTGCCATCATCACACATTGTTTTGCCTCTCATTAATTTTTGCACTAAATCATGCAAATCGTTTGAGGTTTCCTGATAAATGCACTTAATATCACCTGCAACTCCCTTCACTTGCTCTAATAAACAGCGAATAAGCTGTTTTTGAGTGTTTTCATCCTTCATATCTCTGTCAGATTTATTGAATACAATTTGAAACGCTAGTTGAAAGTGGTCTGCCTGTTCTAACATTTTGTCAGAGATAGTAATATTGAAATGATCTAACAACTGAGTGGTTAACGGTTGCCCTTGTGTGTATGCCTGTAACATACACTCCAGCTGAAAGGATAGTTCTTTAGCAGAATAAATGTTTTGAAACATTTAGGAATAAACGTCCAAAACACTTGGTCAAAGAGTCATTCCATGCATCTGCGCCTGGCTTGTAACTAACCGATTCCTCAAAAGCTAACATTGTAAAATATATATCTTTTTTATCATTCCATTTGGGCAGGGTTTGTAACACTCTCGACTGCTGATTTAAATCAGCAGGGGTTGCTGCCCCTATAATGTCTACAGCCTGCCCAACATGTTCCCGTCCTGCGGTTTCTAATTCTTTAAGGCAGTCTGTCAAACTCTTTACCTCTTCATCTAGTGCCTGAAGCTGTTGTGTGCGTCTGTCTAGATCATACTACATTTGTTTATATTTTTCATCCTTTTGTAGCCCTTCCTCTGTTTGTTGCTGCAAGCCCTATAACTGCTATTTACACTGTTGTAATTCCTGTTCCATTGTCTGATATTGTGCATTTTTGACATGCTCTGCCTGTAGTTCCTGTTTAAGCAGTTCATACTTTACTTCCCAGTTCTGAAGATATTCATCTTTACGTTTAAGTGTCTCTAACTGAGCCTCTAAGCTTCCCAATCACTTAGACAATAATGTTGCCATGGACTAACAGAGTGCATTCCACTTCATTTGTTTATCCATAGGTTCATAGGTAGGTACTAGGCTATCAGCCCAAGGGCCTACATAAGCCTAGCCAACAAGGTTCCCTGGCTTATGCCACCCAAGAAAGTTATTTTCCTGTGCCACTGTTGAGCAGAGACACAGAAGTGATCCCCGGGGTGTATTTCCTATTTCCCATCCACTCATCAAGTTGAAGATTGTTAATGAAGAACTTTGCTTGACATAGATGTGTAGCCTGTTCCAGGGTATGGGATTTAATTTTTGTTTAGAGTCAGGCGATACAGGCTGAACTCCATTCTGAACAGTAAGTAACAAAAGGAGTCACCAAATCAATATCCGGGTCTTGTAAAAGCTTATCATTAAAATCTGAAATGTCTTTTAAATGGTTCTCAGCAGTACATACAGGTGAAGTAAGGAGGGTTTCTAGATCAGGATATAGAGAGAAAGATAAGGGCTGTTTATCTGGGGATTTATCCCTGGATGTAACCTGTGTAACAACCTTTCTATGGCACTCTAGACAAACAGATTTGTCATCACTGTCACAAAACACACACCCTGGTCGATACTTATAAACTTTGACATTAGGCATGTACCAATCAAAAGTAAAAATCCATTTTCATAAAGCACTGACATCAACTTTACCTAGTAAAGTACTGCATGTACTATAATTTTGTTTATACCAGTCTTTAAAACCTAACCATACATGTGCTGGACTATCATTATTGTCTACTTGAAAAGTAGTTTTACACTTAGCACTCCTCTCCTTTATGGCATCCATGCTGTAGAATGAGAAATAAAAGAGAATTACCAGTTTCTGTGTGGAAGGTGGCCAAATCTTCCGCTGAGAAAATGTGGAAAGTCCCTCGTCGATTCTCCTGAAAAGGTGGTCAAACAAAACTGGCAGATGCAGATTCAGAATTCTATAAAGACTAGTGGAACTTGCAGAGATCAGCAGTTCTGTGACTAAATCCTTCCTCGAAGGATAGAACAAAAGGCAAACATTTGCACTGCAACTGAACATGCTAGCTGAATAAAAAAGAAGGGTAGTTGTCACGAGAAACCATGCGGTCCGTCAACTGTGGCTTGCCATTGAAAAATGATATTGTGCTGTATTTGCTTCTTTTAGTTACTTGCATTTGCACACATGCATACCACAGTATTTAGCTATTCACTGTGACCAACTACTTAGTTATGGTATTGTACCAAGTACAATAAATACACAGAGACCAACTGTTTCAGTTAGCTATTTTACTGTTAGAATTCTCTTCAGCTCTACAGCGTGTGAATAATATTTTCAGCTCTCTATGGCAAGTTCTAAAAGCTTATTTTTACACACTCATATTTATAGAGTCTGGTGTTTTTTTTCCCAAAGTCTGTTGCCCTTGGTCCTTGGAAACTCCTTGGTCCTTGGAAACTCAATGTTCTTCCATTATCTTGCTGATGTTCCAGTCCTTGATTTAACATATCCTTATCTTACTGACATTCTGTTTAATCATCTTTCAGCCACCATCTGCACACAGATATTTTTACAAACTCTGTTTCTCAATAACATACTCCTTTATACATGGATGCCAAAATAGCAAAATGTAAGCTTATTTTAAATGAAGGCTATTATTTTTCCAGCACATTTACTACATCTAAATTAATCCTTTATATTTCATTTTGCTATGTACTATTCTTACAAAGAAGACAAGGGTTTGGGTACACATCCATATTTTTGGGGGATGTTTTAGATGTAACCAAATGGAGCATGTATGGCCTAATCATCTACTAAGGTTGGGAGAAGAACAAAGGACTCAGAAAGCATCTAGCAAGACTAGAATTGTGATAGTGGTGGGCTCTTTAGAGACAACTGCTGTTCCTAACTAACAGAAAAGTCTGTGTTCTTATCCGGTAGAGGAGAAGGAGGTCATTACCTAAAGGGACACAGCTTCAGAAATAACCACAGTCAAATCAGTCAGTCAGGAATAATAATTAACAGTGGATGAGGGCCTTAGGTGGGGACCTTTTCAGGTACCTTTGGCCAGAGCCTGTTTGTACTGAGAAGGGGAAGGCCAAGGTGGCAAACAGGTGGTTGTGCTTGAGGACATTGATGATGATGATATCTAAATAGGGAATGACTATGACAATGCAGTACCTTGTTTTCATGCTGTTTCCCACATCCAGGCATGAAGGCAACCTGATAAGAAGACAGTTGTGAGGCTGAGCCAACAGGAGCCACATCTTCATGTGGGATTGATAATATGGCTACTTCAAAGAGGAAACAGGCCAGCAGCAATGAACCTGAACTTCAGTCAGCAGCTGAAAAGTAGTGGGCTTCCCTTGGAAGGGGAGATTTCTTGGAGAGAGATAAGTGAAAGTTGTCAGCCAGAATTTAAGGTACCACTAGCAGATGGTATACCTGACTTTAAGGAGAATTTGAAGCCATCTCAGCTTTCCGACACTTCTTAACAGGATTTGAGGGAGATAGCTAAGGGGGTTCCAGATACTCAAGGACAGAGGGAGTGCATATATTGGGACAAAAGGTTGTTGTGCAAGGACTGGAACCTTTTCCACATTATGTCTTTAATCTTGATGGCTTTTGAGATGCTTGCCCCTACCTGTATATCTGGCCTTGGAAGCTACTCCCAGGCTCATCTCCAGTATATCTGGCCTTGGAAGCTCATCCCGGTCTCCTCTCCTCTCATCTGCTCATTTTACTGGGCACTGACAGATCAAAGTGGGAAAGTCCTCACCTTACTTAGCCTGTTAAAGCTTGAGTTAGCCTCAATTTCATACCGTCCCACACACTGCAATATTCTGATTATTAATCATTTTCTCTTTCTTACTTTTAAAATCTAGACCAATCACTGGAGAGTCCGGGAACTGCTTCAAGGGAATCAGCTTGGGATTAGTATTTCTCTTTTGTTCTTGGTGAGAAAAGGAGCATCACTGGAAAGCCTGAAAATTGCTTCTTAGGACCCAGTTTGGTATGACTGCTGCTGCTGCTGAGAGGAGAAGGAGTGGAGGAGCACTGACTTCCTGCTTGTCTCTGATTGCAATGTGCATGAGACTTCACTGAATGGTCTGCAGATTTGGTGAGAACCTCTTCAGGGTGTTGTGCAGCATGGGTTTCTGTTGTGCCCAGCTACTGTAGGACAGTAGGCTCCCTACAGGTTATCTACCAAAAGAAGACTGCAGCAAGTGTACTTAACCCACCAACACTTGGGTAAAAACTACTCCTCAGGAAGCAGTTTGGGATTAATGCTACAGTTTGCTTCTGGTGAGAGAAGGAGCAAAGGATCACTGATTCTTAGCTGTGTGCAGCTCTGTTGAGGCCAGCACCATCTCCACTATCAGACAAATAGCACCTCCAGTTGTCAACTCCAAACCTCAGAGGCACTATTTCCCTCTCCAGCCCACATTAGTAAACACCTGGGATCATGGACTTGCACTTTCCAGGTGTTTGCAGCCTGCGTGGTTGAAATGGTCATTCTGAGACACTGTACCAATTGTCTCATGCTTACTGATAACTACCTTCTCCTTAAAAAGACTGACAGTGTGTGAGAGATGAAATTATGTAATGTTGTTGAAGGTAAAGCTCTCACATAGAGCCACTAGATATAGCGAACAGGCTGCCAGTAACACACTATAACTATCACACACAATACAGACCAAACACTTAAACCTACATATTCTGAGGCTCTTAAAAGTAACCTATCTAAACCACAAAGACCTCTTAATCCTTGCATCACAAATACCCATATGACACAGTAATAGTACACATGGGAGTAAAGTACTTGAGACATACCACCCTGGACAATATGGAGAGAGGTATGACGGAGCTTTCAGAAAAGACTGAGGCAGGTATAAACTTCGGCTTCAGTAGCATCACACCATCACCCAGAATGATGTCACAATGCATGCAAATGATTCTTGACTTCAACAACTGCCTTTCATTCTGGTGTTATTCGGGGGGGGGGGGGGTTCTAATATATATCAGCCTGGTGAGAGATGGTAGAAGATCCTAACTGCTTTGCCAGGGATGGCCTTCACCTATCCCCACAAGTCTTTTGTATCCTGGCTAAAACCCTGTCCACCCCCCCCTCCAGAGTACCTTTTATAGGCAATGTCAGTCCTCAAAAGCATCTAACTTAACAAAACATAATCTTAATAACAGAAACCTATTTCTGCTCAATATTAGGAGCTTCAACAAAAACTTAACCGCTACAGGTATTGGTTTCCATAGAATGCATTGATACACACATTATCACAGAGACCTGGTTCAAGGCCATTGAGAGCATTCCATTAGTGCAGGGTTTCAACACCTATGAAGCATTCAGGCTGACAACGCTATATGAAGGCACTAAAGGTGACAGTGTCTGTATATTTATAAAACAAAATATCATCTCAAGGCTCATTAGAAAGGATAACCTCCCACGTCCAACTTACCAATAACAAAACAACTTAACACATGATAACTAACTATAAAATCCTTCTTCTATGTCGCCCTTGGCCCATACTTCCTACCTGACTAGTATGGGGTCCCTATGCATTAGGCCAAACACCCATCTCCTAGGGGACTTCAACTATGGCTCTATCAGCAGTGAGATGTATACATCCCATAAAATGTACGCCCGTAGACTTCTGGATTTCACAAATACAAACTGTCTGGACCAGTTAGTCCACAATGAGACAAAATACTGGACATGGCCCTCACCAATATGGGACAGCTCTGTTCCCTACCAGTTGTTACTTCCTCCCTCATATAATCAGACCATAAATCAGTCACATTCACTATAAGACTGAAGCTGGTAGCTTCCTCAAATACCTCTGTATTCAGAGATTATGCAATGGCTACTCTACAAAAACAATGTGATGACCTGGATAAATTCAATATCTGCCTCCAACCTGATGACCCCCAGTCCATATGTGGAATCCTTTGCCACCAAATTCTATGCACATGTGAAAAGCTTCAAAGATGCATTGGTCCCCCTCAGAAGCAAATACAATGCCAAATTTAAAAATAAACCCCTGTGCAAGAAACCCAAATATAGACAGGTTCTACAACACATGAAAAAAGTTGTTGCACGTGATAATAAAAGTAACTATCAAGATGTCAAAAACATTCTTACAAAACTTAACAAGATTTGGGGGTTGGAAGTTGGCATAATGGTTAAGGTGTTTACTTCACAGACACAAATTACACAGTTTGATTCTCAACTTTGAAAGAGAAACTGGCTAGGCTTAAATTAGCCCTCAAAGGCAACTTGTCTAGTACTTATCTAGAATCCTATGAACTCTAGTCCCTAATTAAATAAACCAAAGTTAGATATGAGTTAAAAAAAGGTAAAAATAGCCACTCAGGCAAAAGACAATCATTTTTTTAAAGTGCCCAGATCTGCATTACCTGCATCTACACCGCACCCCCCCCCCACACACACACACACACATCTCTCAAAAATATGTCTTCAAAGCACTTTGCAAGGCCAAGAATACTGCTTCTATGGAGCTGGATAACATACCAGACTGCCTACTGACTAGCCTGAAAGAGGAGCTGTCAAATCCACTACAGACGCAATTCAATATCAGTCTCTAAGCATGCTTCGTGCAAGATGAATGGAGGATGGCAATAATCATTTCTTACACAAAAGTGGGGCATTGATGGACCTGGATAATCACAGATTCATAACTCTGACCAGCCTCATCTGTAAGGTTATGGAGAGGATTATTAAGGAATTAATAAATAAGGACCAAGTAACCTACAAATTATTGACCCAAGCCAATTTGGTTTTGTCAAGGGAAAATTCTGCCTGCTTAATCTGGTTAACTTCTTTAAGAAGGTTCGTGATGCAATGGATGAGAGAAAATCAGTACAAAGCACATATTTAGATCTCATAAAAGCATTCAACACCATCCCACACTCAGGTATTGTTGATAAATTGTCTCAGCTAATGTAACTCACTGGAAAGAAAACTGGCTCACAAATAGAATCCATCAAATTAAGGTAGACAAATTTATCCCCTCCAAAAGATCTGTCACTAGCAGTGTACCCCAGGGTTCAGATCTTGGGTCACTCCTCTGTAGCATTTACTTCTCACAGGGCAAAGTTAATGTAGTTTGTTGCTAACCAAGTCTGCCGATAGCTGTAAACTTGGTGTCATAATAAACTCTCGAGAGGACACAAAGATCCAAGAAGGCCTTTTTCAAACAAACAGCTGGTGTCATAACCATGGACTAAAACTATTCGCCAAAAAAAAAAAAAAACATAGTCTCCACTAGCAAGCATGATGTCCCCTGCAGCTATCACACTGAAAATTTATTAATTTGGTAGACAGTGACCTGGGAAGCTATGTGGACAACAAACTGCCCTTCGATCACCATGTATTCATTATTGTAAGAAAGTCTTTTTTTATTGTATAGATTATTTGTAAGGGTATGGAAGAAACATGATCACTTCACTGTTTTTGTCATTATTAGGTTGAAAACTGAATATAATTCCCGCTAAAATAAGTACCTGTTAAAACATTTAACTTCACTTAACAATTACCACAGTGCTTTTTCACCAACAAAATCAAGGGTCTAAATAATAAAAACTATACTGACCATCTGAGAGCCTTGTCCTTCTTCTCAGTATCATTCAGGTTACTGAGGAGCGATCTTTAACTTGCATACATACCCTCAAAAGACCCTATCTTCACTGATCTACTGGACATCCACAAGTCCAGTGCTGGAATAAACACCTGATTAAGAGATATTACTCTTTTCTGCAACATAAATAGAACATGTTCATAAGTAAGCACTAGGTTAACTGCCCTTGTGAGTCATTTTAAGACTAAACAATTTCTCTCAAAGGTAAGAATCAAACCCTGTAACTTGTGCTTATGAGGTAAATACCTCAACCATTACACCACACCCTAAACTTTTTAGACAGATAGGTATCAAAGACAACTCCACCTCTTTGGAATTGTTTTCCTCTCTTCATAAGGCAAAGTACTTTCCTTACCTCATTCAAATGCAATCTGGACAAATGGATGGGAAACTGTAAATTCACCACTGATTTAGCACCTTTTCCCTTTGTGGTTAGAGGTAATATGCAAATGCTTTGAGTAGTTTTAGGTTATTCATACTTGCATTGCAAGGGTTAAAAGCTTCATGGGAATGCATGGCTAGCCTTCTAAACATCTTCGGTTGAAAAATAGCCAAGTAAGTACCTATTAATATTTGATGAGGGGAGAAGTAATACAACAGCTGAAGTACCCAGGGCCTTTCCAGAACCTTAGCTAGCAATTCTACTAGCAATTTTTGAGGAGAAAAAAAAATATTGCTACAACTCATCAGCTAGGCATGGAGTGATGACAGATTCAGCCCTGACCAAAAATGCAGCCATTATAGGCATCATTTTTGAATGCTGGTACTGTGTATACCACACATGGAGTTGCTAAAGTGCTGCAAACGTGATCACAACTTCAGTATTGGCAATACTGCTAATCATGCAAACCAAACAAAATGATGCAGCATTGTAAATGAACCAGTAACACACAAAAACAAAATGCCAGCAAAAGGGTCCAGACATTGATCGAAATAGAGAATTAATAAAGATAAAATAAAAAATGATTGAGCACTTTCGCCTCACTCTGGAGACTTCATCAGAATACAGGCCATCTTGAAATGCAACCTTATTTAATACAAGTTGTCCCAAACTACTGGCTAATTACTGGGTCTATAGTAAAAGCACAAAGGTTTACTTACCTGAACACCTAAACACCGACACATATTCTGCAAATCGCAAATACACCAAATGTCCTAAACCGGGAAATTCAAAAACTCGAACCGTCATAGTTGTCCCACCCCACCGCCCACTACATACTACCTACATAAACAAACTAAATAAACCACATACATACACTAATAAACCAAAAAAAGCACCACGAATCCACAGGCAGCAATGTTTTAATGATAAAAGCAGGAACCAGTACAAAGCTAAAAACACGCACTAATCACAGTGCCAAGCAGAAAATGTGTATTAACGTTCTCTGTATTCTCGTTTTCGTCATCAACTTCGTCAGATAGTTGTAGCTTTCAATTCATCCCCTTATTTTATAGGGTGGCAGCTAATTCTCCTCCAATAAAATAAAAGGTTCAATTAAATAATATTTTAGTTTGTATTTCGTTGTAAGATGTAGATGTTGGTGGACTCTAATACAATTAGCCAAAATAATTCTCTATATTCCACCCTTTTTTCTGAAAATAGGGGTGGGAACTGTTGTAGTGTAGGTAGGAGTTAGAAAATGTCTCTTTTCTGTAAACTTTCGAAACAAATTGGTTTCCATTTTTAGTGATAGTTACATCTAGCTAATTTAATTCATGATGTTCAAATTTGGATGTGAAATGTAAAAAGTTTACAGAAAAGAGACATTTTCTAACTCCTACCTACACTACAACAGTTCCCACCCCTATTTTCAGAAAAAAGGGGTGATTAAGGGACAGTTAGTTTGTGTAAGTAGGATGACTTCTGACAATGAGTGGTTTAAAAAGGAATGTGAATGGTTGAAAAAACTGTTTCTAAACAGGGGTTACCCTGGCAATTTATTTGATGAAATACAGAATGAAGTATTTGAAGGAAGAAACACTAGGTTTGCCCCTATTATAGGCACACCTGAAAAGGAAGTTACAACAGGCTTTAAAGAGAATGCATTAGATTCACACAGTGCAGGTATTATAACTACTTATGATGGCCAGTCTGGCCTGATAAGGAGAATTATAGACAAAGAGTGGGGAAATTTTGCCAAACTATCAGACCTCAATTACATATTTGAAGACAACCTTAAATATGTTTACCGTAAAGGAAACACTATAAAAAACTTAATAGAGAGGGGTTCAAAGAAATGTGGTACGAATATGGGTATAGTTAACAAAAGAGGATTGTATAAATGTGGAGCATGCAATTTTTGTACCCACTTAATAACAGGGGACTGGTATTATTTAAAAGCTAGGAAAAGGAAACTTCATTTGAACACATATGTTAACTGTAATACAAAAGGAATAATATATTTATCGGTATGCAAAGAATGTGGTTCCTTTTACATTGGCAAAAGTGAAAGAAAGTTAAAACAAAGGATCTATGAAAATTTATACGACATCAGGACTAAGAAGGACAGTAATGCACTGTATAAACATACCTATACATGTAAGGAAGCAAAGTTCCAGTTTTTTGTTTTAGAAGTGGTGGAAACTGACCCTAGGGGAGGAATGTGGGAAACCCGGGTGGAATATAGAGAATTATTTTGGCTAATTGTATTAGAGTCCACCAGGTCCCCAGGATTGAACGACATGATTTCCCTGGGTCCAGTACTTAAATTAAGATCTGCTAAACTTTGAAGAAAATTTTCTTCTATTTCTTGTTCAAAAACTATTAGAAGAAGTTTTTATTAGATTTTATATTATATTGTAATACTCACTTTGAGCACTTCTTGCTTGTATAGTGGAATCATTTTTTCAAAAACATATACCTAAACAAGTCACTAGTGGGAGTAGTTGCATTTAACTTTATAAAATTTGAATGTTTATTTTATATTTAACATACCATTACATACATATTTTTTGTATTAAATATTTGTGGTTGTAGTAATTTTAATTGTCACACTTTTGATTATACATTACATACACTAATACATTTAAAATCTACATCTTACAACGAAATACAAACTAAAATATTATTTAATTGAACCTTTTATTTTATTGGAGGAGAATTAGCTGCCACCCTATAAAATAAGGGGATGAATTGAAAACTACAACTATCTGACGAAGTTGATAACGAAAACGAGAATACAGAGAACGTTAATACACATTTTCTGCTTGGCACTGTGATTAGTGCGTGTTTTTAGCTTTGTACTGGTTCCTGCTTTTATCATTAAAACATTGCTGCCTGTGGATTCGTGGTGCTTCTTTTTGGTTTACCAGTTTTGGATTGAGCACTATCCGTTTTTTACTTGGGTCACATACATACACTAACCAAAACCCTACTTCTAACCATAAACTAAACCCTACTTCTAACCCTACACTAAATATTGCATATACCACCATGTATGCACTTACCTTAACCTGCACCCTAACCCTAAAGTCCGTAACTATCGCACACTTACCTTAAGAAGCTATACCCAAACAAACTAAATAATCCACATACATACACTTAACAAAACCCTACTTCTAACCCTACACTAAATCTCACATACATTACCATCTATGCATTTACCTTAACCTGCACCCTAACCCTAAGGTCTGTAACTATCGCACACTTACCTTACGGAGCTATACCGCAGAAGGGCCAACCATGACAATTCGACGTTTCAGATTTCGCACTTCAGGACGATCGATGTTTTCGTGGTTTGATGAAGACGTGTCGGTGTTTAGGTATTCGGGTAAGTACACCTTCGTGCTTTTAATATAGACTCCTAATTACTACTTAATTAAAATTGTGCATGTTACATTTCCATTGCTTTCTTAAAATGACAGCACTTGTTCATTTGATATAGTCATTGACTAAACACTACAAATCATAACACAGTGCAAAACAAACTTCAGTCATAAACCATTATCTAAAAACCATGTTACAATAGAATAATTAATGAATTAAAACCACGTTACTGAATACATGATACTAAAATAAAACATGCTGTAAACCCTTCCTGAAATGTTAAAAATTCTAAAGCTTTGTGGCCTTCACCTGTAAAATGGCAGAGATGGGGCTGTACTCATTTAAACCTGGTAGGAAGGTGCACCTAATCTAAGCTGGCATGTCAATTTATGCTTAGCTAAAAGATCTTTACAGTCCCCCTTCATGGACATTGCATTATATGCTCCGAAATGCCAAAAATAAACTTCTTAAAAGAAGGGCAAGCTAGGGGATGTTTATAGAGCACCGTTTTCCTTATTATTAACAATATCGTAAGTATGTTGTAAATACGCAAATTAAACATGCACTTGGTTTTGCCTACATAAAATGCAGAACAGGCTGAGCATAATTCCAAGTAGACTACCCCCTGAAATAACAGAATTTCCTCTTTGAAAAGTAACCCTAGATTTTGTGATATTCCCTTACACAAAAGTTTGTTTCTTTGCGATAAATCCACATTGCTTACAATACCCACAACATACCATTCCCACTTCTTTTGTGGCAGTGTAGAGGGATTGATTTACACAAAGTACAAAATAATTTTTCAGATTAGGTGCTGTATTAAAAATAAAAGCAGGTTCTGACCCAACAATATTGTAAAGAAATGGGCTGACTTTAAAAATGTTCCAGTTTTTCTTGACTATTTCTTTAAGTTCATTACAATATTTACTGCATTGTACTAGCAAAGCTTTCTCATACTTCCCCTTATTTAGAGATGAATAACTGCCTTCAAGGCCAATGCCTAAAAGTGGTTTATATTTACCACCCCCATCTGCAAAAACTACTTTGCAAATGGAGCTTACCAAGTTACTAGGGTACCTTCTAACCAACATTTCCTTTAACTTATCCAACTCTCCCATCACCTCACCTCACCTCACCTTGAAGGGATGTCATTCTGGCCACCCGGATATACTATTCTTTCACTAAGCTCTTTTTTTGTGAAAGGAGGTAACAACTGGTATAGTATATATAGGAACTGCAGAAAGTTACTTTTCTGTAAACATTAGACTTTAACGCTGATGCTATATGGGATATAAGTTTGTCAAGTTAATCTTCTGTCTTTTCCAAGTATAAGTAAACTGCAAAAAATCTGTGGTGTAAATATTCTACAAAAGAGTGTATCTTATCCTCAGCACCATCCCATAACATGAAGATGTCATCAAGGTATCTGAGGTAAAGTTAATTTTTTTGAAAAATGGGGCTATTAAAAATATACTTCTCCTTAATCATGCCCTGCTGACACCTTGCACCTGAGTTGGCTGCCCCCTTCGGCACATTCTTAGTTACTCCTCTGGGCCTACTAACTGGCACTTCTGGCCAAAGTCTGTGATATTCCTTTAGTAAGCCATATAGTTATACGGCATACTAAAAGAGTATGCAGAATTTTTACTGGCCTGAGATTGAAAAGGATTTAACAAGGTACACAGGACCTGTAAACAATGTCAGAAAGTTGACAAGGAGATAAAGAATATAATGGACAGGTGGAATAAAACTGTCTTTAAAATGGAAGGAGGACTCTCTATCATCAAAATGATTATCTTGCCAAAAATCCTATATGTTATTCAGTCATTAACATTACCTCTATGAAAACCTGTACTAAAGATTTTAACACTTTAATTCTGAAATTTCTTTGGTCCCCTGACAAACCAAGAATTGCGCTAAATCATCATATAAGAGACTGGGAAGTAGGGGGAATAGAACTACCAGACATAGAATTATATTCATTATCATCATTTAAGAAAATGATATGTCTTTGGATCAACAACACTTATACAGCTAGATGAAAAGAATTTTTAGGAAACCCTTTTATGCATTCTAACTGTAACAGATATACTAATAATTATCTTATATTAAATACATTTATTTTTGGTTACTAAAGGGTTACGTTATAGGGAAAAGTCACCAAACAAGTGGTTTTTACTTCTATATTAAGTACTTTTAGAAATGTTATATATAGAAGTTTGGCTTATAAAGCATGGATTTCCTTATGTTTCCTATTGCATATACTCAAATGAGTATTCCCAATTTCAAATTTAGAAACAATGGTTGCCTTTAAAGATAAAAATATGTTGTACTGGTTTCAGTTAATGAAAGATGAAAAGCTGCACTCAGTAGATTACATTAGGAATAAATATGATTTGGATAAAGATATGTGGTTAGATATATAATCTTGTAAACTATGTACAGAAATGGAAATTAAGTCAATGCAACCAATGTTAAGGGATCATGTCCCAAAATTGATTGAATATATCATATTTTTATTGCAACAAAATTCCTTGGGATATGGTCTCTTGTCCAAACTGTATAAAGTGATAAAGACGGAAACTAAAACATGCAATGATACATATTGGAACTATTTTACCCAAGTCGGTAACAGACCACCAAGTGAAGAAGACAAAAATTTATTTCTATTATCATCCACACATACTACTACATCTCTAAGATGGCATTAGTTTACATGGAATTTTTAAATAGGTCCTTCTTCACCCCTCGTAAAATTGAATTGATGTACAAGAAAAAGCAACTTTGTTGGAGATGCAGGAAAGAACTTAAAGCAGATTGGCAAGACATGTTCTTTGATTGTACTGACTTAAGTCCTTTTAATAATATTAATTATTTTTACAGGCATTTTTGGAGATACATTTATTTTATCTAAATCATTAATTATGTTTAATACTCCTATTCCCACTTGTGTTAGAAGAACGAAACATAACATTATGGATGTACTGACCATCTTCAGAAAAGTGATTACACAAAACTGGAAAAATGAATTTACTCTCTCATTTAAAGAAGTTATATGTTCAGCAACCGAAGTAACTCATCTATAAACTATTACAATCAGATCAAGAATGAACAGAATTACCTCCTGCCTTAATGTATGGACAAAATTTAAAAAACTGCTTGACAAGCAAAAAAAAAACTTTCTGGAATTGAACAGACATGCAACAGCAGGAATGATGAGAAGGCTGATGGACACTCTTGTAAACAGTTATTTTGTTTCTGTACTTATTAGGTTGCTTTTTTTTCTTACTTTTAAATATGTACACTTCTGATTACAAATTTTGCAGTGTTTTTGTTTTATAAAAATTTAATAAAAACATTTTCAAAAAAAATAAATATAAAAAAAAGGTTGACAGGACTGCAGACAAAGCCAAGGCTGTTTGATGCCTTTGCTTATTATTCAGGAACCATTTCAGAGGATAATTATGGACCTTGTTAAGATTTTGGACTACTTCAAATTCCACAGGTACCCTGGCAGTGGAAGATTATGCCACTAGGTACCCAGAAGTCTTGCCTCTGTCGTCCACTGAAGCAGAAATATTTGCAAATGTTTTGTTAGTTATTTTTAGTGGGATAGATTTTTCTAGGAAATACCGAGAGACAGAGGTACCAACTTTAAGACAGATCTGCTGGCATGCTTGTGGAAGTTCTGTGAGTTAAAGCACATGAAGGCTACCTCCTACAATCCACAGACAAATTGTTTTTTTGGAGAGGTTTACTTCTACAATGAAAACCATGTTGAAAGCATTTTCACACCTGTTCAAGAGGTAGTGTAATAAGTATATGCCCCATCTTTTCTCTGCATGAAGGCTGGTGCCCCAGGAATCTCCTGTTTTTCATGGTCACAGGATAGGTAGGCCCCTGTTTTTTATTTGTGATGAGTGAAAGGGTCAATGTGATTCCAACAAGGACTTTGTTATTGACCATGTCCTAAACTTCATGACTACGCTTAGGTAGCTCATGGGCAGAGCCCAGGAGCACCTGGCAAGGCACAGGAGCAGCAGCCGCAAAATGACTGACATGACAAGGGCAACCAGCATTACAGAGTACCCTGTAGGTCAAAGGGCGATGGTACTCATTCATGTGAGACACAAATTTCAGGTAGCCTGTGAAGGCCCTTTCATTATTAAAAAAATGAGTGATGTTAACTACACGGTAGAGTTGCCAGGCTGGAGGCAGACACACAAACTCTACCAAGGTAACATGATAAAGGCATATCATGACACAAAATCCCTGGCACATAGTATGGGTTGTGAGTTGCAGGAAGAGCTAGAGCGGGATATGGAAGTAGGACCTCCTAGATAATACTTATTCTGACACCTTGGTGGATGGGATAAATCTCTACTGACAAATAATCCCCAGCCATATTCAAGAAGTCCAAGCAGTACTGCAGGAATTTGTGGAAACGGTTAATGGTAGGCCAGGGTGTATCGACCTAGTGGAACAGCACATAGACACAGGACTTTAGTGAACCTTCAAACAATCCCCTTACAGAATGCCTGAAAGAGTTAAACTCTGAAAAAAAAAACTGACTGAAGGACATTTTGAAATTGGGATTAATCCAGAAATCCAACAGTCCATGGGTCTCACTAGTAGTGCTGTCAACAAAGAAAGATGACAGCACCTAATTTCTATGTGGAGTACAGGAAACTGAACAGTCACAAAGAGTCAGATGCTTACCCCATTTTCATAACACAGATGCCATACAAAAGCTGGGTGGGGCTAAAACCTGACTACTGACTTGACCAAATTTACTGCTAGATACCCTTGATAAGTGTAGCCAGGGAGAGGTTGGTGTTTGTGACCCCATTTGGGTTAAATGAGTTTATACAAATCTCTTCAGTGTAAAGAATGCCCCATCAAATTTTCAGAGCCTGGCAGATCACATCCTAGTGGTGGCAGGAGATTATGCAATTGCCTACCCAGTGCCACCTACAGACAGTCCAGGGCAGAACATATGCAACATGTCAGGGGAAGTGTCCAGCAGACTGCAGACAGCATGGCAGTCTATCAAGTCTAACAACTGTCCGGCAGGTACGGCAGAGGTATACTGTCAGTGACACAGAGTGGGTTGTGGAATGATCAAGCCAGAACCTGGCATGCCCTGTTGAGGCTATTCAAACGTGGTCCAATCCATACTATCAAGAAACAGGCAAGAGCATTGTTTAGGGATAGCAAGGCATGACTGGAAATTTGCTCCCCAGTATGGTATGACAAATACTACTGTTACAGACATTAGCAGGAAAGATAGATTAGCTGTGGCTGTCTGGATACCAGTCTGGAAGCAGACATTCCAAAAGCTCAAGAAGGCTCTTAGTGGACCCTCTGTTCTAGCCAGTCCTGATTATAGTCAAGAGTTCATTGTACAGGTGGATGATTTTAATTATGATGTGAGGGCTGTACTTAGCCATATTTACACAGAGTACCCTATTATATACTTGAGCCTCAGGCTTCAACCCAGGGAGGAGTCTTATGCAAACATACAAAAGGGGTGTGGGTAAAGACTGCACTTTGCAAAAATGAAACCCTACCTTTATTTCAGAAAGTTCACTGTAGTTATACACTACAATCTTTAAAATGATTGCATAGAGCAAGCTGACAGAAGAAAAACTTCTTAGATGGAATCTAGCCTTGCAGTCATATAACATAACTATCCAGTATAGTAAGGGTACAGCTAATAGTAATGGAGATGGTCTATACAGAAGGGCACAGGGTAACGTATAGTAAGGGTACAGCTAATAGTAATGGAGATGGTCTATACAGAAGGGCACAGGGTAACGTATAGTAAGGGTACAGCTAATAGTAATGGAGATGGTCTATACAGAAGGGCACAGGGTAACGTATAGTAAGGGTACAGCTAATAGTAATGGAGATGGTCTATACAGAAGGGCACAGGGTAACGTATAGTAAGGGTACAGCTAATAGTAATGGAGATGGTCTATACAGAAGGGCACAGGGTAACGTATAGTAAGGGTACAGCTAATAGTAATGGAGATGGTCTATACAGAAGGGCACAGGGTAATGTGTCAGAAGACTTCATCCTTGTCTCAAGCTTTGTTTCTTGAGGGGATGCCTCCAGAAGACTTGCCTGAAACTTTTTAAGGGGGATAATTGCGATACCAAGAGTGTTGCCAGGCTAAATGAAATTAATGTATTCATTCCTTCTTTTCTCTCTCTTGCTCATCCCTAATAAGTGTGTTCTCATGGCTTAGGAATCTGTGACTTTTGCATTTTTTGAATATAAAACATCAGGGAATGTCTTTTAAAATGTGCTGGTTCTCCAAACTAGCTATCTTCCCTGGTCACAAAAAAAAAAAGGATGAAAGACCAAGACCTAGAACTGTCTTTTTGAGAGGTAATTTCTTCCAACCTCTGGTGAACTCAATGGTTTACATGTCACTAAGCCACACCAGGGAGGAGCCAAGAGAAGGGAGCAGACTTGGATATCTACTGGCAACATGTATTACTGATGTATGTTTTTCTTGCTCAGAGCCAGTAACAAGAAGATGATGTCACATGATGAATATTAGGGGCTAGGGGAAAACACAGTGCTAACTATGTTCTACACAATACTAGGCATAAGACACTGTCTTGTTTTTCAAGGATCCTTGTGTGAATATTAGTTAATCATCTATCTTACAACAAGTGGGAACACTGTTTCTGCAGTAACAGATAGCCATTGCACTTAGCTATCTAGAAGACGGACTTGTCTGCAAACATCCTGTTTATTTTATTGCCTTATATTTTCTTTCCCTGTGTGCCATCCTAAATATATTTTACTTTGCATTGCTTTCTTTAGTATTCAGTTAAAGTTATTTTATTCACCTTTAAGCTCTTGTGGATGGTATCCACTGAAAATCAGCAAATCACACTTACCAGCTGCTTTGTCTGTATGAGATCATGATTCAGTGGGGATCAGGGGATTTGCCCTTCTCTCAGTGTAGTGCAATCTCAGAGTTAATTAGTTGTGGGGGTGCAGGGAAGCTTGCCCCATGCAAAAAATGTTTTAAAGATTTTTCTTTGTTTTCATTAGGCTGTATTTTTTTTGGGGGGGGTCTCTATGTGCATGTATACACAAGTACACACACACATATATATATATATATATATATATATATATATATATATATATATATATATAAACAGATACAGCTTAACAAGGCAATGAAAGCTATTTATTTCCACTAGAAACAGCACTCATGGCTCCTTGCACAGCTTTGCTTGACTTCGCTTGACTGTCTGAGCCAGAGTAAGCATCAGCAGCTGATTTCACTCTGTCCAATCCCTTCAGGATCTTTTGGGAACTTAAGTAGAGAGAACACTGAAGGGAAGATTGTGAACATTGAAGGCAGAATGGTAAAGGTATAAGACTGGATGTTCTTAAACTAAGGGCGAGTTATATTTGAGAGCTGCTGCAGAAATTGTGAATATTAAATTCAGGAGGATAGCTTGGCTTAATTAACAAGACTGGCAGGTGACTGCAAGACCTTGGCTACTGCAGGGTGATGGCAGGACTACCATGCCAGGAAGAGAGCTGTGGAGAATTGGAGAATTCTGCCAGATTTCCTTCTGAATTGTGTGTGTGTGTGTGTGTGTGTGTGTGTGTGTGTGTGTGTGTGTGCTTATATGAAAATAATTTGTGTGAAAGGCAGTAACTGTGGATAAACAGACATTGGAAAACACTGATTCACAGCTATAGCAATGAAAAAAGCAGCCTGGGTGTGGTTTGCCAAATACTCAGCTCTATAAGTGGCCTGTATGCAGTCCAGTCTGCATGTGAATGTTGGAAGACCATATCCAAGTCCACAGTGCATATGTCCTGTATACGCTAAGGGACAGGTTTCTATTTTGAGATTTAGTTATTAAAATAAACTTGTGTGCATTTTCTTGCTTTTACTTTGCCATTGGTTGGGAGTGATGGGATTCAAACTCCATTATCAACCCTCTTGACATCACAGCGTGAGGTACACTGGCATCAAGGTGTTACACTGGTGGCAATGGTGCCATCCCACATCACAGATGCAACAGATGTAAGTATGACTGAATAATGCATTAAAATTGATATTCTTAAGACATAGGGTACCCAATGTGGTCAAATCTGACAGTAGTCCACAATATGAAAGTAAGAAATTCAGAAGATTTGTGCATGAATATAACATACCTTCTCATCAAACTGATTGCAATAAACAAGGGCAAATGGAAAAACTGCCTAAACAGTGAAGAATGCCGTGAGAAAGAGTAATACCAATAGATGTAATGATATCATCGCACAGTGCTGCAATACATGGATACTCCCCTAAAGGACTCAGCCTCTCACTATTTGACAACACACAGAAGTTTAAAATGTAAATTGCCTACTTCATTTGAATTACTGATGTCTGAAAATTAATACAAATTAAAGGACTGGCTGAAGGAAAAAGAGTAGAGAAAAAACACTATTATGCTAAAAACTGCAAGACACACATTTAAGGCCAGAGACAGAGTAAGAAGACAGAGCCATGGGAAAGTTTAAAATGTGAAGGTGAAATAGTTGGTAAAGCAGCTTAGTCATGATACTGCATTGTTTGCGGGGAAGAAAGAAATCTACAGAGAAGGAAATGCAGACATCTGTATCAGGCAAATATGTCAAGGTTTATAGTAGAAGATGAACCAGAAGTGCCCCAATTAGTACTGTGACATGGAAACAGACAGTGAGCACTGAGATAGTCAAAAGTTTGAGAAAGACAGCTTCTTGAAGTCATGTCAGCAACAAAAGCTATAGTATTGCAAGAGGGGTCCCAAGAGAAAGAAGAGAAGTCCAGAAATCAACACCATTACACATTCCATATTTGGAAGACCACTAAATAAAACAAATAAATATATGGAGCATTTGAGAGTTAAAAGTAATATTAAAGTCTAACAGGTTACATTCATTAAAATGTTTACTGATGTAAGCAAAACACTTGCTTTTGTGTGTAAAATGACATGTCTAATATAAAGTTAAAGTGAATTTAAAATAACCAGTATAACAAAAATCATGCTACTTCAAAGAATGTATAATATAAGGATATTAAATAAAGAAAAGTGGGAATGTAATACATGGGGTATATAGCTTTAAATATGCCAATACTAAGATGCAGAGAATTTTCACATCATGTGCTGCACAAGTTTTTCTAAACGTCTTGGTGAATACATACCTCATAGAGGCAAAAAGCTGATTCCCACTGCTTCTGTTATGAACTGTTTATTTTGATAACATCCATATATTACAGTGGGTCCTAGTACGGTGTCCCAATGTAAATCTATCAGTCTTATGTTAACACTGTTCTAGTTTGTGAAAAAAGGGAGACTGAATGTTTAGCAAGTACAGAGAAAAGATGAAGAGAAGATAATACTGTTGCAGTAGAGACTCAAGAAATAAGGGTAAGAATGACCCTCCCCCTTATAAAGATGACTGAGTTTCTATCCATCTATATTAGTACAATATTTACATGCTTATTAACTTAAGTTATACATCAATTGTCTGTCCATGCAGTTTGGCAGAACTATCTAATTTAAGCTAAGCATAGAATAATCAAAAGACTACATTGATAGGGTTTGTGCTTTGGAAATAGTAGGATCACCACAGTAAGTTTTTTAGATCCTTGCAGGTGAAAATCATGGCTTTGCTTTTGATAGCAAGGAGGAATAGTTCACAAGAACCTAGCTAGGACTGTATGGAGTTAAATGTCCTGTAACTGTTTCGAGATGATGACTTGTGCAGTATGACTTGTTAAGATGATGGTAGAGATTTCAGCATAGTGAAGCTATCTACCATGATCCCCCTGCTCTAATATCCCATTAGTGAATATAATACATTATTCTATCTAAGAGATCACACTCAATCTTTAAAGCAGGTAGCGTATTGTGTACAAGCTGTAAAGACTGGTAGAGAAGGGGTGAAGGCTACCAGCCTAGTCAAATAAAATTTGATACATAATTCAGGCATTTGTAAATATCAATGTAAAATACAGGCTTGTGTCTTAAATGAAAGAAAAACACTGTAAAACGTGAACTTCAAGATTATAGCAACATTGCCATCTGCTGTAAGGAAAACTAAGCCAAGCATTTCAAATGTTCTTTGAAATTAAAATTATGTTTTGTATGTCCGTTTTAAGTTAGAATTTGGAGTCGATGAGTCTGGAGTAAGCATCCTGCCTATTGCTTTAAGGCTAAAGTTAATGACCAGAATTTACATGTGGAATGGCCTATATTGCTCTAAGTGTAAAAGAATGTAAATGCAGTTTCAGTGGGCCTGGGAACTCCAGGAAGTGTAAACAAATGATGTAATGTTTTAGCAGAACTGCAGTTTCAATTTAAACAGTGAGAACCAGAAATTATAGAGCATTTTGTCTTGATATCCAGCTCATCAGCACTCTGCCTGTTGTCTTACGTAAGTTATTTCAGAAGTATGTTTTCTTGTAGTAATAGCTAGGAAATTAGAAGAAAGTTAGACTAAGTGTTTTTCTGTTATGTCAGAACTGTACTACTGATTTATTTTAAGTTTCTGTGTGTTCTCTGAACTCTTGAATAGCACTGTGGTGTAGTAGCATTGTCTTGTGGTTTAAGTATTTATATTAAATATTTTAAAAACATTTTATCTGTGGCTGGTTTATGAGGAGATAAAGTAAGCTCTAGAGTACATTGCATGCTTATAAGTGATCCTGTAATAAGCCCTTCCAAATCCTTAAGATTGCTTAAGTTACATTACTATTGGATAATAATATTGCACAGTAACAATTGGACACCCTTTTAAGGGCCTTTGGGTAGCTGATAAATATTAGTTGGTGGTGGCAGTGATTACTACTGTATAGTCTGGGTAAAGGGGCACAGCTGGAGAATCTGAGTTAGCCTTTCCTAGGAGTATCTGTGAAGTTGTATAAATACTTATTTCAAAATGTGTGTGTGTGTGTGTGTGTGTGTGTGTGTGTGTGTGTGTGTGTGTGTGTGTGTGTGTCAGCTACTTGGGCAGGGACACGAAGCACTGGTTGGACAGAGGGTACTGGAGGTTAGCTTGCCAGCTAGGCTGAGATCTGGACCCTATAGCTGTGCCAGTGGGGAGTCTTACTGGCGACCTGGGGAGCAAGGGATCAACCAGCCCCAGACGGACTGTGATCTGTGTGTGCAGTTAAGGGAAACTGTACTTTACTGTGTGTATTTGTTATCCTTTCCTCATATAAGGGACGTCCTCTGTGGTGTTAGTGATGAGGATTGAGGCTTTTTGATTGCTGGGCCAGGGAGCGGGCATCACATGTGGTTTGCAGTGGTGGGATCCACTTCACATTTGTGGTGGTGGTGGATATCCACATCACATATTAATTAGTTGGCAAATACTAACTGGCTTGTAGTGGTGTGGGTAGAGTGAATCTTGTAGCTTATGTACAGTGATCTCTGAAGGTGTTTTGTACTTTAAAACAGCAACACAGTGAATACTCAGAGTTCAGATCACAATTGATTTATTTCTTTTGTTAGCTAGTCAAGGTGAGCAGGTAGCATGTCAGCAGAGGAGTATGGAAAGCTGACATGGAGCCAGCTGGTGGAGATGTGCCAGGCTAGGGGACTGGTGCATGGAAACCTGACTAAGGCAGACCTGAATGCAGCCTTGGTTACAGCTGCATCAGAAAACAGCATCCAGGAGGACAAGCAGACTGGCAGTGGAGATACAATATCCTTGGAAAATGGACAGCTCAACCTTTCTGCAGTGGACTTAAAAATCCAGATGGAGCTAAAGAGACTTGAGTTGGAGGCCAGGCATTTGGAGACAGAAGCCAAAGAAAAGGAGCATCAGAGGAGGCATGAGAGGGAAATGCTGACTCTTCGCCAGAGTCATGGAGGTAATGGGGAAGGGAGTAACTGGACCCCAGAAGCACAACAGGTCAGTAAATTTCTTCCACAATTTAAAGAGGGAGATAATGTTGACAGTTTTATTCATATGTTTGAGAGGGTATGCAAACAGTATGAAGTTGACCAAAGGCTCTGGGTACAGTTCCTGACCCCCTTACTCTATGGGAAAGCTGTAACTTTTTTATCAAAAATGCCTGACTCTGTCTGTTTTGATTATACTGCTGTAAAAAAATGTCTTTTAGTATGTTTTAACCTAATGTATAGGAAAAAGTTTTGTAAGCATAGACACAAGGTAGATGAAAATGTATGTGAATATGTTGCTGAACAGAGTACTTATTTTCATAGCTGGTTGAGTGGATGTCAGGTCACCACTTTTGAAGGGCTGGCAGACCTTTTGGTGAGGGAACAAGCCTTTAGCACTTTGCTTGAGGACATGAGGATCTGATTAGCTGACAGACAATGTGCTACTAAAGATGTGTTGGGGAAGGAGGGAGACCTATACTTGGCCAGCAGGGCAGCCCTGCACAGGAAGGGGACCCCCAGTACTGCTCATGGGTCTAAACAAACCCATGGTGGGCAGCACAGACTGCCTCAACAGAATCCACCAGTAGCAGGGGAAGCCACTAGTCCAGGTACACATCTGGGAGCTAGGGTTAAATGTTTTGAATGCAACTAGTGGGGCCATGTGGCATACAGGTGTCCATGGAGGCAAGGTGGGGAACCAAAGGTGAGGGAGCCAGTAAGTGGGAAAGACAAAATGCCAATCATAAGTTCATAGGTAGATACTGGGCTATCTGCCCGAAGGCATATATTAGCCCAGCCACATTGTGCAGTATTCACCGCCCCTTTGGTTAGTTCCCTAGGCCCTTGATCTAGCAGCTAGTACCCTTGGCCCCTATCTAGTAGAGCTGTTGGTATGATCCCTGGTGTGAACTTTCTGTTACCCATCCACTCATCAAGGTTCCTCTTGAAGAGTGATAGTGAGGGGCTCTGTCTTATGTAGATCGGGACTTTGTTCCATAGCAAGGGAAGTCTTTGCGAAGGGAATCTATCCCTCCAGCATGTTCTATTCATTGTTGTGCTGAGGTTTATATCCCTAGGGCGTGTAGCTTGAGTGGATTTGGTTTTGCTAAGATGGAGCATGTTCAACAGTTCTGGGTTGGACATGGCTCTGTATGTTAGACAGAGATCGCCTCTGAGAAGGCGGTATGCAACAGAGAAAAGCCTTAGTTTTTTCAATCGTGCTGCACAAGGCAACTGTTTGAGGCCAGTAATCTTCTTAGTGAGGTACCTTTGTGGTCTCTCCAGCTGCTGGAGATGCCTAGCCAGGTACATTCCAATTGGTGCATTGTACTCAACAATGGGTCTGATGAGGGAAGAGTAGAGGGGCACCACTACATCCTTAGATCTTGATGCAAACCCTTTCATGATCAGATGGGTCACATAGAAGGATTTTCTAACCATCTTGGCAACATGGTTATCAAAGGAAAGCTGACCATCTGTTTGGTTCCCTAGGTCCCTTATTACTACTTCAGATTTCAGGGGGTTACCTCCTATGTAGTAGTTCACGGGTACTCTGTTTTTTCCAAAGGGGATTACTACGCATTTTTTAGCATTTAGCTTGAGACCATGGCTTTGACACCATGCATCAGTCTCGTTAAGGCCCTTCTGGAGGATATCCATGTTGGCTGGAGACTCTATTATAGCACCCAGTTTGCAGTCGGCCGCAAACTTGGTCAGCCACAGCCCATCAGTGCTTGCCTGTACTTCTGAGAAGTATATGCAAACTGTCTTGAGACAGCAGGGGTATGGAACTACCATCCTACAGATGTCCTGAGAGGGAAGGATTAGGATGAGGCAGTACCGTGTACTTATGCAGTTACATGTGGTCAGGCTAGGAGACAAGCATGTGGGTCTGCTAGCTTGGGGGAGACCCAGACAGACTGCATACTTGCAGCCAGGACTGGTGAGGTGGTTACTTCAGGGAGTGAGCTATGCTGTAGCAGTGAGACTGAAGGTGAGCCACAGCTGCTTGTGGGTACTGATTTTCCCTTGGACAGGGTAACTGCAAAGGTAAAGGTGAGTAGTAGTATCCAGGCTGACAGTGAGGCACTGCTGTCAGATGATGCCAGACTTCCTGTGGAATGGGAGCTGGGAAGGGTTACAAGGAGACAGTTGAGACAGGCTCAGCTCTCAAACCCTACATTACAAGGCCTGAGGCAGGTAGCTAGGGAGGCACCTGATTCTCAAGGAAAGGGAGAATCTGTACACTGGGACAAAGGGTTACTATACTGAGAAAGTACAGTTGTGTACTTATCATAAATGTAGATGTTCATCGTGTTTCACTGTTGCAGTCATTACAATTGGTTTATCCTGCTGGCAGGCTACCCGCAGTTGGCCTGAATTCCAAAGTCTAGGTCCGGCGTCGGTTGCTGTCGCCTCCTCCCTGACGTCAGTGCGCCAGGGGTTTAAAAGATGCAGCCAACGCCATTTTCTTCAGTTTTTCTTGCCGCGCGGTGCCCGAAGCAAAAGCAGTTTGTAAGTGCCGGTCGGCCGACTCCTGAGATTTTCGTGTTCGAATTTCAGATCAGAAGTCTTCATTAAAAGCTAAGTACCCTGTTGGGGAAACTTTTTTCTTGCTCCAGACCGATGTCAGAAAAAGTTAATTGTATTTCTTGTGGGAAGCAAATATCTCATAAGGACTTCCATTCTTACTGTATTCCTTGCCTAGGCCTGATCACGACATTGCTAATGGTCAGTTTTGTGCTAGATTTAACCAACGCACTATTAAGCGTCGGTACGATTTTGCATTTCACTATTTTGGTAGAAGATTTAATTGCACAATGTCGTCGGATAGCCATCCGATTACCGCAATTCAAAAGAAATGCAAAGAAAAAGAAAGAGACAGGCATCTGAGGTCCAAAACTGACAACGAGGCTTCTTTTAAGCCAGTCGCCGGTTTGCCGGTTCTCAGTGAGGCGCTTTCGCAGCCCCTGACACCCGCTACTTTAGAGCCGCAGGCCGCTTCCAACTCCCATGTGGAGCCGACTAGGCCGCTGGAAACTCAAGGTATTGGAACCTCGGAAACTATTCCCTCAGATGGGTCCGGAGCCGCTGAGCAGGCATTGGCTTCTGAGGGTGTTTGTAGGCCTACACAGCTATATATTAAAATGACTTAAGCTTAAAAGGCAAAGAGTAAAGCACCTCTAAAGACAAAAAAACAAGTACAACAGCCCCATGGACAGGCCTCCATGCCTAAAAAACAGATGCTCAAAATGGCCAAAGACCTAATTACTTTGATCAGGGGTTCCCATCCCCCTCCTGATAAGTGGCCTAGGCAAGAGACAGAATATGAATCTTCAGATCAGGTTTCCATTTCCTTTTACTACCTCAGCACAGGCCCCTTGCTATTCCACCTGTGTTAGACATTGTAGATGATGTATTTTCAGAGTCCAGTCTGACTCCTGACTCTTTACTTTCAGCTCCTGTTAAGCCAGACAGATACTACAGGGTTCCTGATTCACAAATTTCTTTTCAAGAACCCTGCTGCTGACCCAGAAACTATCTCTTAGGGTCCCAAAGGGGTCAAGGCTTCCACTGCAAAAAAACTTACCCCCTCTGACAGGGATTCTAGGGCACTGGATAGATGGGGAAAAAAGATTTACACTTCTGCTACCCTGGCTATAAGGGCTTTAAATTGTCAGTTTCATATGCTTAAATATCAGCAATATATTATGTCACTGCTTAAACATAAAATGTTGAGGGCTAGAAGGTGAGAGAGTACAGCAGTTGGCAATGCCTAGAGCCTACAGTCTGGCGCTTCTAGCCATAGCCCATGATATTCCCTTTGCAGGTCATATGGGCATAAAACGTACAAAGAGGCATATTATGCAGAACTTCTATTGCCCTGGAATTTCCAGAGATATAACAGGGTGATGCAGGACCTGTGAGCAGTGCCAAAAGGTAGGCAAGGCAGGAGACAAGGTGAGAGCTCCTTTGATGCCTTTACCTGTGATTGAGGAGCCATTTCAGAGGGTAGCTATGGATATTGTGGGTCCTCTTAGTACCCCAAGTTCCACAGGGAAAAAGTATATTTTATTGGTTATAGATTATGCTACATGATACCCTGAGGCAGTGGCTTTGTCCTCCATTGAGGCACAGAAGGTGGCAAATGCTTTGTTAGAGATTTTCAGCAGGGTGGGTTTCCCAAAATAAATACTGTCTGACAGAGGTAGAAATTTCATGTCAGACCTGCTGGCTTGTCTGTGGAAGTCCTGTGGGGTGAAGCACATGAAGACCACCCCCCTACCATCCTCAGACTAATCGTCTTGTTGAGAGGTTAAACTCTAAAATCAAGTCCATGCTATGGGCATTTGCAGATCAGTTTAAGAGGGAGTGGGACAAATATTTGCCCCATCTGTTGTTTGCTTACAGAGAGATTCTCCAGAAATCCACAGGTTTTTCACCCTATGAGTTGCTGTATGGGCATAGGGTGAGGGGACCTCTAGATTTAATTTGAGATGAGTGGGAAGGTGAATGCGAGTCTCACAAGGAGTCTGTTGTGGCATACGTCCTAAACCTCAGGACAAGGCTCAGGGAACTCATGGGCTTGGCCCAGGAGAAGCTGGCAGAAGCCCAACAACAGAATAAGGTGTGGTATGACAGGAATGCTCAAACTAGAGAGCATGCTGTGGGGCAGCAGGTAATGGTTCTCATTCCTGTCAGACACAACAAACTGCAAGCAGCTTGGGAGGGACCTTACAAGTTGGTGAGAAAGGTAAGTGATTTAAAGTACATGGTGGGACTGCTAGGCAGATGGCAGGGGCACACATTGTACCATGTTAACATGATGAAACCTTACTATGATAGTGAGATCCTTGTGCTGAGCATTTGTAGTAGATTGCAGGAGGAGTCTGAGGGAGATCTAGGGACTGATCTCCTCAGTGAGGCTTGGGCTGACACCTCAGTGGAAGGGGTAGCAATGTCCCAGCAGCTATCTCCTACCCAGGTTCGAGAAATCTGAGCAGTGTTGCCGGAATTTGTGGACATGTTCACAGGGAAACCAGGGTGCACCCATCTGGTGCAGCACCGGGTGGATACAGGACCCCAAAGACCTATTAGGCAGGACTCTTGTAGGGTGCCTGAGAGAGTTAGACAGACCCAGAGGGATGAGGTACAGGAGATGTTGGAACTAGGGGGTGATTCAAGAGTCCAACAGTCCCTGGGCCTCCCCAGTGGTGCTGGTGCCAAAGCAGGATGGCAGGACCAGGTTCTGTGTGGATTACAGAAAATTAAATAGTCACACAGAGTCGGATGCTTACCCATGTCTAGGGCAGATGAAGCCCTAGAGCAGCTGGGTGGAGCAAAGTATCTTACAACCATTGATCCTACCAAGGGTTACTAGCAGGTGCCCTTGACTCCCAGTGCTAGAGAGAAGTCAGCCTTTGTGACTCCTTTTGGCTTGTATGAGTTCACAAAGATGCCCTTTGGGATGAAGAATGCCCCAGCGACTTTCCAGAGGCTGGTAGATCATATCCTAGTAGGAGCTGGATGGTTTGCCCTTGCTTACCTAGATGATATTGCCATCTACAGCCATTCCTGGCCAGAGCACCTTCAGCATGTCAGGGAAGTGCTGAACAGACTACAGAGGGCAGGGTTGACCATTAAGCCAGGCAAATGTCAGGTGGGTATGGCAGAGGTCTCCTACCTAGGACATAGAGTGGGGAGTGGTAAGATAAGGCCATAACCTGCCAAAGTGGAAGTTATTCAGGCATGGACTGCACCTGTTACTAAAAAGCAGGTGAGGGCATTCTTAGGGACAGTAGGGTACTAAAGAAAGTTCGTCCCCAGTTATAGTACCATAGCTGCTCCCCTCACAGACGTGACAAGGAAGAACAGGCCAGATAAGTTAGTGTGGCCGCCAGCATGTGAGCAGGCACTCCAGAAGTTGAAAGAAGCTTTGGGAGGACCCCTGTGTCAGCCAGTCCAGATTACAGCAAAGAATTTGTTGTGCAAGTGGATGTTTCAAACCATGGGGTGGGGGGCTGTACTTAGCCAGATTTCTTCAGAGGGGGAAGAGCACCCAGTGTTTTATCTCAGGCATAGGCTCCAACCCAGGGAGGAATGTTATGCAGCTGTAGAAAAGGAATGTCTAGCCATAGTGTGGGCACTGCAAAAACTTCAGGCTTATCTGTATGGAAGAAAGTTCACTGTAATAACAGATCACAACCCTCTAACATGGTTAAACAGAGCCAGTCAGCAAAATGCCAAGCTGCTAAGATGGAGCCTGGAGTTCAAGCATATATGTCAGTGCAGCACCGCAGTAGGAGTAGCAATGCCAATGCAGATGGGCTCTCAAGACAGGGAATGGGGTGAGGTACACTCAGATAGACCTAACCCTCTCAAGTGGCGTTTATCAAGGGTCACTTGAAAAACTAGCTTGAGTTCAACAGGGAGGGAGAGATGTGAAGACTGGTAGAGAAGGGGTGAAGGCTGCCAGCCTAGTCAAATAGAATTTGGTACATAATTCTGGCATTTGTAAATATAAATGTAAAATACAGGCTTGTGTCTTAAATGAAAGAAAACACTGTAAAATGTGAACTTCAAGATTGTACCAAATGAGGGAATGAGACCGGAAAAAAACCCCAAGAGTTTTCTGAAACACTTTATTCACAATAACGCTTAACATTGCCAATACGTTTTCGAAAACCTTCCTCAGAAGCATAAAACTGTTAACAGTTTAGTACACATCATTTATACTAATTTCAAAAAAGGATGGCCAATCAAAAATTGATGTCAATTATATATTCAAAACAGCATTTTAAAACAAAAGGAAAACAAACATTTCTGTCCATTTTATAAACTAAAAACGAAAAGTTCTACAAACATTATCAAAGTATTTCATACAGGTTAACTACTAGACAAAATTAACCTCATAAATATTCAGGATCTTAATATAAAAGCATTATAAATATCATTAAAAAATATATGTATATATTTTGGAATTGTGTTATATGTTACCAATAGGAAGTAAATACATAATTCTAAAAATAGGTTCTACTACCATCTGCTGGAAGAATTAGAACATAACAAAAGCTGCAAAACTATAATTTTGCTGCTCTTAACTTCAATACTGGCAGAAGAGAAACCACATAATTTAAACCTGGCACTTTTGTAGCCTCCAAAATAATTTGCCAGAATAATTCCCTATATTCTAATTTTGTCTCCCACATACCACCCCTGACCTCTTTAGGTACTACCTCTAAAACAAAAAAATAAAAAAGAGCTTGATTACAAATTTGTGAATGACGAAATAGAGCATTGTTTACATTTTGTTTTTTGATTTCATAATAATGCTCGTAGATTCTAGATTTTAACTTCCTCTCCATCTTGCCTATATAAAAAGATGAACAGGACTGGCATGCAGCTAGGTAAACAACCCCATTGGTGTTACAATTAGAATATTTAGTGCTTTTTATAAGCCTATTTCTACTGGGAATTTGAATGTCAGAAGTATTGTTGATATACTGGCACTGGGAACAAAAACCACACCTAAATGTACCCACTCTTCCAGATCTGTATACTGGGTTAATACCACACCCAAACTCAAAAATATTCTTAAAATTCATATCTTTTCTGTATAAGAATTTTAAAGGCTGCCTATATATAAATTGCAGGTCTGAAATTTGTTTGAACCTATCCCATTCTCTGTTAACAATTTGTTTTATAACAGCCAACTCGCCAGTGTAGTCCATAACATATGCTTGTTCCAAATTTTTTGTGTTGATATCAGCAGAATTAGAGTGAAGGTTAACAAGTTCTTCTTGACCTAAAATAGGAGCAAACCTTCCCTTTCTACCTTCCTGTACCTCCTTAAACATCTCATTAATTAAGTCATCAGGGTAGCCCCTCTCTCTAAACATGTTCATAACAAAGTGACTATCGTTAATAAATTCAGTGTCATCAGAAGTCATGCGACTAGTCCTAACCAATTGTCCTTTAACAAGATTTTTCTTTTGAAAGAAAGGATGCCCACTTTTGAAATGAAGATATGAATTTGAAAAAGTGTTTTTCCTGTATATTCTAGAAGAAAAAGTGTTATTAAACTTTTTCAAAGAAACATCTAAATATATACACTCTTGTTGACTTTACTCTTGTAAGTAAAGTCCAAAAATTCAGTTGTACCCCTAATGTAAGTCAGGAATTCAAAAAACCTTTCTTCTGTATCATTCCAAAAAATACAAATATCGTCAAGAAAGTGTTTGTACAAGACCCAACTCTTAGCAAATTCACTTTTGTTAATATATAAATTCTCCCACCATGAAAGTATAATGTTGGCATATGTAGGGGCACATTTTGCCCCCATAGCCACTCCCCTTTCCTGTTTAAAAAATTCCCCTTGAAAATATATGTAGTTGTTTTTAAGAATAACTTCCATAAATAAAAGACAAACCCTAAAATTGTCTGGGGAGAAAGAACCACTTTCTCTCATGCTTTCTTCCAACCATAGAAGGCCAATTTCATGTGGTATGGAACCAAAAAGATCTACTATATCCAAGGTAACAAAAATAATATCAGTAGAAAAGAAATTGGACTTTACTTGTCTAAGGAAATCCCATGAATCTTTTAATACTGTAATACTCGAATAAGACAGTTCCTTCAATTTGATGTCTATATATTTAGCTAAGGGAGTAGTAATAGATCCTTCCGAAGAAACTATTAGTCATAGAGGTGGATCCTCAAGGTCTTTGTGGACCTTGGGGATACCAAAAACTGTGGGGACCCTGGGATTTTTGTTGTACAAAAAATTGTACATATCTGTGTCAATAGAACCTTCTAACAACAAATCGTTGATTAGAAGATTGATTTTAGACATAGAAATGTTTACCTCATTGATGGAAGCACTAGAGTACTTAGAGATATCCTGTAAAGAGTCCTTCATTTTAGATTCATATAAAATCATGTCCATCAAAACCGTACCACCCCCTTTGTCCGGCTGCATGATTCTAATAGATCTGTTGTTTTTCAAAGAATTTAATAAAATGTTTTCACTATTGGACACATTTTAAAATACCTTATGTGTGCTTATAGTATTTCTAATTTCCATTTCTAATAAATTCTCTAAATTTTTCAGCTGCAGGTGAAGGGGGGGAATGAAGGTACTTTTCTTTTTAAGTGAAGAGGATGTGTGAGGTTTACTTTCAGGGTCATGAAACATAAGAGATAAATTTTGTTTTCTTAAAAACAACTTTAGGTCAACAATAGCCCTAGGAACACTGGCTTTTCTAAAAGGAATAAGTTTGAATCCTTTTGAAAAGAGCTTGAAATGATCAAGTTGAATATCAATAGAACTGTAGTTAAAAATTTTGTAGTTATTGAATTCAAAAATGTTCCCATACTGTTTGATATCAGTATGTGATTCTAGTTGATTTACCTCCTGGAATTCCCCCTGTGGTAGTAATTGTGATTGTAACTGTATGATACAGGATTCTGGTTGCGTATCCTGTCTGACCTCCGAAGGGGGGGGGGATATTCTAAAGGAATATCCCTATTGTTAGCTTGATCATATTCTTGCTGCATTTCTCCTTCATTTTGTGGAACTGTATTTGTCATACTGTTTCTGTCCTTATCCACTTGGTTGTTAAAAAAATTTACAAAAGTGCCAGGTTTAAATGATGTGGTTTCTCTTCTCCCAGTATTGAAGTTAAGAGCAGCAAAATTATAGTTTTGTAGCTTTTGTTATGTTCTAATTCTTCCAGTAGATGGTAGTAGAACCTATTTTTAGAATTATGTATTTACTTCCGAGTGGTAACATATAACACAATTCCAAAAAATATATACATATATTTTTTAACGATATTTATAATGCTTTTATATTAAGATCCTGAATATTTATGAGGTTAATTTTGTCTAGCAGTTAACCTGTATGTAATACTTTGACAATGTTTTTAGAACTTTTCGTTTTTAGTTTATAAAATGGACAGAAATGTTTGTTTTCCTTTTGTTTTAAAATGCTGTTTTGAATATATAATTGACATCAATTTTTGATTGGCCATCCTTTTTTGAAATTAGTATAAATGATGTGTACTAAACTGTTAACAGTTTTACGCTTCTGAGGAAGGTTTTCGAAAATGTATTAGCAGTGTTAAGCGTTATTGTGAATAAAGTGTTTCAGAAAACTCTTGGGGTTTTTTTCCGGTCTCATTCCCTCATTTGGTTCTCCAATGGCGAACTTGTGTGTGTGTGGTCGGAATGTTTCTACTGTTCGCTTATCCATCTCTTTGCTGGTTAACTTCAAGATTGTGGCAACATTGCCATCTGCTGTAAGGAAAACTAAGCCAAGCATTTCAAATGTTCTTTGAAATTAAAATTATGTTTAGTATGTCCTTTGAAGTTAGAATTTGGAGTCGATGAGTCTGGAGTAAGCATCCTGCCTATTGTTTCAAGGCTAAAGTTAATGACCAGAATTTACAGGTGGAATGTCCTTTATTGCTCTAAGTGTAAAAGAATGTAAACGCAGTTTCGGTGGGCCTGGGAACTCCAGGATGTGTAAACAAATGATGCAGAGTTTTAGCAGAACTGCAGTTTCAATTTAAACAGTGAGAACCAGAAATTATAGATCATTTTTGTCTTGATATCCATCAAGTTATTTCAGAAGTATGTTTTCTTGTAGTAATAGCTAGGAAATTAGAAGAAATTTAGACTAAGTGTTTTTCTGTTATGTCAGAACTGTACTACTGATTTATTTTAAGTTTCTGTGTGATCGCTGAACTCCTGAATAGCACTGTGATGTAGTAGTATTGTCTTGTGTTTTAAGTATTTATTATTAAATATTTTAAAAACATTTTACCTGTGGCTGGTTTATGTAGAGATAAAGTAAGCTCTAGAGTACATTGCATGCTTATAGGTAATCCTGTAATAAGCCTTTCCAAAGCCTTAAGATTGCTTAAGTTAAACTACTATTGGATAATAATATTGCACAGTAATAATTGGACACCCTTTTAAGGGCCTTTGGGTAGCTGATAAATATTAGCTGGTGGTGGCAGTGATTACTACCATATAGTCTGGGTAAAGGGGTACAGCTGGAGAATCTGTGTCAGCCTTTCCCAGGAGTGTGTGTGATGTTGTATAAATACTTATCTCAAAGTGTGTGTGTGTGTGTGTGTGTGTGTGTGTGTGTGTGTGTGTGTGTGTGTGTGTGTCAGCTACTTGGGCAGGGATATGAAGCACTGGTTGGACAAAGAGGGTACTGGAGGTTAGCTTTCCAGCTATGCTGACATCTGGACCCTATAGTTGTGCCAGTGGGGAGTTTTATTGGGGACCTGGGAAGCAAGGGAGCAACCAGTCCCAGACTGACTGTGATCTCTGTGTGCACTTAAGGGAAATTGTACTTTACTGTGTGTATTTGTTATCCTTTCCTCATATAAGGGACGTCCTCTGTGGTGTTAGTGGTGAGGATTGAGGCTCCTTGATTGCTGGGCCAGGGCGCGGACATCCCTCAAGCATTCAGGGGTTGCCCATAAGAGGCTTTTCTTCCATTAGATAGCAAAGAGAATACAACATTTTTTGGCTCACAAAACTGCTGGATGCTAGCAGGTAACTTTACTTGGTGGTAGATGGTCACAGATAATTGTCTCTGTGTGACATTATGGTTTTATGTTTTGGTGTGATCCAGGGCAGACAGGGCATTCTAATTCTGTATTTCTGGACAGGAACCATTATATGGAGGTACTCAAAGATACTGAAGCACTATTACTGCCTCAACAAGAGGCAGTCACTTCAAAGCAGTCCCGTGTATGAAGTACAGGGCATTTTTATTTATTTTCCTTTCTTTCTTATTTGTCAACAAAGTATGTGGATGGGTTATAGGATATTTATTTATTTTACTTAGCTATTAATTATTTACCAAGTAGATGGAGTGGTCAAATGACCCCTTTCAGTGATAACCCAGGCTCAGAAAGGAGCAGAACTCAGAGAGAAAACAACAATGTGTATTCATACATACAGTAAAGTTCAAGCTAATATCACAATGGTTACAGTAATGTAAATAATCACAATCCGGTAACACCTTAATGACAAAAATATTCATTATTTACAACGGAAGGTTTGTGAGGTTTTTCAACATAGGACCAGATTCCAAAAGAGCTGATGTCAGTGTAAGTGACTTACTCCGAGTTAAGCCTATCCCGATTCCAGAAGACTTCTTCTCAGTGTAAGTGACTTACTTCCCTGTAAGACCTATTTATAAACAGGCTTTATCCGGTGGCCAGATTTCAAACGACCTGTTCTCAATATACCAGAGTAAGTCACTTACACTGACGGCAAGTCTTTTGGAATCAGCCCTTAAGTTTACACAGTATTTATGATTCAAGTATTGTTCATTAGCTAGGCATTACTTAAATGTTCAAGATTCAGTTTTATTCCCATTCCTTGAATAGCACATTCACTGTGTTTTATAGATCTTGCTACAATGCCACAATATAAAGATCCTGAGATAGTAGCTGAAAAATGTCAGCCAACTGAGATATTGGCTGGAGTAGATACAATCAAGCATAATATACAGGATGACTGTACTCATCTCGTGACATGTTCTGTCATTGTTCAGAATAACTAGCACAATGGGCTCATATATCACATTGGAAATAAGTCAGTGGACAGCCTCTTCAGGAAATAAAGCATAGGAGTCACACGCAATATATGTATGTGTATGAGTGTGTCTGTGTGTGTATATACATACATATGTGTGCGCATGTGTGTGTATACACACAGAGACACACATACAGAAATACATATAAAAAGGGAGAGAGTAACTGTATGTTCATTTTAACCAACCATACAAAAAAAGTAATGCATTGCAAAAAGAGAATACAATCTAAAGATATAAGGTGACTAGGTTAAGGGAATACAAGGGTGCTTTTCACAGAAAACAAAGGTGAGGTGAATGCAACAGCTTTCATGAAATGGCGGTACCTTCAAAAACAATGACAGAATTCAAAAATGTAACTGGCAGATACATGACAATCTTATGAGGAATGGAGGGCAAAATAAACAGTTTGATATGTAGGTAAGGAAATGAGTAAGACATGTTAACCAAGCAGCTGTTAGCTGCAACCATATCTATGTTCCATGTTTTATCTTGTAACCCCCTTCCATCATTCACACTAATCAGTTACTGCTCAGATACCATTGCCACCTGCAAACACATGTGTTACTTCAGATCATGTGTGACTTATCAGTTATTCATAATCTGAACAGTGTTGGCACAGCCCTGAGTCCTGCTCTAACCACTTGCCACTAATCCCACTGCTAGGAGACCCTCTTCCATTAATACCATCTAGTGCCTGACCATTAATACATTTACTGTGGGTTTCATTTACTTTGTACTCATAGTTTTCAGCACCACCTATCCAAGTATCTTGTCCTCTACTGTGTTCACAACACTGCTGAGCCCGTATTCAGCAGGTGCTCTGCATCATATCATCAAGGCACCCAAGTCTGTTACTGCTTCAGTCTTCTCTGGTAGTATTTGCATGAGTTAGACCCATATAAATGTCTAACCTGAAGGCATACCATTTATATACCACTACTTTCTCTTTAGTATGGTCTCCATTAGCATTTGAATACACTGTATAAAGCTTACTTGTCTGCAAGTTTATTTTCACTTGTCAGAACCAGTTAGATTTCTTTTCTTTAAGTACCTTGGTCATGATAATACTGCAGTGGTGGTGCTGCGGTAGCGTTGTCACCTGACAGTAAGATGTTGTCTTGTCCGATTCTCAGCTAGAGCCTCTTCTGTGTGGAGACATGCATGAATGGGCGTACCTTCGTTGAAGGTTGTGCATCAGGGCTGGTTCTTTTCGTTAAGTACCTTGGTCATGATAATACTGCGGTGGTGGTGCTGCAGTAGCGTTGTCGCCTCACAGTAAGATGTTGTCCTGTTCAATTGTCAGCTAGAGTATCTTCTGTGTGGAGACATTCATGAATGGGCGTACCTTCGTTGAAGGTTGTGCGTCAGGGCTGGCAAGTCGGCATGTAAAAATCTACTGCCAATCATTAGCGGACTGGAGTTCCGCTGTGGCGACCCCTAACCGGGAAAAGCTGAAAGACACAACAACAACAACCTTGGTCATGATAATCTCTGTGCTTCTCATCCCGAAACATCTTTACTGTTTGAGGATGCAGTGTAATTAATTTTGTGCCTCCTGCTACAAAGTAACTTCTGAAATGGATAATATCATGTACCATTATTTTACTTAAAACAGCCATTCCTAGGTGTTCCTGATCTCACTAGTGTTTCATTTAACTCAGATGAGACTGCTGTTCATAACGATTTTATGCCATACAGATTTTCCTTTGACACTTGCTTTTGAACAGATTGGAAAAAGTTACAGTTTTCAACTAGAGCTGTGAAAATCTGGACAGTTGAGAGGCATGGTGTAATGTTTTAACTACATTGCATTTTTGATACAGTACATACATGGCCAACTTTGCTGATCTTAACGGTTTGGTTCCTGCAGCATTTTAGTAATTCCATCTGTTAAATGACATAATGGTATTTTTAAGAGGATGAGATAAAAATCTAGGAAGTCACAACAATACCAGACATACTAAAATAAGAGCTCTGGATAAAGTATATTTAATTTGACTACACAGCCTGTAATGAAGTGTTCATGTTTAAACATAAAAATCAGTATTTGGAAAGACTCCAAGAAAACTCCCTGTCTGAGTGCGTTTGGAAAAAAAAAAAAAACAGTACACCAAAATTCCCTATGTGAGCTGTTCTTTGTTCTCTTCTTCAAATTTTATACCGTACTAAGTGCTGTAAAATTTTCTTGGCATTTGCTTCCCATGCTGAACATGCCAAATATGACATTAATAACTTAAATATAAATACAATTACTCGTAAGGAAAGAAGCCTCTGTAGGGTTACATTGCTATTTTCTGATTTCCAGATCTGCTACACTGTGCCCAGCAGTGACACAAATTGTCAGGCCCAATGGGACTCATTTTCTTGCTTGTATTTTAAAGAGGGAATAAAGACAGCAAAGGAAAGTCTTTGTTTTTTTTTCTCTCGTTTATTTGCTTTAGACATGTTTCACTGCAGGATCAAGGTCTCTGATCTTGACATCTGAAAGTGTTCCTACTCAGCAGATTATAGATCTCCCTGATTCCTATTGGGAATGCCTAAAATCATCATACTGTGTAGTCAAAGTCTGCAAGTAATACACACAATACATGTCATGCTCACTGACAAACTCTGGTGATCAGTAATTTCAAAATATATAACAAATATATCTTCAGTCTAGAAAGCCCACAAAATCTGATTCACTTCTATTTCACCATAATGCTGCTCAGAACTGCCATACAGTTACAATCCAGTTTATGTTGACAGTCTATGCTAAAGTACATGTAACTGTGCTGTCTCCCTCAGAAGAAATGGTACCTTGATATTTGAAATTGCTGTACAGTTGTCTTCATAAAAAAACAACCCACATCCCTTCCCCTGAGGAAAAAGAACAGTAATATGCACTTTTCTAATCTCTGTCTTCATTAATTTAGAGTATCTTGAAGAAGGAATTTCATCCTAAACAGTAGACCTGGTCTATTTAGTTATATGTACACCCTTCGCCCATCCTTACACTGATGCCATTCCGGGATGCTTCTGATTTTAATATGCTCATTAATGTCTTGTAAAAGGGCTATACAAAACAAAGATTCCTCATCGGACAAATCATATTTTGACTAACATTAATTGCAATATATACTTAGCCACTGTGGTGAATAAAAATCCCCCCCCCCCAAAAAAAAAAAAAAAATAACTAGCCACATGGACTGTGATCTTGGATTGAAGTATACAACACAACACTATACTTAAAACAATCCACGTAGGTACTTTTTTTACCCTTGGAGACTGTTTCTGAAAAGAAATGACACTGTTAAAGATTACATAATTTTATTAAAAAAAAACAGTCAGGAACTGCAAACGTTAGGCAGATTACATTTAAAAGGTTAAGTTGTATTAAATGATAGCTCTCCCAGTACTTATCCATATGGTGAAATATGAAAACTTATCCTCCTCCTCTAACCCACAACTACACTTCTTCAGTGTGACTACAACCAAAACACAGCCTCTGTCACAAATAAAAACCTTCCATTGAGCTCCAATACTGACATGTAATTAAATAATAATTAATAAATGAATACTGTTTATGTGACTACCATGCTCTTCTTGTGACAAAAGCTTGCAATTTCAAGGAATTAAGAGTTATATTTTTTAAATCCCTTTCTGTATCTGGTTGTCTCATTGGTTGGAGTGCCCATACCTAAGCTCCTCCTTTTAATCTACTTTTCCCTGGACCCCCCCCCCCCAAGCCAAGCTCAAACTATTGGCCTGCAGCGCTCCATAACACAACCGAATAACCTCGGGATCAATGTTATTTTCAAAATATACAGAAACTCCTTTTAATCTACTTTTCCATGGATTTCCCCCCAAGCCAGGCTGGAATACTGGCCTGCAGCAGTCTTTAACAGAACCGGGCAACCTCGAGATCAGTGCTATTTTCAAAATATACAGAAAGCATTATTATCCTCTGGAAAAAATTGTTAATTGCTAGCCCTTGTTTAATTCTATTTTTTTTTTAACTAAAGCACTCCACCATGGACCAAGGCCATAAAACGGTATTTTAATAAACAAATGTAAACGCTTTCATTTCCACTGTTACAGAAACATCATCAGACAAAAAGATTTGTCTGATGATGTTTCTGTAGCATTGGAAATAAAAGCCCTTACATTTGTTTATTAAAATACCATTTTGTGGCTTTGGAGCAGTGTTTTTTTCTTCTTGCAGTGTCACTTCTCACTGTTGGGCTTGGTTACTTAGTTCTTCCACCATGGACATTAGCTGCCCCCTCCAAAATCCTATGCTTGTTAACAGCAGTCTCCCTTTGCATGCTGTTTAACTATTTGAAAGCCCTGCTGTTTTTTCTAGAATTACTAAACCTTTTCTCCTATAAATTCTGGTCTTTCTAAATCCCACATACTCCTGGTAAAAGTGGTTTATTTTATTTTATTTCAATAAGAAAGACCTTGAGGGGGTGGCCTAATGGTTAAGGTGTTTGCCTTACAACACAAGGTGCAGGGTTTGAGTCTCACAAGGGATAACTGGCTAGGCTTAAAGTGGCTTGCAAGGGCAGTTAGTCTAGTACTAATCTATGAACCTACTAAAAAAAGAAAGGTATGCAAAACAAGTAAATCCAAAGTACCTATTGTTTTTCCTGATTGTTTCTGTAGACTAGCACACCTGTAAAATCAGGGCCAGCCCTTTTCATCATACTACTGGCTATTCACCACTTTTCTGGTCTGTTCATTCCTCCCCCTTCCCCACATGACCAATTATAGCCTAATCAGGGCCAGCCCTTTTCATCATACTATTGTCTATCCACCACTTTTCTGGTCTGTTCAGTCCTCCTCCTCCCCCACAAGACCAATTACAGCCTAATCAGGGCCAGCCCTTTTTATCATACTATTGGGTATCCATCACTTTTCTGGTTTGTTCAATCCTCCCCCTCCCACACATGACCAATTACAGTCTAATCAGGGCCAGCCCTTTTCATCATACTATTGGCTAACCACCCTTTTTCTGATCTGTTCAATCCACCCCCTCCCACACAAGATTAATTACAGCCTAACCTAACTTTCTTAAGCTACTGGAATCATTTTTAAAATCCCCTTGCTGCAGCTGATTGTCTCATCGGGTGGAATGCTCATACCTAAAGTTATTTTTCATATTTGTTTCTTTTCATTTGGAATATTTATTGATGTTGATTTACACCTTTGTAAAGAGTAATACAGCTCGACATGTATTTTAAGGGAGACAATATTCGCAGTACCTCTATGTGCTCTTTTTTTTATTTATTTTATTTGACATTTGTTAACCAGGTTAGTCCAACTGGGCTGGAAGCCCAGCTTCAGTGGAGACCCGAGGAGAAAAGTTCCATAACAGTTACATAAATAAATTTACAACATAATAGAAACATAAAATCTAAGTTATACATGGAAGCTATGGTGATAAAAACAGAAAAAATCCCAATTAAGCATAAAAATAAAGTTTCCCAGTAATTATACAAATTTACAACTGAGTAGCATCTTGACTGTTTTAATAAACAGGAGTAGAGGAAGACAAGGGTTGAAAAACCACAAAGAGAACACAGTAACAGATTAAAATAGTGTGCAAATACAATAATTACATTGTAGATGCAGTAGGAGCCGAGATGAGATGTTACTTAGTACAATGAATCTGCTTAAACATGGAAGATTGAAGTGAACAGTAAGCTCTGAAGATGTTTGAATGGGGAGAGAAAGAGAAGTTGAGAGATGTGGGGTAAGGTGGGGAAGGATGCAATGGCATTTATGTAGGTTCCTGACATGGACAGATCCATGAGCTAAGTAGGAAGGGATTTAGTTGTTTTTTGAAAAGATTAGTATTAGAAGTGTTTCTAATATGGGTAGGAAGTTTGTTCCAGGCTAAAGACGCATTGTGGTTGCAGAGAAGTTTACCTATATTTCTGTTGGGTTTGCGTATGTCAAGGAGTTGTTGCTCAAAGCTTCTGAGAGGTCTGGAGAGGGTGTAGAAGGAAACCAGTGTTGAGAAGGAGGGGCAGGCTGTAGGTTTGTATAGGACAGAATGGGTGATTTGTAGCCATTGCAGTTGTTTCAGAGTAGTGCAATGGGGAGTTCTGTAAGGCTGGCTAGTCACAAATTTGGCGATTTTATTATAGGTTTGTTCTAGTTGTGAGAGTAAGGTGGATTGTAGGTTTGTGCAGATAGGAGCAGCATAGAGTAGGCCTGGTAGAAGGAATGCTCTTAACTAGGGATAGTTTAGCTTCAGTTGCTAGCCCTTGTTCAGTTCTATTTACCAAGCCTTAGCATTAGCTTTGCCCAGACACTGTACTTACTAGAGTACAGACTTTTTAGATTTGTGTTACTGGTGTAGAGCATTGTTATTGTTGGAATATTATTTCTTTACTGCTGCCTTTATTACTGCATTTTGAAAAGAACTTGCCCAGACATTAGAGTGTACTTTTCCTCAGCTATTGGTTTTGAATGTGTGTTATATCACTTGACATATCTATAGTGTAATTTGTATCAGTATTCTTACATCCATTTTTAAAAGCCTAGCAGTCCATGTTGCACTTCTCTGCTAATAACAAGTACAGTATTGTTCTGTCTACTATGTGTTTACTTCTGTATATGTTACCTTCTATTTACACCCACTGATATTTCCAGCTGCATTAACCTGCTGAACGTGTTAGCTGCCAGAACTTGTCTTAGAAGTGACATTTTTTTCCACTCCTCTGCTAGCATCTTTGTATCAACTGCATATTTTTCTCTTATTAACAAATGCGGTATATTGTATTAATATTACTTATTTTTCTTTCCATCTCCTTCTTTTAAGCTATTTTTCCTTGGATCCCCCCAAGCCAAGCTGGAACTATTGGCCTGAGGCGCTCTTTAATAGAACCAAGCAACATCGGGATCAGTATTATTTTCAAAATATACAGAAAGTATGTTTTATCCTCTGGACAAAATTGTTAATTGCTAGCCCTTGTTCAATTCTATTTTTTTTAAATAAAGCATTCCACCATGGATATTAGCTGCCCCCCAATCCTATACTTGCTAACAGCAGTCTCCTTCTGCATGCTGTTTAACTATTTGAAAGCCCTTCTATTTTTCTAGTATCACTAAACCCTTTCTCCTATAAATTCTGCTCTTTCTACGTCTCACATACTCCTGGTAAAAGTATTTTATTTTATTTTATTTCAATAAGAAAGGTATGCAAAACAAGTAAGTCCAAAGTACCTACTGCATTTCCTGATTGTTTCTGTAGACTGGCACATCTGTGAAATCAGGGCCAGCCCTTTTCATCACACTACTGGCTATCCACCACTTTTCTGGTCTGTTCACCCCCCCACCCCCAACAAGACCAATTACAGCCTAACCTAGCTTGTTAAGCTACAGGAGCCATTTTTAAAATCCCCTTGGTGTAGCTGCTTCTCTCGTCGGGTGGGGTGCCCATACCTAGGGTTATTTTTCACAAACCTAAGGTTCTTTTTTATGAACACCTCTCAGTGCCCATACTGTTTTTGTTATGCTAGCTCCACAACTTAGAGAGTGAAATAACACATTTAAACTGAAAAGAAAAGCAAGCATTACTATAGACCTGATAAAGAAGTGTAGTGCACCCCTAACTCAATAGCTTAATTCTGTGCAGAACGTGTCATTGTTTTGCTTTACCTCCACAATCGTTCTGCATTCCACCAGACCAGTTTAAGGCAGCTGATGCGTGCACACTGGGAACTCCCACTAGCCAACTCCATTCCCCTCCCCCACATCACTTACATTTATCCTACCCACACCACACCCCCACACATTCTGTACCTATCACTGTTCTCCACATCACAAGTCACTAACTAATCAGCTCCTCCCACATTGTAATTGCATATTATCATCCCAACCCCTATCTATTCCTTCCCCAGCTTCTTAAAGCCTCAAATAAATTATTTTCTCATCACCTCACTACGCTTACCACCACTCCCTCCTCCACTAATCCCCCTCCTAAAACCCAATACTCAAATATGTTTCTATTACACATACTATTCATCCTATTACTACTAACTACTTTCACCCTAACACCACCTAACAACCCTCCCATAATCTACTTAAAATCCACCACCTATCCGTTAACAGACCCACATCTATCTGGCCTCTCTCACTTCGACATAGCACCGCACATCTACAGCTCCACAAGTATTAAACTATTCCCATGTAGATACCTCCACCATGCTAACCTCTCATTAATGCCACTAAAACAACCACCTATAACCCCCAAAGACCCTCCAAAGTACAAGTAAAAAAAAATAATCTTCATTTATGTGGAGACATGGATCCCAACCCTGGCCCTACTTCACCCAACAAAACAGCCATCACAAACAACTCCCCCAAACCAACAATAAATCATACCTCACATCTACTATCCAACATACCCAAAAAGAGCTCTGACATCCTCCTCATTAATACAAACCTCCGAAGTCTCAAACAAAATACATGAACTCCATCCCACCCTATCACTATACACTCCTGATATTGCTGTACTAACTGAAACCTGGCTTAAAACCACATAAACAATAATTAAATCATTCCCCCTGGCTAAAATATTCTCAGACAAGACAGGACAACAAAACGAGGTGGAGGTCTAGCAATTCTATATAAAGGCATTCTTAATTTCGAAAAACTGCAGGTAAACATCCCAGATATTGATAAGACAGAACTCTTAGCATCACATTTAAAAATCAATAACAGCAAACATATCGTCTTTCTAGCTGTATGCATACCACCAAATAACAACCCCTCCACAATAGAAAACCAACTCTCATGGGCCTCAACCACATTTAGCTAAGAAACTATACTAGTTGGTGATTTCAATACAGACTGGCAAACCTACTCGTCAGATAACACCTCAAATCATATCAACCTACCTGGTTTCACACAATTAATTCATTCATCCACTAGAACTGACAAAACCAGCAACAAACAATCCATTCTAGACTGGACCCAGACTAACAAAACCCCTCTCTAATCCACCTTTCTGGCTGCCTACCCAACAGCCTATGTGACTACCTGCTAACCTTCTTTCTAAGACACTGTAGCTCACCCACAAAACCATAATCACATAAACAAATATGTAATACAAAACATTTCTCCATAGACAACTTTAAACAAATACTACTAAGCTGTAACTGGTTCCCATTAAAATACCTCCCACTAGATGTAGCAGTCAGTTATTTCAATAACATATTTCTTGACATTCTAAACATACTTGCCCCCATAAGACACATAGGAACAAAAACTAACGACTACCCATGGCGCTCTAAAGAAACTAAACAGTTACTAAAACAAAGGGACAAACTCTGGTATCAACATATAACCAACAAATCAAAACCTTCCCTAGACAACTACCACCACCTAAGAAATGTCTGCAAAAAGCGAATCAGAGTGGAGAAAAAACTGTACTATACAAACATTCAGTCCAAGCATCAAAACAGCCCCCAAACATTATGGGCTTCCATCAATCAGCGTATCCATCTAAGCCACACCACTGCCCCATCCTCAAATATCAAAAACACAGAAGAAAGCATAGCATCACACTTTCAACGCATTTTTTATAAACTCCACCCTCTCACTCAGAAAAAACAAAAATAGCCTGCAACAAATCACCCTCCCTACTATCACCAACTCACCAACTCACTCTCTCTTAAACCCGTCCAAACATGTACAATAAAGAAATTGTAAGCCAACTGAAACCCACAACCCTTGCTGTTGACAAGCTGCCAAACAACTACCTCAAATTAGCAGCCGATGTCATCTGCTACCCAGTTTCAATACTGATCAATAGATCTATCACCTAACAGTATGTACCTAAAATCTGGAAAACTTCCTACATAATCCCAGTCCACAAAGGAGGCTCCTCATTAGAACTATCTAACTGTAGGCCAATATCTATACTATCCCCTCTTTCTAAAATCTTAGAATAGTGCATCCACTTTCAACTGATGCAACACCTACTATCTAATAAGCTCCTTTCCCACGGACAACACGGATTTGGACCAAGCCATAGTACCACCACGGCACTCCTCAAATTTACCAATACTGTCTGCCATCTAAAAAACAATGGCCAAACTGTTGCCTCAATTTTTCTCAACATGTCAAAGGCATTTGACACAGTATCCCATGAACAACTACTGCATGAGCTTGCATCACTTGACATATCTAAAAATACTCTCATTTGGTTCCAAAATTACCTGCCTGACCTCTATCTATCAGTCAGATGACAAGAAGACCTCTACTCCCCACTCCCAATTACAGTAGGTGTTCCACAAGGCTCAGTTCTTGGGCCTCTGCTCTTCACAGTTCTGACCAATAACCTACACAAAGCTACTAACCTTGCTTCCATCATACAATATGCAGATGACTCCACTGTCATCTGCACTGCACCTACCCTAAAACAACTACAAGACACAATACTCAAAAATCTTTTACTGCCATTGAGTCTTTCTTAGAAAAATACAAGCTCAACCTTAATCCCAACAAAACCAAATTAATGCTGTTCCCTAACCAATGTCACAAAACAAACTCCCCCACCATGACTTTACAATCACCACATGTAATCACACTCTAACCAAACCCACCTCAGAAACCAAGCTACTAGGTATCATTCTAGATAAGTTAAAATTTGACAAACAGATATGTCATGCCATCAAAAAGGCCCACATTAAATTAGGTTCCCTTTACAGAACAAAACCTTTCTTAACAAACTCTTCCAGACAAGCTACTGCCAGGACCCACCTACTATCCACTTTACTCTACGCCTCTCCTATATTTACTAACCTCAAAAAATCAGAATCAAGCAAATGTGAATCAAGCTACCATAAGACAGCCAGATTTGCTGCTAGCCTGCCCCACAGAACCCATCACTGTCTTGCTCTGAAACAACTCAAATTGCTAGAGCTGCCCAACCTTCTTAACCCTAAACCATCTTACCATAGTCCATTCCATAGTTTACCTACTTGACAAATGTCCATCCCTACAGGACCTAATACAAACCCACCTTAATAGCAGGACTCTATGATCATCAAAAAAATTACTACTCAAAGTATCAAAATCCAATAGCTTTGGAGGTTCACTATATTCTAACTATGTAACTAAATCACGGAAATCTACCCCCAAGAACATACTAAACACAGCAAACCTAACGCACTTCAAAAAACTGCTAAAGTCCCACCTAAATATCAACTGGTTACTCTCCTGCTCCTCACCAGGCTGAACCCATTTCTCCTCTCCTCACCCTCTCTCTTCCTATTCTCCACTTTCACTATATCTCTATCCTTACTGAATATCTTACTTACTCCCATCCACTCTCTCTCTCCCTACTCCCCACTTTCAATATATCTTTATTTGCTTACTGATCCTATGTGATTATAAGTATAACAACATTAAGCATAACAATTTACAGTACCAAACTGGTATATCTGAGACACTGTTCCATTGTATATTAAGCTACTGTATCTCTGAGACATTACTCCACTGAATGATTTCTTGTTACTAAGTGTAATTGTCAAAATTGTGTTGCCAACTGATCCTGTTAGCTTTATTACTAACTTGAATTGTGATAATATGTGATGTCTTTAGATTCACCGCTGCAGTATTCGTTACTAATGTGATTCCCTGCCGTGAAGCCCTATATCTGGCCAGTTTACAAAAGAGTACCACAGCTTTAAGGTACGCTGAATGTCGCCTGCTTACTCCTTGTGTAAGGTAGGGCATAAAGGTGATGTTCAGGTGTACCATCCTCAGAACTTTTTTGCCACCAGTCTGAATGCTGTTTTAACTGCCGGTCTGTTGCATATATCCATTCTTTTTATTTATTTTTTTTTAATACCATTTTCTGTTTATTGGCTTTTCTGTGCTTAGTCCTGTTTGCTGGAGTCCTCACAGTTGCAGATAAGTACCCATTTGGGTTTTTGTTTGTTTTTTCTGTTTGTTTAGGGCTGTTTGGAGTTAATGTCATCCAGGAAGGGTAAATGCCAGTGTGGGAGACTGATTCCCCATAAAGACCATCACGATAAGTGTCTTTTTTGCCTTGGTGCTGCTCACGACCATACATCTTGTTCAATTTGTCCCCAAAACTCTTCATAGTTGGCTTTTTTCCCTTTCCTTGTACCTTGAGAACCAGCAACTTAAGCTTCTTGCTGTGGGTACTATAGATAGAAATTCCTGTCCCGAGGGTCGGCCGTCTGGGAGGAAGAAGGTGCATAAGGTAAGGCCAGAATCTTCTGCTATACAGCCTCTGCCAGGTGTTTCTCCTGAGGTTATTATGCACCCAGAGGCTCACCTGGTTGTTTTGTCAGATTGTCTGGGTTGGAGGCCCGTGAGGATCTGGCAGGCAGCATGTCCAATGATGCTTTGCAGGCATCCATTTTGGGCATTCAGAGGGAACCACGGTTGACTGTTTCTGAGGGGTCTAATGGGGTTCTGCAGTTTTTCTTTCAGGAAGAGGTTCCTACTGCAGTTGTGGAATGCCATTCTGAGTCTGGGCCTTCTCAGGTTTCCAGGACAGCTGTCCCTTTGAATAAGAAACAGAAAACTAACCATGTCTCTTCTGCTCCTAGGGATCCACAAAGTGCGTGGCATGCCTCTACTCAGAGGTTACCTTAATGCTTTACTGTCATTGTGACCTCCTCAAGTGGTTTCAGTTCCTGCTGCTCCTTGGCCCACCTCTTCCATAAAAGGCCCAGGGAATTCCATTCTTCTCAGGTGGATTCTGATGATGACTCCCTTGCTTTTTCTGCCCAGATTCCTTCTCCTTTAGACTACGGGTCTGATGAGGAGGATTCTCATACTCTTGATAATACCTCTGAGGAAATTTCCTTTGGGGACATGATCTCTAGGATGATGGACTTTTTTAAGTGGGACTGAGCCCAGGTTTCGGATATCCATAAAATGTACTATGAGTTACTGCAATGGAATCTCCTAAACCTGCGGCCATTCCTCCTGTCTTGCTTGAGACTTCCTCTCAGGTAGTTTGTCATTCTATCAAATGTAGCTATGATGCTGCATATGCCTCTTCAAGGGCTGCTGCTTCTGGTTTGGTTCTGAGGAGATATTCATGGCTTCAGCATCAACCTTTGCCTGATGATATTAAGGCTAAGTTGCTGGATGCTCCTCTGGATAATACTCTTTTGTTTGGTGAAGCAGCTGCTGGTTTATTTAAGTGTCTTCAGGATGGGGGAAAGCTTTACAGGAGCTTAAGCATGTCTTTGTTTCTCCTGTGCCTAAATTCAATGGAACTACCCTTCTAAGCCAGCCTTTGTTCGTAACCAGTCTCGCCCTCCTTCTAAAGGTAAAAAGGGTAGTAAACGGACTCCTCCTGCTAAGGCCATTCAGACTGCAGGGATTCTTAATCCTTCCTTTCCTAACAAACCAGGTACTGTCTGACTATCCACCCATTCACAGCCACATTCTTCTCTCTCTCTCTCTTCTCCTTTCTCTTTCTGCTCCTGTTTGGCTCTGACTCTCCCAGGATTCTTGGGTTTTGTCAATCATTCGTCAAGGGTACTTCATGGTCTGGATTTCTTGTCTTTCCTTTATGGGCATTCCTCAGCATCTTTGGGAACAGGTTCCTTTTTTCTCAGTGGTTCTTCAGTACCTCTTGTCTCAGGGTATTATTCAAGAAGTGCCTTGGTCCCAAAGGGGGAAAGGGTTTTATTCAAGAATGTTTCTAGTGCCCAGAAAAGAAGGTACTTGGAGACCTATTCTAGACCTTTCCCATCTGAACACCTTTCTGAAGGTGCCTTCCTTTCGGATGTTGACCCTTTTTCCTCTCTTGCTCCCTCAGGCCTTTCTGGTGTCTCTGGACCTCAAGGATGTTTATCTTCATATTCCGATCCATCCTCTTTTCAGGAGATTTTTGCGTTTCTCTGCTTCCTGGCATTTTCAGTTCTGTGCTTTGCCCTTTAGCCTTTCTACTGCCCCAAGGGTGTTCACCAACTGCCTCACTCCTGTGATTACCTTTTGCAGGCTTTAAGGGATCCAAATCTTTCCTTATTTGGATGACCTGCTGATTCAGGCATCCTCTCCAGAGGTCCTTTTGCAAAATCTTCATTTTACCATTTCTCTTCTTCAGAGCCTGGGGTTCACGATAATCTCCAACAAGTCTTCCCTGACTCCTTCTCAGGATCATGTCTTTCTGGGTTGCAGGTTTCAAGCAGTGTCAATGCTGGCATCCCTGCCTCCTCCAAAGGCATTTTTCAAACTCTCCTTCCCCTGGCCTCCATTTCAGCCAGGGAGTTTCAGAGAGCTCTGTGGTTTATGGTTTCCACCATTCCAATGCTTCCTCTGGCCAGACTCCACATGAGGAAGTTGCAGTGGTTTCTGAAGTCAATGTGGCTTCAGCATGCGCATCCTCTAGATTTTCCTGTTCCTCTTCTCCTGTGTCTCAAGGTTGAACTTCTGTGGTGGATTCAGCAGTTGTCTCTGAATCCAGGGTTCCCGTTTCAGCCTCCACTTCCCTCTCAGGACCTATTCACAGATGCTTCAGATGTGGGATGGGGAGCAACATTTGGCTCCCTGAAGGTTCAGGGAGTGTGGTCACCTCATCAGCAGAAGGAGCACATCAACATCAAAGAGATGAGGGCTCTTATGCTGGCTCTTCAGGCCTTTCATCCTCTCTTCTCTGCAGGGCCTTTCAAAGTATTCATGGACAATACCACAGTCATGTGGTACTTCAACAAACTGGGGGGGGGGGTACAAGGTCTTACTGTCTTTGCCAGCTGGCACTTCTGGTATGGGATCTGGCTATCCAATATCATGTGAATCTTCAGGCAGTTTACATTCTTTTAGATCGGAACATTGTGGCCAGCACTCTGAGCAGGTCCTTCACTCTATCCCACAAATGGATGCTTCACAGGGATTTGTTTCTGGACATTGTTCAGCAGTGGGGTACTCCTTAAGTAGATCTCTTTGCATCCCCTTTGAGCAGACAACTTCCTCTATTTTGTGCCAGAGTCCTAGGTCCTCTGGTTTCGAAGGTAGACGCCCTCTCATTTTCTTGGAAGGGGATGTTTCTTTATGCATTCCCTCCCCTTCCTCTCGTTCCCAGAGAACTGTTCAAGATTCGATGGGATGTTCCCAAAATCTTGTTGGTGACTCCCTTTTGGCTGCAACAGCACTGGTTTCCTCTACTTCTGCGTCTTGCCAGGGGCAATCTTCACAAGTGAATCTCCTCACATAAGACAAGGGGTCTCTCATCCATCCCCACCTGCCCACGCTTCAACTGAGGCTGTGGGTGATAGGGTTTTTATTCCTCAAAGATGCCTTTTTTCTGAGGACATGCTGCAGGTCCTGCAGGAGGCCAGGAAACCTACTACTAGGAAATCCTACTTATCTAAATAGAAGAGGTTTTCTATTTAGTGTCTTTCTCATGACCTGGACCCACTTACTGTAGCTGTTCCTTTGGTTGTCTCTTATTTGTGTGAGTTGCTCAATGCTGGTTTGGTCTATTCTTCAACTAAGGCCCACTTATCAGCTCTTTCAGCTTGTCTGCCTTTAACTCTCCCATTAGCTTCTAGATTTGAGGCTAAGCAGTTTCTTAAAGGTGTCCTTAATATTAGACTTCCCAGGAAGCCTGTTCCTCCTCCCTGGGATCTTAATTTTTTTCTGGAAAAATTGACTCAGGCTCCTTTTGAGCCTGCTGCTTCACCTTTCTTGCAACATTGTTCTTGCAAGACAGTTCTTTTGTTAGCTCTTACTTCTGTCAGACGGGTATGTGTTGCAAGCCCTTATGGCTTGTTCACCTTTTTGGATATTTCATGAGGACAGGGTGTCCTTGCGTACCAATCCTTCTTTCATGCCCACATTGGTTAATGAGTTGTCACTTAATTGGTCTATTAATTTGCCTACTTTTTTCCCTCTCCTTAATATGACAGTGAGAGGGTGCTGCATACCTTAGATGAGCACAGACAGCTCAGATTTTATTTGGATAAAACTAAAGCTTTCAGGAAGTCTGACCAGTTGTTTCCTTTCATCCTAGGTCTTTAGATTTGGCTGTTTCCAAGCAAATTATTTCCACTTGGATTGCAAAGGCTATTTCCTTTTGTTACACTTTTCATGGTGAGAGCCTTCCTTCTTCTGTTAAGGCTCATTCCACTAGAGCTGGGGCTTCTTCTGGTGCTTTTTACAAAGGCTTAGACACTAAGTCTATTCTTGAAGCTGCTACCTGGACTTCTGTGCACACCTTTACCAAACATTACCAGTTGGGTGGTATCGCTAGAGCTGGTTTTGCTGCTGCCATTCTTCATGGCTTCTTGGATGCTCTGCTGCTTCCTCCTCCCAGGTTTCTCCTTGAGCTTTTGCACTCTCCCATTTGTAAGGAATACTTCAGCGGTGAATGTAAGGACATAGTACAGTTGTGTAAAATCTTACCATAATGGTAGATGCCCTTGCCTTCACCGCTGCAGTATTCACTCCCTCCCTCCATCCACCTGGTCTTTTTACCTTCCTGGCTGTGCAGATTCTCCTTGGTTTTCCTTGGACTGCTTTTTCTACTGGGGCAATCTGCTCTGAGATTGGAACGCCTGAACATCACCTTTATGCCCTACCTTATGCAAAGAGTAAGCAGGTGACGTTCAGCATACCTTAAAGCAATGGTAATCTTTTGTAAACTGGCTGGACGGAGGGCTTCACAGCAGGGAATCCCATTAGTAAGGGATACTGCAGCGGTGAAGGCAAGGACATCTACCATTATGGTAAGATTTTACACAACTGTACTTTATGTGATTTATTGCTATCATTTCTCTGATTGTTTCACTACTGTTTAAAATACTGACTTTTATGTTATATGGAATTTTTCTCTCCAGGCCTCCACTGAAAATGGGTAAATTTCCCCAGTAAACGGATGTTAAATAAATAAATAAATAAATAAATAAATAAATAAAATATACGGAAGAAATGGAGTTAGTGGGACTTATTAGAAAGTAGCACTGTGTGTGTGTGTGTGTGTGTGTGTGTGTGTGTATTTGCATGATAGACAAGCTCTTCTACTGTAGCCAAATAAAATCTTGTAAAAAGAAACAAAACATTCATCCTACTTAAATACAGATACTTTTAGGCAACAATTAAGACATGACTTCAACATAACACACGTCTTATTGGAAAGTAAAGGCAGAAAAATACATGAGGAGAAAAAGGCATACTCTCCCAGTTCTGCAAGAGCAGTGCGGATCCAGCACAGTATGGCAAAATTCCACCCTTCAGAGAGTTCTGACTTCATTCACCAGGAGCAGTGAACAGAATGGAAACACTGCTTTCCCTGCCACCAGACAGGAACAGAATGCGACAATTATCTAAGGTGGGTGCAAGTCTATATTATCAATGTATGCTTTGGGAACAATGCAGTGGGAGTCATTAAGACATTTGTATAGAGCAAGCAAGAAGATAAGTGTGATTCAGTATCGGTGAAAATGAGTGATGAATCTGTGCCCAGCTGTAACATAATTCATGAATGCTCAATATTCAATCACTGCTTTCCCAGTGTCTGAAGATATTGGCTGGTACAGCTATACTGATTTTCTAGGTTATGCAATGATCCAAGTCCCAGGAAACAGTTGGCAATGGTCCAGAACCTAGGAAAGGGGAGGAAGTGATAATTCATGAATGGAATAAATTCTAGACGGTCAAAAGATGGGAATACAACAGAAGAATATGACAGAAATCTGTAGAGGCCACAGCTAGCTCAAGGGAAAGATGGATGCCTAGACAGACAGTTACACTGCTATAAGTTATTTAATAATTAATTTCTGCTGCTTCAGGTTACAAGAGCAAGGAGACATAATGGACAGTCTACTCCAATTAAAATCATCTAATGAAATGATTAAAAAATGCACAATCTGATGAAAGGATGTTAATAATTTTTAACAGAATGACATTAGCTGTGGCTGATGTACAAGGCTACCACAAGGTATTGTTGCAACAACAAGCAAAAATGAGCAATCTTGAACAGAGGAAATACATTTTAAAAGATGCCTTCAAAAACTCCAAAAATCTTTTAAGAGTTGCTGTAAACCCAGATAACATGAGTGGTTATAAATTATGTGACAGGCCAATAAAATGCATAGCTTTGTGAATATATCACAGCTTGTAAATGTCTGCATTAAGGGTACTCCACAAACAGGACTAAAAAAAATGAGAACAATGGTCAAGAGAATCCTTAAAGAGGAAATGCATGATCACTCATAACTAGGCACAGCAAGTGACAAAATAAACAGAATGGGGAACAAATTAGTGGTATGTTCTTCAGTGCAGTCAGAGTCCACACTATGGCTATGCACTACACATGTACAAAAGACTGGATAATAGCAAACAACAAAAAATACAAGGGTGTGCCATGAGGAAATAGCACTCTTCTTCATTACTGCAAACTGGCAAGATGAAAGCAGTTAAGGAAGGTTCCTACCATACTTTCTCTTTCTGACTAGAAACCTGTCAATACCAGAATATCATCCTAAAGTTCACAGGATTCAAGAGACGACCAACAGCAGTGTACTGGGAACGGAAAATAGGAAAATATCAATAGCCAAGGTACAACTGCCAGCTCAATATGGGTTTATCCAATATATACAGGTACACTTTAGCATTTCATCCAGGACAGATAGTGGAGATGTTGGACATAGATGAAGCGATACCAGGTAACAGTAATCAATCAAATGGAATTTAAAAAAGATAGCTCCAAACTGGATAGATGCATGGGAGAATCATGCCTCAAGGAGAGGAGACTGCCAATGGGGAGGCAGGCTGAGAAAAGAGACTTGGAGACATCTAAAACTCTAAAATATATTCTGGGTAACAACAGGCTGGGAAAAGAAGAGACTAACAACGTGGGATCATCTGACTCAGATTATGACAACATGCGAATTTACAGGAAAAACAATTCCAGGTACTGCAAGAAGAATTTGGCACAACAGAAAAAGACTTGCTGATCTATGGGCAGGTAAATGTTACAGGAAGAAGAAGAACAAATAAATGAATATAACTTTCTGCTAACATTAAGTGTATCCACATCCAAAGTACCAAAGTAATAGAATATGGTCAGAAAAAGAAAGTACAAACAAAGAAGATGAAAAGTAGACAGAAGTTTGAAATTATAGATAAACTGAGGTAATAGTCTATGTTCAAGGACCAACAAATGAGGTGATTTTATAACTGATACTTTACACCATATTGCTTGTATAGGGAAGGAATGAAAAATAATATGTCATGCTTGCAGGTGTAGAGAAGGGCAAACAGGTGTGATATACATGTTACTGGAGTGTAAAGCTGTGAAGGAGAGATGGAAGTACTTGGGAAAATACTAATGGAAATTTTTAACTATCACTTCCTCTCAAGTTGGAAATTCCCCTAAAGCTGGAAAACTAAAAAAAGGAGGAGGTGAGATGGTTCTCAGCTAGTATTACAAAGTTAGTATTAGCTAAAGAATGGGAAATGCCAAGTAGATGAGAATAAAATTGATATGGAATCTCTTTCATAAGTAAGCTTTAAGAATTCTAAAGTCATTTAAGGACATTGGCAATTTCAAGAAAATACCACAGAATGACATAAAGTGTATTTCCTTTGGATTCTAGTTGCAAAATATGAAGCAACATATCTAGAACACTTCTCCTTAAGACTATCAAAATGTTCTTTTGTGTATGAGGGAAGAACTGTAATTTGAACAAGAGTACGACACTGTGATAAACTGAACCATGTAAACAGTGCAAATAGTGTTGTATCCAGATGACAACAACTTTTGGAAAAGTATGATTTTATCTTTTATGGTGTTAAAATATAGTAAAGATATTTAATTAAAAAAGGAATATGTCAGAAACTTAAATGAAATTGGTAAAACATGACAGTGGAGAAATTAAATAGGAAAATGTCTGTGATGGATTTGTGACAGTCATTTTAGAAACAGATATTCCTCAGAAGCTACAGTCAGAATCATTCCTGACATATGGAAATGCACTGAAGACAGCAAACCATCTTTAAAAATAGTACACTTAAAATGAAGGAACAATGATGGACAAACAGACAATACAGTTACAACTGCTGAATCCTACACAAATACACTCTATAAGCACTTACACGAGTGCATGGATCGTGCTATCCCAAACAGAACCAAGATGCTATCCTCCAAAAAAAAAGGAAGTCAATCTGGTGGTCCCCTACCATAAACAAACTACAACAGAAAGAAGAAACTGTTGCAAAAGAGAGTAAAATCTCATGAGTGGAGGAGCTCCCTGGTCAGCCTCAGTAAGAAGCTGAGATCCCTTATAAGATCCTCCAAAGCTGGTTATGAAAATAAAATTGCCACTGATTCTAAGGGCAACCACAAAGCATTCTATAGCTATGTCAAGAATCTTAATGGCAACACCCAGATCTGCTCTGAGTTACAGCACAATGGCACGAAAATTACAGAACCAACTGATATTGCCAACATTCTGGCAAACAGGTTCAATGTTAACTTTACCCCCCTCTCACCCCCTAAAAGGCCCATATCTATACAGGAAGAATGCAGAGTCCCTGTAATCACATCTATGCAGGTAAAAGCTGCACTTTCTAAAACCAAAAACACAGCATCCATGAGACCGGACAACATCCCAGGCTGCGTTTTACATGAACGCGAGAACGGACCAGGCTTCCAACCTAAGCACCATGTTCAATCAGAGTCTCACATCAGGCTTTGTGCCCACCAAATGGCACACAGCAACAGTTATCCCACTCCACAAAGGTGGAGCCACCACTGATCCTGGGAACAATCACCCTATTAGCCTGATGAGCCTGGTCTGCAAGGCCATGGAACGTATCATCATGGAACTCATAAACAAAGACATTGGTAACCTCCAAACTCTGGATCTCACCCAGTTTGGGTTTGTGAAAGGCAGATCATGCCTTCTGAACCTGATTGACTTCTTTGAGGCAGTCACCAAAGCCGCAGACGAGGGTAAGGTGGTTCACACAGCCTATCGTAACCTCGCCAAAACTTTCGACACCATCCCCCATTCTGGAATTATAGCCAAACTCACTATACTAGGTATAAATCCCTATGTCACAAGATGGGTTGCCAACTAGCTCATTCACAGAACCCACACTGTAAAAGTTGCAGATTCCAAATCTGACTTCAAACCAGTGACAAGTGGAGTACCACAGGGTTTAGTCCTGGGACCTCTCCCGTTTGGTATCTACTTCTCTGAAGTACAGGCTAACACAGAAGGCCTCTGGCTAATAAAGTTCGCAGATGACTGCAAACTAGGAGCCATTGTCGAGTCCCCAAATGATGTGGGCATCCTACAGAAGGGCCTCACTGAGACAGATGCCTGGTGTCAGAGGCTTGGCCTTAAGCTCAATGCCAAAAAGTGCATTGTCATTCCCTTTGGTACAAACTCTGTACCCATGAACTAACACATAAACAGCAGTCTACTTAACGCCAAATGTGTGATAAGAGACCTTGGGATTCAGGTGGACAGTAGTCTCTCCTTTGATTATCACATTGCCACGGTAGTCAGGAAATCCTTCTATGTGATACACCTCATCACAAAAGGGTTCTCATCCAGGAAAAAAAAGGTCATTGTTCTCCTCTACTCGGCACTCAGACCCATTATAGAGTACAACGCCCCTTTTGGAATTTACCTCACAAGACATCTGCAGCAGCTAGAAAGGCCACAGAAGTATCTCACAAAGGGGATTACTGGCCTCAAACAGATGCCCTACACCGACTGTCTCAAAAAACTCCAGCTTTACTCTGTAGCATATCGCCTACTCCGAGGAGGTCTCTGCCTAACATATATGTTAAACCCAGAGCTGCTGGACATGCTACACCTAAACAAATCCCAATCCCTCCGAGCTACACGCTCTAGGGACCTAAACCTTGTCACCACAATAAACAGGACATGCTGGAGGGACAGATTCCTGTCCCAGAGACTTCCTATACTCTGGAACAAGGTATCCATCTATGTCAAGCAAAGTTCCTCATTAGCAGTCTTCAAGAAAAATCTTGATGAGTGGATGGGAAATAGGAAATACACCCCGGGGATCATTTCTGTGGCTGTGCTAGACAGGGGCACAGGAAATTAACTTTCTTGGGTGGCGTAAGCCAGGGAACCTTGTTGGCTAGGCTTACTTAGGCCCTTGGGCCGATAGCCTAGTACCTACCTATGAACCTATAAGGTTGCAGATAACAGAATTAACACTATTAAATATTACCATTCTTACCAGCACTGGCAGGTTCTAGAACTTACTTTTAAAGTAGCATGTATTAACCATATTTTCATTTACATTATATTGCTTATTTTAGTCTAAGCTTGATGAAAACAACAACAAAAAGTAGAGCAGATGTATTTCTAGTAAAAGCAATGTATAAAATTCAGAAAGATTCCCATCATTTGCATAAACTGTTTACCACTGGTAGATCAATTTACATGGCAGAGAGAAAATGCGATTCAGAAACACCTAATGCTGCAGTGGGAAAGACCTAATTATCAGCTCACTAGCAGATCTTCAAATCACCCTTGTTTAAAACTTAGAATTGATAGACATGGTGACAAAAGTGCTTTCCCTCGTGGTCCATATGTCGCATTAGCAAAGGCACCTCCTACACTGACATTCAGACACCCTTAAAAACAGGCACAGATACAAACACCCAATAACAAACAAGCCCTCTCACAGAAACACTCACCTTATTACACACCACAATTCCACATCAGGTAAGGCTGGCAGCTTTGAGTAATTTATTTATAAAACATTCAGATTTTACCTTATTTCTGGAATGCTACAGTATGCCTTGTTGAACCCATGTTATATTACAGTGCATTTAAATGTTAAGACAAATTAATGGAGTTCATTGGGTTTGATCCTTCTACCTTTACATGCTATGATCTTTGTGGCAGAGTGGGAGTAAATGTGTGTGGCTGATGAAAAATGGGACACGTTTCCACTAGACCAGCTTAGTTAACAAGTAACTAAAACATATAACTTTTCTGTTGGACAGTACTGAAGTTGAGTTCATAGAATTTCAAAAGTGCTTGAACTGTAAGGGTAGATGTCTTCAGTCTACATCTATGGATCATACTGAGCTCTTAGATATTATGATAGCTAATGATCTAAGTGCAGAGCCAGATAATGGTCAAATAGGACCCTAGCGAAGGTAATGGACTGGTCCCCCAGTAGCTCCCCCATTAGCCATTTCAGTGTCTCATTACTTGGTTATTTCTCCCCAATTACCAAAAGCACTGTTCAAACCTGTCAATGTGCATACTATTTTCTTCTTTACTTCTACAATGATTACAGATACTTGGATTTAATTTCAAATTTTATAGCACAAACACAGATAGCCATTTGCTAAACAAACAATAAAGTCAAACAATGAAAACAGACATAGCATGAACAGTAAACTTCTCTGCCCTTGAAACCCACATTCATAGAAACAGTATTGAAACCCACATTTAAAGAAAATGTATCTGGATGGTGGTGGATTAAGTTTACCTTTGGGCTGTTTTCAAACCATAGGTTCCTTGCACACATTTTTAGGACCATGCATACATGCATGTGTTCTTTGATTCACCTTCCTGATTGTATTACACTGTATTAAATTGTATTCTTTGCATAATACAGCACCACTTGTTAGAATGTGTTTCAAACTGGTAGTTTTGAACAGTTTTCCAATAAGCAATGAAAGAAAATGTATGAACCAATAATGACAAAACTATGCATTTCAGAACATTTCAACCATAAAAGAACATTTAAATTTCTATCATTACAGTCCACCAATATCAGTCAACATGCACAATTTCTACAGAAGTAAAAGTCATTTGAACAATTCCACATTAAAGAGGTCTGTAACTAATGAAGAGGTTGCTACTGGCAAGCTACTTTCAGTGTTTTATCTACACATTCATTGCCTGCATCCCTTGAAGAATTAATTGCCTGTGGTACATTAAAAAAAGTTGGTAAGCTGGTAATATTGCAATAGGGAATGGCTGGCAAACTGATAAGTTCATAGTTACTAGTCATCTCATCCAAAGGAGGACAAGCTCAGGAGTGCAACACCCCTATCCCCCCTTTAAAGTGCGCTGGAGTATTAGCAATATATCTACATGATGTGAGAGTAGAACCCACAGGCATCTCCACCATAAGCTACTATGCTACTAACACTGCTTTCAAAGTCAACAGCACAAACACTGACTGCCATTTGCTAAAAAAAACAGTTGCACATTGAAAAAAGACACAGCATGAAAACAGATTTGGCATGAGTAGCAGTAAATTTCTCTTTCCTTGAAACTCACAATTCCTTAAAAATACACTGAAATTCACAATTCTACAAAAATGCACTGAAACGCACAATTCCTTTAACAGTCTGATAGTTGGTGTAGAGTGGAAATCAGTGTGTGTGTGTGTGTGTGTGTGTGTGTGTGTGTGTGTGTGTGTGTGTGTGTGCATGTGTGTGTGATATACCTTTAAGAAGCATTCCAGTCAGTCGGCACTTGCATATAAGTACCGAGCATGTGCAAACAAGAGTGCCATTTTGAGTGAACAACCAAAGTGCTAGCATGCAAATATGCAGTAGTCAGTCAGTTTAAGTTTAATGTTTCTGCTATCCATGCTGATGTGTTTGTATGTAATAAACTCCTTAAATGAACATCCAAGCCTCTTTATGTTATTCAGATGTACAAGATGAGTGACATAGAGGATTTAAGCTCTTGTCTCCTGTAAAGGATTTGAGCTAGGGTAAGTTGATGTCTGCCAGTAGATTCATAGGTGAGTACTAGGCTAGCAGGCCTTGTGGGCCATTTTAAGCCTAGACAATATCCCTCAAAGGAGAATCAAACACTGGACCTTGTGCTTGTGAGGTAAACACCTTAACCATTATGCCAACCTTCCCATCAGTCAGGGGGGTTTCTACCTTATCAACTGCCATGTGGTCTGCACAAGGCATTACTTAGACTGTGTCTGTGCCTCCTGTAACCTGTCCCTCCAGTTCCCACATCTGGCAAAGGAGAAGCCTATGTCAGCAATTTGTGTGAAGTTAACTCCCTCAAAGATATTCTACTAATGATGCTGGATATGCCATGGATCCATGTCTCATATCACCATTAAGGAATCAAACAGCATGGCTGAGATGTCATACACCGCTGCACTGTTGCAGACCTGAAATATTGTCAAGTGTGTATTCAGACTGATGAAGTCCTACTTGCATTGCCTAGATTCCTCTGAAGACATAGTACGGTATGCTCTGGAGACCTGTAGTAAGACATCTGTTTTTTGTGCAATGCTACACAACAGGGTGATGCACAGACAGCTTGGAGTCCACAGTGGTGGAGGTGCCAGATGAAAAGAGTTGATGGAACTGGCTGCACAGGAAACTGAGATTAGGCTAAGGTGGGCACAGTATGCTGCAACACTGACAAAGAGGTAGCAACTGGTCTACAACTATAGAACATATACAATGCAGAGTAAAACTGATGCATGCAATATCACACCAGTGATATGCAGTACAAAGTATTGACTGGACATGCTGTGAATCAGACATAACCAAACCCAGACAACACAGTGGGGTAGGAAAAGCACATTTGTTATTATATACACAGGTGGGTAAGACACATTGAGAAGGATCAGTAATAGTTACATAGATGGAAGTGTATCTGGATTAGGGATGTGGAAGAGATTATGTTACATGGCTTGGAGGTAACAGAGAACAGGTTGCATCATGCAGGGATTGGGTGAGACTTCTTAAAGGCAGGTGGCTAGATGTTTGTACACTGTCACAATATTAGTGCCATGGGACACAGCTGCAGCATATGATGTAACAAGTTGTGGGTTCTCAACTGCAAACAATGCAGACTGTGAACAGCCTCAGCCACACCGGTTTCCCTCCACTGATTGGCCATATCCCTAACACCTGCTGGTAAGGATGACGTGGAACTGCATGACCATGACCATGACACCCTGGCTGTGTCACATGAATAACTGTCATTTACGCTAATTCTGTGACAGGGGACCCATCATGTTACAGCAGGCTTAGGTGATGTCAAGACAGTGACATTACATAACCTCAGTGTACCTGTCCTATGGTGTATGCTCACAGTAAAAATAAAGGAGTGGCTGCCAGGGGAATGGAACTGGTCCTGGCACATAAAGGCTAAAGACCCCATAGAGGCAGCAACAGCTGCCAAACATCTGTCCAAAGAGCACAGTAGGTGATCCTGGCACTGCAGGATCTCATGTATGTTATCTATCATATGTCCATTCAGCACACTAATTGTCTCTGCAATGGCACTGGTGGAATCCATCTGTGCCTGTACCTCTGACCTGTACATCTGCTACTTATTCCTCAGTACTAGGTCAGACAATGGACAGGCGATGATGCTCATATAGGTTCATAATTGGATACTGGGATAACAACCACTGGGGCCTTTATAAGCCCAGCCATGCAACCTAAATGTATCCTTCAAGCTTTTTTAGCCTTCAAGCTTATTTTAAGGGATATATGTAAGCCAGGGTATGATTTACAGACTGCCTGTTTCCATTAGAGACGTAGGTGCTAGACTTGGGGTGAATTTCTGATTTCCCATCCACTGGTCCAGGTTACACTTGAATAGGGTTAGGGAAGAACCCTTGATGACCACTAGCATGCTACTCCCAAGTGCTGTTATCACTTTCTGCAGTGGTGTTTCTTTTCACCATTGGTGCATGAGCAGGTGATGAGGGTGGTACCTGTTTTGGGCTGCCAGACAAAACCTGTTATTCCATACTCAATGGAGATGCAAAAGTTGGTCTCAGAGACAACACAGCTGTGTAAGTGGATGTTGCTGGTACTATGCCTTCAACTATGACCATTGTTGACTGGCACTGTGTTCCTAGATTGCACATGTTCTGTTCCATTCAGGAAGACTCTACAACCGCTGCACTTGTGAAAGCAGACAAATACCTATGTGTATAACTGCAGATATGTGACAATCACACACCCTAGTGCTTCATCAATTTTTCAGGCACATATAATGCACACAAAGAAGTGAAAAATACCTTGTGTTTTACACTGCTGCAGCTGCATCCCACACATGCCTAATGAAGAGGTGGTGGTCAACATCCAGAAAGGCACACTAGCAGTGCACCAGAAGACCTTGTTAGGGACTTAATGACTTCATTAGCATAACTTGGTGAACCTTAACTGAGACACATGATGTTGCAACCAGTTCATCCCCACACTCAAGCCATCAGTAATCATCAAACACTCACTGCCCTCAGAAGGGACAACAGGAACATCTATGTGTTGATGAAAGTAGTTTGTGATGGTGGATCCCCAACTACAGCCATCTTCTTCCATGCACTGGCATGGACCTATGTGACAGCATCCAGTATGTCAGCAGTGACTTTGCAGAATACCTGCTGTGCAGTTCTGTTGTAGCCACCTACAGTACTAACAGCTGCAACAATGTCCTACCACAGATGCTCCTGGAAGGTCCCGTTAACCTTGTCAGTGCTTATAATGTACAATCCCCATAAACACAGAGCCTACAGTAACACCCCTGTTTATGCCAGGGAGAACTTTTTAACCTGATGCTGCTGCTTTGGTGTAACTGACATCCCTGTAGTAGAGGACATGCACCTATGTCCATTGCCTGACCACAAATATGTGTAGAATTAGCTTTACCAATCCTGCACATGTGCAACAGCAGTGGCTGTAACAGGTGTTATGCCTTTTATAGGCCACTGTTATAACATGTATCCTGTGATCTGGTTAGACAAGCCTATGTCCATATTGCCAACACCTCTGTAAGACCCACAGATACGTCCATCGGCTGAAGCAACTCTGTGTCCCTCACCCTCTTCTCCATGTACATCTATGAAATTGCTGTAGTACACTGCATGCAGTCAACAAATACAATTCTCTGTGGTTACTGCAACACTATTTGCCTGCCAGCAATTCATCAGCTGGGCTACCAATGGATAGTCATGTGTCTTGTCTTCCCATCTTCCCCATTCTGACACTACTGTGTTGCCCATTCCGATATATACAGGTTTCTGTTGAGGAACTCCCCAGAAATGAACAAAATAAAGCCATTCATCATCACTTCCTTTTTTCTGGCCTGTGTACCCCTACCAAAGCTACTGTAGAACTTGTTTACTTTGCAAACCACACCAATATATGCTTCTGAAAATCTTCTATTTTGTAGAAAACTTGACAGCACAATGAACACTATAATGGCAGGAACTGTTAATGCTGTGCATAAATTGGGCTTCTACTACAGTATTTATGTTAATGGGGCAATCTTAAGTTAAATATTTCTGAACTACTAGTAACTTCACAGGGTGCAATGGGGCATATGCCTGCTTCTGCCAAGACATCAAAGTCTGCAAAGTAGCACACCACATACCTAGGCATCTCTATGACAGACATGTGGCAGGGGATTTTTACAATCCACACAGCAACATATATGAGCTTGATTACACCGCTGTGGTTTGAGTCACACTGCACTGGCATGTCAGTATAGCATGTAAATGTTGGCAGAGTTATGGAACCACGTCTGACTGGCATGCCTTTGTCTCATCTCCTTGCATGTCATTTATAGTTATGTTCCCCTGCTGTGGCATTGGGCAATGTCACTCTGTTTTGCTTCCTGTGCATGGACATCATCACATGACATCTGTGATGTGTACTTACATGAATCTGCTATTTCCTTCTTTATATTAATCTGGCAAGTAGCAATAGCTTCTGAAAGATTTGACATTGGAAGGGCTCCTGCATGGTGCAGGAGGAAGGCAACATTTTCTCTCCACCCCCTCATCTGCACAATTAACAGAGCCTGCTGGAGAACTCCTATAATGACCCCAAGTACAAGGTGGATGCCTGGCACTGTCTGGCTAGGGCACTGAGTAAGTCAAGGCAGTGGCAGACTATAATGAGTGATTCAAGTGGCTATACAGGGCCCACAGCTTAAGGAAGGACACCAACAGCCAAAAAAAGAATTGTATTTTAAAAAGTTTTTGCTGTGTTCCGCAAAGCTAATTCATATTATCTGGCTAATGTACTGAACAAAATAAAATAATTGTTTTAATTACAGAAGCACTAAATAACAGATAACATGAGTATTTATCTCTGTATACTTTTACTGTCTACCATTTGTGCATGCAGAGCATGGGCCAGTGGCACTATTCAGTTTGGGGAACTTTATTTTCTTATGTAAAGAAATATTTCTTAAAACAAATAAGTACAAAAAAAAAAAACTAAATAGATGGTCTACGGTGACCCCATCTAAAAAGCTGCAGTTTTATGTTTGTTGCTCTACATGGTTTTAAAGGACTAATGTGCATTTGTATGGAATTAGTCAGAACAGCTACTCTCTGGCTACTCTTTGTGTAAAGCAAAGTTGAAACTTTTCCCAGATTCACAGAATGTCCTTGACTTTACCTAACATTTGTTGTGCCTGTGCCTTAAAATTTGTGGTTTTCTAGTTAATCACCGAGGAGGGCAGTATCTAACTAAAGGGGTGGTGCTGGCTGTGGATAAAAGCAAGTTACCCTTTTGTTTGCTCAGTTTGATGTCTGACTTTAAGGACTAATGTGTTTTTGTGTAAAATAAATTAGAACATTTACTTTCTCTCTCTCTCTACTGTTTGTGTGAAACAAAGTTGACCATTCCTGATGTTGTAAAGTCTCTAACTTTGTCTCATTTTTTGGTGTATGTCTCATAAAGTTTCTGATTTTCTGGAAACCACTGAATATTGTAGTCAGTAAACCAAGGAAACTGGCTTTGGATGAAAGATAAATTACCACTATCTTGTTTGATAAGCTGAAAGTCCTGATTTATGGGACTAGCATGCATCTGTATGAAATAAACTGGAATACTTATTTTCTCACAACTATTGGTGTAAAGCAAGTTTCAAACTGCTCATGATTTTGTAAAATGTCATTGGCCATGCCTCATATTAGCTCTTCCATTGCAGTACTTGGTATTCTACCATTTGTTCTCTCTTCACAGCTTAAATTTCCCTACATGCTTGTATATACTATAACCAGTTTTTTTTTTGGACCACATTTATCTCACCTATAACTTCTGTGTTATGCATTGTATACTCCTGATCTAAATTATTTTTATACCTTATAAATATGTGCATATATTTTACATCCACAGACATTTAATTATTAGATGAACTGATACTTATATTTGTGGAGAAGATAATGAACATCAAATAGTGTCATGCATGCCAGGAGCAAAAATAGAGGATGTGAGACGAGCCCTTGAACGCCTTAATGCAAAGAAGTGCAGATATGTTTTATTCATGCTGGTACAAATGATGTCATCCGCAAGGATTCTCTGACTGTTAGTAGGGAACTGACAGCCCTCTTAGATAGTATATGTTGTACTGGTGTTAGGACATATTTTTCTCAAATCACCTACAGGAAGAATAGTCAGGCTACTGTGAATGAAAAGATTTTTTGGGGTAAATACCTACATGGAAAAAATGTCCTGTTTTAAAAAATGGAAATGTGTAGAACAACCAAGCCTAGTTTTGGGTACACACGTGTTCAGACAGGATGGCGTGCATTTGTCAAGATCAGGGAAGAGAATTTTTGCAGCAGATATTTTGCAATATTTGACAAACACTAGGCAGGATTTTTGCCAGGTCAAAAATTTAACAGTTCACAGACAGCAACATTTGATGCATCCGATGGTTATCAATGCTATGAACATTAATAATATTTTTTTTTTATTGGAAATTTTGCTATGTTCCCACAAGACTGATGTTGTTACTGTTTGTAAACCATGGTTAAAGAACAATGCCTAGAAACCATTTCTGTCAGGGTATAAATGTCTTTACTGTAACATACATTCTAACAAAAAAATCAGGTGGAAGTATTATGACAGGGATTAAAGATAGCTATGGGACCTGCGATTATTACATGTTCAGTGATAACACCAACACTATAGACTGTGTAACTGTGACAATAAAGACAACCCTGGAACATTTAACAATTGTTGGAGTGTATAGACCACCAAAGTCAAGTGCAGATTACCTACAGGAATTCATACATTGTTTGCATGAAACACAGGAGGGAAGAATAATATTAGCCAGGGACTTAAATTTACCAGAAACAAACTGCAATAATATTGATCCAACATATATTCAGGGGCAGCAGTTGCTTCACATTGAAAAAACCTACCAAGGGACGGAACATACTAGAAGTTATTTGTGTTCCTAAAGAAATTACTGTTACTTCAAGTTAAGTTTCACCACCGTTGATGTGCAGTGATCATGGGGTTATAAAGGTTAATTTGTTGCTAGATAATTCTGCCAAATTGAAATGTAAACCACTGCATAGAAGGTTGATTACAGATTACATAGAAGCAAAACAGTCACTATGTAAAACTAACTGGAGTGAGGCATTCAATGGAAAAACTGTAGATGGAATGTGGAATGTGGAAAGTTTTGAAAGAGAAATTGAGCGCAAAAAAATGTTTAACATCAGGATCTAGGCATGCAACATTAGAGGAATACATTTTCATACGAACAAGATATCTGATTAATTTGAGAGACAAAAAATACATGAAATGGAAGAGAGAAAGAAACAGAATTAGTAACAATGACCTGATACTTCAGCAAGAACTTATGGTACCATAATATCTATTATTCACTAAGCCATATAAATATGGGAGATTCCTCAAGATTGGAGACGTGCTTATTAAACCTGTCTTTAAGGGAAAGGGAAGAAGGACAAACCCAGAGTCATACAGACCCTTAAGTCTACTTTCATGTTGTGGAAAAATAATGAAGAAGGTAATATTGGATAAGTTATTGTCTGAACTGGACAGTTTAGGACTGGAAACCATATATAAGCAAGCATATGCTGAAAATAGATCTATTACCACCTGTAACATAATGTTCTATAACAATATAACAGCAGCTATGAATGAAAAATTGTGTTGTGATGTAAATTATGTAAGTTTAACTGCAGCATTTGACAGGGTCATATGCAAAACACTGATCAATAAATTAGTACAACTAGGTATTGATGTATCTTGGTAAGATGGATAGCTGCATGGCTTACAGATAGGACATGCATGTATCATACAGCAAATGAACAAGTGAAATCCTTGGTTACAGTCAGAGTGTCCCACAGGGCTCTGTCCTAGGCCCTTACTTGTTTAGAATGTATCTTTCAGACCTAACTTTTTCATCTGAGGTGTTCTGCAGTCTATATGCAGACAACCTGAAATTGAGGAAACTGGTTACATGTGTTACTGATAAGGCATGTCTGCAAAATAACTTGACTAAATTCACCATTTGGGCACAAGAGAATAATATGCTGATAAATACATCAAAAACTAAGCATGTGAGATTTGTGAGGCATAAACTGAAAGGTGAATATTTAATACAGCACACAGTGATTGAAACTGTAGTCTCATTTAAGGACCTGGGTATATGCGTAAATTCAGGTATGAGTTTTTCTAATCATATCAACCAGTTGGTTAGTGACAGTTATAGAACTATGGGTTGTATAAAAAGATTTGTAAAATCTAGGAAATCAAAAATGATGAAGTCATTGTTTGTTAGTTACATTAGACCCACATTTGAGTATGGAATAACAATATGGAAACCCTATAAAAAAACAAGCATGAGTAAACTGGAAAGAGTACAGTAGAAATATACCAAAAGCATCCATGGATGTGAAAATTTAAGGTATTGTGAAAGACTAAAATATAACCCAACCACTGGGGATGCACAAGCCAGTGCATTTCTTCATGCCAGTCCCAAGCCCGGATATATGGGGAGGGTTACATCAGGAAGGAAATCTGATGTAAAACCTTTTCCAAATGACATATGCAGACAGCAATACAGATTTCCATATCGGATTGGTCGAGGTCCGGGTTAACAACAACCGCCAAAAGAACTGTTAGCCAACAGGGTGTTGGTGGAAATTGGGCTACTGTTGGCAGAAGGAGAAGAAGAGGGGGAAGACATGCTCGAAGGCAGGAAGAGAGGAGGAAGGTTAGGAGTGTAGTGGTGAGGGTAGGAACTTTGAATGTTGGCAGTATGACTGGTATAGGGAGAGAGCTAGCTGATATGATGAAAGAAGAAAGACTGATATATTGTCATGCAAGAGACCAGATGGAAGGGGAGTAAGACCAGATGTATTGGGGGCAGGTTCAATTTATTCTATCATGGTGTGGATGGGAGGAGAAATGGGGTAGGGGTTATCCTGAAGGAACAGTATGTCAAGAGTGTTTCAGAGGTGAAAAGAGTGTCTGACAGAGTGATGTTTATGAAGCCGGAAATTGATGGTGTGATAATGAATGTTATTAGTGCATATGCTCTGCAAGTTGGGCATGCGATGGATGAGAAAAAAATTTTTTGGAGTGAGCTGGAAGACGTGGATTTGACTGTACCCAAAGGTGTGAGAGTGGTGGGAATGGTGCTAAGGAGAGGAATGCAAAAGGCCAGATGGTAGTGGATTTTGCGAAAAGGATGGACATGGGTGTCGTGAATATGTATTTTAAGAAGAGGAAGGAGCATAGGGTGATGTATAAGAGTGGTGGAAGATGCGCACAGGTGGATTATTTCCTATACGGGAGGAGCAGTTTGAAGGAGATTGGAGACTGTAAAGTGGTAACAGGGGAAAGTTTAGTTAGGCATCACAGGATGGTGGTCTGTAGGATGACATTGGTGATCACTAAAAGGAGGAGGAATGTGAGAGCAGTGCCAAGGATCAAATGGTGGAAGTTGAAAAAGGGTGACCGTGAGGTGGAGTTCAGGGAAGAGTTAAAACAGGCACTGGGGGGCAATAAAGAGTTACCAAATAGCTGGATAACTACAGCAGAGCTGGTAAGACAGACAGCTAGAAAGGTGCTTGGTGTGATATCTGGACAGATGAAGGAGGACAAGGAGACCTGGTGGTGGAACAAGGAAGTACAGTACAGTATACAGATAAAGAGGTTGGTGAAGAAGAAGTTGAATTGTCAGAGAGATCAAGAAAGTAGACAGGAGTATAAGGAGATGAGGCGTATGGCAAAGAGAGAGGTGGTGAAGGCTAAGGATAAGACGTTTGGCGAGTTGTATGAAAGGCTGGACACAAAGGAGAGAGAAAAGGACCTGTACCAATTGGCTAGACAGAGGGACAGAGCTGGGAAATATGTGCAGCAGGTAAGGATGATAAAGGATAATTAGAGAAACTTACTCACAAGTGAGGAGAGCTTGTTTAGCAGATGGAAAGAGTACTTTGAGGGGCTAATGAACGAAGAGAATGAGAGAAAGAGAGAAGGTTGGATATTGTGTAGATAGTGAATCAGGAAGTGCAGTGGATTAGCAAGGAGCAAGTAAGGACAGCTATGAAGTGGATGAAGAATGGAAAGCCTGTTGGCCCAGACGACATACCTGTGAAAGCATAGAGGTGTTTAGGAGAGATGGCAGTGGAGTTTTTACCAGATTGTTTAATGAAATCTTGGAAAGTGAGAGGATGCCTGAGGAGTGCAGAAGATGTGTTTTGGTACCAATTTTTAAGAATAAGTGTGATGTGCAGAGCTGCAGTAACTACAGAGAGATAAAACTGATCAGTCACAGAATGATGGTATGGGAAAGAGTAGTGAAAGCTAGGTTAAAAAGGGAGGTGATGATTGGTGAGCAGCGTTATGATTTCATGCCAGGAAAGAGCACTACAGATGCGATGTTTGCTCGGAGGATGTTGATTGAGAAATATAGAGAAGGTCAGAAGGAGTTGCATTGTGTCTTTGTGGACTTAGAGAAAGCATATGACAGGGTGCCTAGAGAGGAGTTGTGGTATTGTATGAGGAAGTCAGGAGTGGCAGAGAAGTATGTAAGAGTGGTACAGGATACATATGAGGGTAGTGTGACTGTGGTGAAGTCTGCAGTAGGAGTGATGGATGTATTTAAGGTGGAGGTGGGATTACATCAAGGATCAGCTCTGAGCCTTTTCTTATTTGCAATGGTGATGGACATGTTGGCAGACGAGATCAGACAGGAGTCCCCATGGACTATAATGTTTGCCAATGACACTGTAATCTGTAGTGAGAGCAGGGACCAGGTTGAGGAGACCCTGGAGAGGTGGAGATATGCTCGAGAGAGGAGAGGAATGAAGGTCAGCAGGACTAAGACAGAATATATATGTATGAATGAGAAAGAGGACAGAGGAATGGTGAGGATGCAGAGAGTACAGGTGGCGAAGGTGGATGAGTTTAAATACTTGGGATCAACAGTTCAGAGTAATGGTCACTGTGGATGAGAGGTAAAGAAGAGAGTACAGACAGGATGTAGAGGGTGGAGAAAAGTGTCAGGAGAGATTTGTGACAGACGGTTAACATTAAGGGTAAAAGGGAAGGCATACAAGAGGGTAGCGAGACCAGCTATGTTATATGGGTTGGAGATGGTGACATTGACAAAAAGGCTGGAGTCAGATCTGGAAGTGGCAGAGTTAAAGACGTTAAGATTTGCATTGAGTGTGATGAGGATGGACAGGATTAGGAATCAGTATATTAGAGGGTCAACTCAGGTTGGATGGTTTGCAGACAAAGCAAGAGAGGTGAGATTGTGTTGTTCTGGACATGTGCTGAGTTGGGATGCTGGGTATATTGGGAAAAGGATGCTAAGGATGGAACTGCCAAGTAAGAGGAAAACTGGAACGCTTAAGATAAGGTTTATGGATGTGGTGAGAGAGGACATGCTGGTGTGACAGAACAAGATGCAGAGGACAGTAAGAAATGGAAACAGATGATCCACTGTGGCAACCCCTAACAGGAACAGCTGAAAGAAGAAAAAGATGAAAGACTAAAATATCTGAACTTGTACAGTGTCTCTTACAGATATCTAAGACGAGATCTTATTCAGGCATACAGGGCATTTAGAGACAACTACCTATGGGAAAGTTTGGGGTTATCAAAAAGTACTAGAAAATCATCAGGCAACCTATGTACAAGATTCTATAGGAATGAGAAGTGTAGTAACTGGTTCTCTGACAGAATAGCCGATGCAATGGCACAGACTACCAAATTACATTAAAGCAAGTACTAGTTTAGATATTTTTAAGAACAGCCTGGACACTTACTATGGGAACAAGTGTTTTGGTTTATTGGCAAGCTAGAAGGGCATTAATGCCCGTGCTTGAAATATTTGTATGTCTGTATGTATATGCTGTGTGCGCATACTGTACAATTTAGTTATACTTTTAATGTTACTTTACTGTTATGACTATATATGTAAACAAGGGGATGAGCCTGCAAATGGTCAACTTTGATTAATGCTTTAGCCCAGAAAATCAAAATAAATAAATAAGTAAATATTTTTCACTTGTCTATCACAAAATGAGTGGCTTTCTGGGAAATCATTTAGGTTTTCCATCATTAAATAATGACAAACATTTGAGTTTTCAGAACTGATATGCTTCAGAAAATGCACATTAATGAAAAACTGTTATTCTAACAACTTTCCAAGTATACAAGAGCAATATTTACAATCTACCACTGACTCTGGACCTTTATTGTTATTACATTTTGGTTTTAGGTTCATAGGTTCATAGGTTCATACTAGGCTATCTGCCCTAGGGCATTTATAAGCCTAGCCAGAGTGTGTTTGGCTTTCGCCACCCATTTTAAATTAATTTTGCTATGCCTTTTTTTGAGGTTAGTATACTGTGCCTCTGTCTAACAGTGACACAGAAGTGATAGCCGGGGTAAACCTACGATCTCCCATCCACTCATCAAGATTCCTCTTGAAGAGAGTCAATGTGGGACTCTGCCTAACCTGGACTGGGATTTTATTCCAGAGTGAAGGGAGCCTCTGGGTTATGAATCTGTCCCTCCAGCATGTCCTATTTATTTCAGTGCTGAGGTTCAAGTCTCGAGCGTAGCTCGATGGGATTTGGATTTTCTGAGGTGCAGCATGTCCATTAATTCTGGGTTGGACATGGCTTTATACGTCAGGCACAGATCGCCTCTGAGCAGGCGGTATGCCACTGAGTAGAGCTGGAGTTTCTTTAACCGGGCAGCATATGGCATCTGTTTGAGCCCTTTGATCCTCTTGGAGAGGTACTTTTGGGGTCTTTCCAGTTGCTGCAGGTGTCTGGTAAGGTACATCCCAAAAGGGGCATTGTACTCAATTATGGGCCTGATGAGGGATGAGTAAAGAGGTAAGATGACCTCCCCTGATCTAGATGTGAATCCCTTCATGATTAGGTGGGCTATACAAAATATTTTTCTAACCACTTTGGCCACGTGGTTGTCAAATGAGAGATTGCTATCAACTTGGGTCCCCAGGTCCCTAATGACTTCTTCTGTACTTAATGGATTACCACCTATGTGGTAATTTGTGGGCACTTTGTTTTTGCCAAAGGGGATGACTATACACTTTTTGGCGTTTAGCTTGAGGCCATGGCTCTGGCACCAGTTGTCTGTTTCTATGAGGCCCTTTTGGAGGATGCTTGTGTCGGCTGGAGAGTTGATTATGGCTCAGTTTGCAGTCATCTGCGAACTTGGTCAGCCACAGTCCTTCCGTGTTGGCCTGTACCCGAGAAATATATACCGAACAAGAGAGGTCCCAGGACTGAGCCTTGTGGGACGCCACTTGTAACTGGTTTGGAGTCTGACATGGCTCCAGCAATTCTAACGATGTGGGTTCTGTCCTTGAGCCAGTTTGCAACCCATCTAGTGACATATGGGTTTATATTTAAGCTGGTGAGCTTATCTATAATGCCTGAGTGGGGTATTGTATCGAAGGCTTTTGCAAGGTCCAGGTAGGCTGTGTTGACCACCTTTCCCTCGTCAATGGCCTTGGTGACTGTTTCAAAGAAATCGACCAGGTTTAAGAGGCAGGATCTGCCCTTAACAAAGCCAAACTGGGTAGGATCCAGTGTCTGTAGGTCCCCAATATCTTTATTTATGAGGTCCATGATGATCCTTTCCATAGCTTTGCAGACCAAGCTAGTCAGGCTTATGGGGCGATAGTTTCCAGGATCCGTTGAGGCACCACCTTTGTGGAGAGGGACCACTGTTGCTGTACGCCACTCTTTGGGTACATATCCTGTAGTAAGGCTAAGATTGAACAGTAGTTTTATGTTTGGATTTAGCTCTTCTTGGAGTTCATGTAGGACGCAGCCCGGGACACCATCTAGTCCCATTGATGCTGTGTTTTTTGCTTTGGAGAGTTGGAGAGCGCGGCTCTTACCTGAGCATCTGAGATGTCAGGGGGGCAGCACTCTGTTGGGATAGATATTTGCCCTTTTGGTGGGGAGAGGGGGGAGAAGTTTGCACTGAACCTGTCAGCTAGGATGTTGGCAATGTCTGTGGGCTCGGTGTATTTTTTGTCATTTTGGACTAATTCTGAGCATATCTGGGAATTCCCACCCAGGTTCCTAACATAACTAAAGAAAGCCTTGTGATTATCCTTAGTGTCCTGTGCAATTTTTCTCTCGAAGCTGGCCTTAGACGATTTTATGAGTGCCCGTAGTTTTTTGCTAATACTGATCAGAGATGCCTTCCCTTTTTGGGATTTTGCTCTATCATGTAGTAGCTTCCTCCTTCTATTGTACAGTTTGTTTATGGCTGGGGTCCACCAGACAGGACGTCTGCCTTTGGAGGATTGGGTCTTGGTTTTATTTGGGATTGCATGATCCATGCATTCCTGAAGGTGTTCATAGAATGCGTTTATAAAGGATTCTGCGGTCTGGGCCGTATTTTCCACAGGCCCGGGGGCTTTGAAGGATTTCGCCTCGATTTGAGGCGTGTGAAATTTGCTTTAGAGAAGTTTTTCACTGTGGTTTTCTGGGCAGGGGGTGGGGTCGGGATGTGAATATCCAGTGAGATTAGTTTATCGTCTGATCTTACCAGTGAGGGATACACTTCTGGTCTGGAGCATAGTGTCCCCATGTTGGTGATGATCAGGTCCAGTATGTTTTCCCCTCTTGTGGGAGTGGTAACAAGTTGTTCCATAGCATTTGAGTTTATAAATTCTAGGAACCTTTGGGCTAGGGTGTTGGAGCTAGAGTAATGCTCCCAGTCTATGTTTGGGTAGTTGTCTCTGATTCTTACACTAAAAGGTTGAAAGGTATTAATTTTTTATCACAGTCAGATGAAGCATAAACAAAAAAGTGGCTATAACAGCTAGGTAGAGGTGGAGCTGTTTGTGGATGAATGTAACTTACCCTGTTAATCATTTGCTCAGTTAACTATCTGGCTTCACAGGATGAATGTGCCTTTCTGTCAAATAAACAGAACACTTATGGCTACTGTCTATGTCAAACAAAACTGAAATTACATAGCCCTCAGCTGTTCCTGAGTTTGCTGAATGCCCCTGATTTTGTCTCATATTTTGGTCTGTTTCTCATAATATTTGTAGATTTCTGATAAGTCTCTGAGAATTGCAGTCATGAAATAATGACAAACATTTCAGTATTACTTTCAGAAAAAGTACGCTAATGCAAAGAATGATTCCATCAACTTTCTCTTTGTATAAGAATAATATTTAAAATCTGGGCCTTTGTCCCTCATTCATTTTTGGCTTTGTCATGATTCTTGCTCCAAGAGGTTGAAAGGTATTAATTTTTAATCACAATCAGATGAGATGTACACCGTAAGTGGCTATAACTGATGGGTGGTGTTGGGAGGGCTGCCAGTGTATGAAAGTAGCTTACTCTCTTGTTATTTACTCAGTTTAAACAGTCTGACTTTACAGGACTAGTGTGAATATGTATGAAATAAGTATGCATATTTTGGCTACTGGGTGGTTGTATAAAACAAACTCAAAATACATTACTGTGTCCATAATTTTTATTTATTTATTTGCTTATTTATTTTTACCACAATAAGACAACTGAGGTGTAGACAGTCAACAGTGGGGCTATAACTGGTGGGTACACTGGGACAGTCTGTGAATGAGAATGGCTAACTCTTCTGTCACTATCAATTTAAACAAACATCTAAGCTGAGCATAGTCAACAATTGGGTTATAACCGCCACATACATGTTTTCTCTGTGAATAAAAATGGCTGACCTTGATACCATGATTAAGCTAACCAGTTACTGGTCCTGCTCTGCAGGATCAGCGTGGATTTGTGTAAAGTAAGTTGGAATACTTCAGCCACTGTTTTTAGTATGATTGGTGCTGAAGTTCTACACAGTGAAGTGGTTGTAATTGATGTGTATTGACAATGGTGAATTATAACAACAACATTTTAAATGTTCTTAAATCAGGACGCTGAATCAAAAAAATGTGTATTTAAGCATGGTCAAAAAAGTGTGTGTAGGGAGGGCCCATAGTTTACAAAGTGAATAGAGCCTAAGGTACACTCAATCTGCCTCTATGCCAAGGGCATCACCACTCTATAGACAAGTATAAGCACCATTACAGCAACCTATAGAGGTGCGATCCTGAAATTCTCTGCCAATGGGAAGAAGAGTTTAGTGACAGGGAGCCCGAGTTCTATGGTAAGTATAAATTAATGGATAATTTATTTTACATACATAAGTCTTGCTGTATATCTAGATGCAGTTCTTGATGTTCTTGGTATTCTGTGTTGTTTTCAATACAAGAGAATAACCCAGCCACTGGGGATGCACAAGCCAGTGCATTTCTTTGTGCCAGTCCCAAGCCCGGATAAATGGGGAGGGTTGCGTCAGGAAGGGCATCCGGCGTAAAACTTCGCCAAAACATTTCATGCAGTCACCAAGAAAATTTTTTATATCGGATCGGTCAAGGCCTGGGTTAACAACGACTGGCACCAGTACTGTTAGCCTACAGGGTGCTGGCAGAAATTGGGCTACTGTTGGCCGAAGGAGGAGAAGAGGCGGAAGACATGGCCGAAGGCAGGAGGAGAGGAGAAAGGCTAGGACTGTGGTAGTGAGGGTCAGAACTTTGAATGTTGGCAGTATGACTGGTATAGGGAGAGAGCTAGCTGATATGATGGACAGAAGGAAGGTTGGTATATTGTGTGTGCAAGAGACCAGATGGAAGGGGAGTAAGGCTAGGTGTATCGGAGGTGGGTTCAAATTGTTTTATCATGGTGTGGATGGGAGGAGAAATGGCGTAGGAGTTATTCTGAAGGAACAGCATGCTGAGAGTGTTTTGGAGGTGAAAAGAGTGTCAGATAGAGTGATGTTTATGAAGCTGGAAATTGATGGTGTAATGATGAATGTTGTTAGTGCATATGCTCCACAAGTTGGGTGTGCAATGGATGAGAAAGAAAAATTTTGGAGTGAATTGAATGAAGTGGTGATGACTGTACCCAAAGGTGAGAGAGTGGTGATTGGAGCAGATTTCAATGGGCATGTTGGTGAAGGGAACAGAGGGGATGAGGAAGTGATGGGTAGGTATGGTGTTAAACAAAGGAATGCAGAAGGTCAGATGGTAGTGGATTTTGCGAAAAGGATGGATGTGGCTGTAGTGAATACGTATTTTAACAAGAGGGAGGAGCATAGGGTGACATACAAGAGTGGAGGAAGATGCACACAGGTGGATTATATCTTATGTAGGAGGGCCAATTTGAAGGAGATTGGAGACTGTAAAGTGGTGACCAGAGAAAGTGTCGTTAGGCAGCATAGGACAGTGGTTTGTAGGATGACGTTGGTTATCAAGAAGAGGAGGACGACTATGAGGGCAGCACCAAGGATCAAGTGGTGGAAATTGAAAAAGGGTAATTGTGAGGTGGAGTTCAGGGATGAGTTAAGGCAGGCACTGGGTGGCAGTGAAGAGTTATCAAATAGCTGGGTAACTACAGCAGAGCTAGTAAGGGAGACGGCTAGAAAGGTGCTTGGTATCACATCTGGACAGAGGAAGGACGACAAGGAGACAAGGTGGTGGAATGAGGAAGTACAGGAGAGTATACAGAGAAAGAGGTTGGCAAAGAAGAAGTGGGATTGTCAGAGAGATGAAGAAAGTAGACAGGAGTATAAGGAGATGAGGTGCATGGCAAAGAGAGAGGTGGCGAAGGCTAAGGATAAGGCATATGAAGAGTTGTATGAAAGGTTGGACACCAAGGAGGGAGAAAAGGACCTGTACCGATTGGCTAGACAGATGGACCGAGCTAGGAAAGATGTGCAGCAGGTAAAGGTGATAAAGGATAATGAGGGAAACATACTCACATGCGAGGAGAGTGTGTTGAGGAGATGGAAAGAGTACTTTGAGGGGTTGATGAATGAAGAGAATGAGAGGGAGAGAATGTTGGATGATGTAGGGATAGTAAATCATGAAGTACAATGGATTAGCAAAGAGGAAGTAAGGATAGCTATGAAGAGAATGAAGAATGGAAAGGCTGTAGGCCCAGATGACATACCTGTGGAAGCATGGAGGTGTTTAGGTCAAATGGCAGTGGAGTTTTTAACTAGATTGTTTAATGAAATCTTGGAAAGTGAGAGGATGCCTGAGGAATGGAGAAAAAGTGTTTTGGTACCGATTTTTAAGAATAAGGGTGATGTGCAGAGCTGTAGTAACTACAGAGGGATAAAATTGATCAGTCACAGCATGAAGTTATGGGAAAGAGTAGTGGAAGCAAGGTTAAGAAGGGACGTGATGATTAGTGATCAGCAGTATGGTTTCATGCCAGGAAAGAGCACTACAGATGCGATCTTTGCTCTGAGAGTGTTGATGGAGAAGTACAGAGAATGTCGGAAGGAGTTGCATTGTGTTTTTGTAGACTTAGAGAAAGCATATGACAGGGTGCCTAGAGAGGAGTTGTGGTATTGTATGAGGAAGTCAGGAGTGTCAGAAAAGTATGTAAGACTGGTACAGGATATGTACGAGGGTAGTGCAACAGCGGTGAGGTCTGCGGTGGGAGTGACTGATGCGTTTAAGGTGGAGGTGGGGTTACATCAAGGATCAGCTCTGAGCCCTTTCTTATTTGCAATGGTGATGGACAGGTTGACAGACGAGATCAGACAGGAGTCCCCGTGGACTATGATGTTTGCAGATGACATTGTGATATGTAGTGAGAGTAGGGAACAGGTGGAGGAGACCCTGGAGAGATGGAGATATGCTCTAGAGGGAAGTGGAATGAAGGTCAGCAGGACTAAGACAGAATATATGTGTGTGAATGAGAGGGAGGATAGAGGAATGGTGAGGATGCAAGGAATAGAGGTGGCGAAGGTGGATGAGTTTAAATACTTGGGGTCAATAGTTCAGAGTAACGGTGAGTGTGGAGAGAGGTGAAGAAGAGAGTACAGGCAGGATAGAGTGGGTGGAGAAGAGTGTCAGGAGTGATTTGTGACAGACGAGTACCTGTAAGAGTGAAAGAGAAGGTCTACAAGAGGGTAGTGAGACCAGCTATGTTATATGTGTTGGAGACAGTGGCATTGACAAAAAGGCAGGAGTTTGAGCTGGATGTGGCAGAATTAAAGATGTTAAGATTTGCACTAGGTGTGATGAGGGTGGACAGGATTAGGAATAAGTATATTAGAGGGTCAGCCCAGGTTGGAAGGTTTGGAGACAAAGCCAGAGAGGCACGATTACGTTGGTTTGGACATGTGCTGAGGAGGGATGCTGAGTATATTGGGAAAAATATGCTAAAGATGAAGCTACCAGGTAACAGGAAAAGAGGAAGGCCTAAGATAAGGTTTATGGATGTGGTGACAGAGGACATGCAGGTGGCTGGTGTGACAGAGCAAGATGCAGAGGACAGGAAGAAATGGAAACAGGTGATCTGCTGTGGCGACCCCTAACGGGAACAGCCGAAAGAAGATGATGATGATGATTTCAATACAAGAGAATCAGCTGATCTGCCAGAGGAGACATGCACATAATACATATGGGAAAGATATTCTATATAAATGTGTGATTTAATTGCTTAGCTGCCCTTGTTTGTGATTATGCTAATTAAATTTCACCATTGCTAAATGTTTTGTTCTGCTTTATGTGTCATATCAGTTATAATTGCAAGTATAACAGTACTGTCTTCCCTACTGTTAAGTATTCTCAACCATGACTGGGTATTGCAGAATGGGGTGACTACGGGTATGTCACTACCATTTAGGGAATAAGTCACTCATTTGGTACATGTGCTGTTGTCATTTCAATGCCATTTGTCCACTATACAAGTATTCCACACTGTCCATGTCAGTCTGACATGGTAAACTGTCTGACTGCCCATTACATCATCCATGACTACCACTGATGCCTAGCATACTACGGGCATGTGAATAGCAGCCTTTCATGTAATCACGAACATGGGCTGAAATATGTCAGGGTGCAGTATTACCATAGACTTTACATGTCCCATGTGTAATCATGTTGGTATTTTGGGATACCTATCAAATAATCTAACAGACAATCTGTCAAACGTCATATGGTCAGACTCATATCATTGACAGTTCAATCCATTGAACCTTTCTGACCGAGAGTACATTAAGGTAGGGATCAGGAAATTTGCCCTTTTCCTCACTGCAGTGTTTTCTAGGAGTTCGTGTATATAATTAGCAGGGGGTGGGGGTGGGGTGCAGGGGGCTTCCCCCTTGAAAAAGCAGTTTTTGTGGTGAATGCGAGTGTTGCCTTTGTTTGGAGTTTGTTTCGATGGAATGAACTGTCATTGATATGGGTTCAACCCTATGACATTTGAAAATGTGTCCATGTGATTATTTGATAGGTATCCAGCATTCTGAGGTGGGTTATACATAGCATGCTGCCAACCAGTGCCAGGCATTCCAACACTTTCCACACCAGGTATGCCACCTGCTCATAACCTCCTCAGGACTGTGCATTACCTTGTGCAGTGGTATTGTTACATCACTGCTTTGATGCCCACTGTACTCACTCTGACTGATTCTTATGCCAAATGCCATTGTCCTGCATCCTGGAGACAGGGTACATCCCATTATATCCCACCATGTAGAGCACACACCTCTGTACTTGGTGCATCTCAGAATCATAAACAGTTTTTGTGTTAACACTGTGTAGCTGACTGTATTTTACATCTTTCAAGGCCTGTACTGAAAATTGGTGTAGCACAACTTAGTTATCCTTGTGTTTGCTTTGATTTTTTTTCCTTGATCACTGTCATCTTAATTTTATTATTTGCCCTTTATTGTTTTGTTCTTCTGCAGTTGTGCTCATAACATTTCGCAGTATCAGCTACAGAGCTGGATATGGTGCAACAGCAGCCACTGTCTAGTTAATGCACCTCACAGTCTTTCAGTGGCCTCCTGTTCAGCATCACAGCAGGATAACAAAGGTCAATCTGCAGGGGACAACATTAAGGGTTCACTGGTGCCTTCAGCTGCTGTTTCTGTAGGGGGGTATACATTACCCATCAGTGTGTGTCACTGGGTGATCCCACTAGGTTACTTGTGTGAGATGGAAGGACTGGTGATGGCTGTGGTAGATCTGTGGCTGGGTATCCATGCTGCACTCAGCAGTGCATCCTAATGTGTCTTGCAGAGTTGCCAACTGCATATCATTGACCACTGGGCCAGCAGTGGCTGGGTCCAGCCACTAAGGCAGTCATGAAGGTGACTGGCTTCTGTCTGCAACTTCCACTGTGCAACTTAGCAGTCAGTCCTCACCCCACTCTAACCCCCATCATGGTGTTCCCTTTTACTGTGACTCTGTCCCCTCACTAGTTTGTTATCCAATCCTCCCTAGCACCATTTGTCCTCCCTCTCTGTGTCTCTCCTTTCTGACCGTCATTTGTGTCAGCACCTCTTCTGTCTTTTGTGTCAGCTTATCTGCCCCGGTGTCATATACCCTCCTTCTAACCCACATCTTCCACATACTACCTTCTCAATCTGCTCTTTGTAAAAAGAAAAAAAAATATATATATATATATATAGATATATATATATATATAGATATATATATATATATAGATATATAAATGGGTATCTGTTCTGCAAAATAATACCCTCCTCTCTCCACATTACACTTCCCTTACCCTTATTCTTCTGTGTGTTCTACGTACCCATTTCCTTCCCATTTACAATATGTAAGCATTAGGGGTGCACACTGCTGGGTCTAGGTGGATATGTGATCTACAACACAAATTCCAATCTTTGTGTGATTCATGTTTTTTTTTTTTAACCAGAGAATTGCCTACTTATGCAGCCTCATCTTAAATTTATCCATGTAAAGTCACTCCTGCTGCATAGTTAATCTCTGTCATGCTGCACTGCACAGCTATGACTGCATTATTTTTTGCTGTGTGTCTGTATCACAACCTATATTTGCAACATTAGAATTATGGTTAATAAATTATTAGAGAGTAACAGCATGAAACATTACAACATGAGAGAGTTCAAAAAATAAAATCATCACATTCCATATGAACTATTTTTATTTATTTTACTTTATTTTTTTTATTTAACATTTGTTGACCAGTAAAGTCCGACTAGGACAGAGCCTATTTTCAGTGGAGGCCCGGGGAGAAAAGCTCCAGATGCATGTTTTAAGAATGTGGGAGGAAACTGGAGTACCCAGAGGAAACCAACATGAATGCAGGGAGAACATGCAAATTCTGCACAGAAGGCACCCAGCACAGAATTGAACCGGATAACCTCTTGCTGTGAGGTGGCAATGTTAACCGCTGCACCACTGCACTGCCCTATTTACAAAAAAGAAGTTATGTTCTTACCATAACCTTCCATCTGTGTTGTCCAACTTCATTCCATTAACCTGAGGGACTCTGTTCCAACTCTAGGAACTGGCCGGCTGCTTTCAAACAGCTGGAGAATCTAAACTCCTACCTATCTACAATGCCCCACTCCTCCCACACTACCTCAGATCAAGTTTGAGCACCAGAAAAAAGATGTTGCTAACTAAATGTAACTATAGTACAACAGAAAGGAGATTAACTATATAAACATATATATATATATATATATATATATATATATATATACATACATACACCAAAAAATAGGAAAGGACATCAGGAATAAGGGGGAGGGGGGAGCGGAAAGGTTAAGGGAATGAAGTTGGACAACACAGATGGAACGTTATGGTAAGAACATAACTTCTTTATCTGATGTTGTCCAACTCATTCCATTAACCTGAGGGATAGAGTCTCCAGCTACCATAATTCAGGGTGGCCATTATGGAAAGCTATTCCGGAGTACAGCAGAACCAAATGCACTTCTACTCCTGGATACCAAAACCAATTTGTAATGGTTGATGAAGGTACGAGGGTTTGACCAAGTAGTAATAGCACAAATATCCTCAACAGAATCTCTGGACCAAAAAGCTTGAGACATGGCCATGGACCTTGAAGAATGCGCCCTTACCGAACCTGGTAAAGGGACCCCTTTTGAAGAAAAGATAAAAGTAGCGCCATCTTTCAACCATCTGGCTAAAGAAACAGCCACTACTTTACCTTTCTTGGCATTCGAAAATGAAACAAATAACTGATCGCACTTCCTGAAGGATTTAGTTCTACAGATGTAAAAACAAAGTTGTCTATGCACATCAAGCAAGTGTAAACTGTATTCTCCTTTGTTCTGATACTGAGGGAAGAAGACTGGAAGATCAATGGACTGGTTAATGTTTGTCTCTTTAGCCATCTTTGGTAAAAAAGAAGGATTTGTATGTAAGGTAACTCTGTCTTTATGAAAAACTAAGTATAGAAACTTAGTGGAAAGAGCCTGCAGCTCAGACACTCTCCTAGCCGAGGTAATAACTTCTACGAAAAGAGTTCTCCAGGAAAGGAATTTTAGATCTATGGTAGCTGAAGGTTCAAAGGGAGGATGGAACAAAACTTGTAAAATCGTAGGAAAATCTTAAGGTGGTGTAGGGTCCTTGACTGGAGGTTGTAGCAAAAAGGTGCCCATGAGAAAAGCCTTACATAACTTAGAAAAAGCCAGACACTGAAACAATACCAAAATGGAAGTTAAAAATATCAGCAAGCTGTACCTTGACTGTAACTAGCAACTTCCTTGTAAAGAAAAGCTAGAAAGTCTAGGACAACTGAAACTGGTGCTGTAAAAGGATCTATCTGATTCTGCTCTGCCCAAAGGCAAAATCTTTTCCACTTACCTTTGTAAATCTTGCAAGTGGAGGCTCTGTGTGATGAAATCAAAATATGTCACACTGGAGAAAACAGCCTGGGAGATCTAGCCATCATTGGAAGTGGAGAAACCATGCGGTTGATTTTAAGTTCTGAATATTGGGATGTGGATGCCCCAACAGGCGAGATAATAGATCCGGACTCAGATCCAATCTCATCGGGGAAGAAACCAGATGAGACCAAAGAAAGGTGAGCCAGGTTTGTCGAGGCCTAAAGGGAGCAATGAGGATCACTAATTCATAACTTGAAAGCTTTCTGAAGAAACTTGGGAATCAAGGGGAGAGTGGGAAAGCCATATAGTAGACCAAAGGGCCAAGCATGAACCACAGCGTCCCTGCCGGACTGTTCCTGAGGAGGAGCCAAGGCAAAATACTTGCTGCATTTGTTGCTGAAGGGGAATGCAAAGAGGTCACAGCAAGGATAACCCTATTTCTGGAAGACTGCCTCTGCCATAGTTGTATTCAAAGACCACTCGTGAGGCATCAGCAGAACTCTGAGTCTGTTGACTAGAATGTTGGACTCCTCTGGAATGTGCACTGCCATCAGAAAGCGGTTGGAAGAAGTTGCCCAATGCCAAGCCCTCATCGCTTCTTGACAAAGGCGGTAAGACCTGGTCCCTCCCTGTTTGTTGAGGTACCAAGCCACTGATATGTTGTCAGTTTGGATCGCAATAGTCCCATGATGGAGAAAGCTGCCTAGTTCTTGCAATGCCAGAAGAACCGCTCTCATCTAGAGGACACTTTTGGGGCATCCACATGCCTTGGACCGTCCGATCCAGGCAATGCCCCCCGCTCAAACTGGGCATCTTGTGGTCAATGTGGCAGCAGGGAATGGGAGAACAAATGGTCTTCTAGAGTCACCTCCAATGACTGGATCCACCAAAGAAGAGAATCCCTGCATACACAAGATAGTTTTATGGGAAGATTCAAGGGATTTCGGAGAAAAAGAGAACACTATACTGCTAGGGTCCACTACAGAACACACATATGAAAACATGCATTGGGAGAAGGGTTATGGTTGCTGCTACGGAGCCCAAATCCCACAGAATCAGACAAGCTGGGGGTGTTGGCACAGGAAAGATCTGGTTGACACGTGACCTCAAATTTAGTACCCTGTCCCAAGTAAGATAAACTTGAGCCACCATTGTGTCTATTCATGCCCCTTTAAAGTCTAAGGTCTGAACTGGATCCAGGTGAGATTTTCCCCAATTTATAGTGATGCCCAGTTTGGAAGCTAGGTTGAGGAAGTAATCCTGGGACTGAAGGAGAAGATGCCTGGTTGGGGTGTTCAGGAGCCAGTCATCCAGATATGGAATTATCTGATACCACTACAGTTGGAGATGAGCTGCAACTACCACTAGACATTTGGTGAACACCTTGGAGGCAGAGGTAAGATCAAATGGAAGTGCCCAAAACTGGTAGTGAATGGTTCTCTGCCTGAAACATAGAAAGGACCTGGAGCATCTGTCTATCTTGATATTGTAGTATGCATCTTTGAGATCTACAGAGCACACTCAATTGCCCATCTTTAGAATGGGTAAGATGGATTGAATCGTGACCATCCTGAGCTTGGTGTATTTCATTAACTTGTTTAGGTATGTCAGAACTAATATTGGCTGCAGGCCCTCTGGCTTTTTGGCTACTAGAAAGAATCTGGAGTAAATGCCCAATCCAACTTGATTGGGGGGGCTTTTGGATGATTCTTTTGTGAAGTAACTTTCTTATTTCCTGGGCCATGGAATATTGGGGAGGTGAAACTTCTGTTCAGGGATATTGAAAAAGGGAATGTAGTATCCTCTAGATATGATTCATAGCACCTATGCGTCTTGTGTGATGGCCTCCAAGGCTTCAAGGTGCAAGGAAAATCATCCCCTGACTGCTTCCAGAGGAGAGCAGTCAGGCAACACTTCAGGACCACTAGAAAGGCTTGTCTGGGGAGGTTCCCATGATCTTTGATTCTGTGGACCCCCTCAGCCACATAGGTGGCATCTACCATTCTGGCTACAACCCCCTCTAGTTTGTGGGGGAAAAGTCTCCCTGAGTGTCCTGGAAAAGACCCTGTGTCTTCCAAAACCATGTTTTCTTACTGCCACACTAGTTCCTAGAAAAGTTCTATTGTGGAGTAGAAAAATGGATCCGAATGGCAGAGACATCGTCTTACCATCTTTCTCATTCTAAGTCAAGGTGTCACGTACTGTAGACCAAACAAGATGGAGCCATCAAAGGAGGCATTAACAAAGGACGGTTTGAAAAGGTCCACAAAATTGCACAACCTCATCCAGGTGTCATGGCAATGCCTGAACTGGCCACCCTAGAGATACCCTCTGCAGTGTGAGAGATAACCTCATGGATGCATTAACTAGGGAATCCTGGGTGTCCAACCTAGAGGAAACAGACTCCCACTCCTCAGAAGGTACGGATCCCAGGACCAAGCTAGAAAGTTCTTAAACTAAGTCACTTTGTAGCCGGGTAAAGTGGAGGAAGTAGTTTGATGCCTGAACAGCAAAAGTAGATGAGGTGTAGACCCTATTACCAAATATGTCCAGAGTCCAGGATTCTCTGTTTGGGGGGGAGGGTGGATATAACAACTCTCTTGAGTGAGCTCCTTCTTGGTGGCTGCCACCACAAGCAAGGCATCTACCGAGATTCCTTTAGACCAAAACTGTTTGTCAACTGGGGCACTCAAAATTTTATCAGCAGGCTTGGGGATGGATTCTAATGTATCTGGTTCTTTCCAAGCCCTCGATAACACCAGCTGGATCAGCTGGTCGGCCATGGGGGCACCCAGGTGGTAGATGGGCTGGCCCCGAAAGCTTCCAACAACACCGACTCCTCTGGGGAAAGGGTCTGGAAGGACCATCCACCCTTCTGGTGAAGGATTTCAAGGATGTCTCTGAAGGAGACCTCTTCAGGTGGAGATTTGGGAGACCCTTCACTTTCTTCAAAGTCAATATCCATGGTGAAGGATTCCACAGAGGAATCCACTTGCTTCATTTTAGATGGTCTCTTCCTAGGGACGTCCTCACAGGGGGCACTCCAGGGAGGTATCGGAAGAAGCTTGCAGATCTACTGAGGGAACAATGTGGAGGCTTTCTGAGACCGGCTGTCCATGTGGTAGCTCAGAGATCTCAAGCACAGTTCCAGAGTGACACTGGGGATGTTCTGCTGTGGTGGGCGCTGAGGGTCTCTTTGGAAAACAGAGAATCCTCTCCACCACCTCAAACATGGAAGGGCACTGAATGACCTGGAAATGTCCCACTGGGGCCAGAGCTGACACCTCCTGAAATGAATGGGCATCCTACTCTGAGCTGTCACAGGCTAAGGCCCTGAGGCCTTTGCAGCGGAAGTCAACCCCTTGGAATCTACCTCAATGGTACTGCTCTGAGACACATTTGGAACTGAAACAGCCAGAGCCGAGCAAGTTGGGGAGAATGCTGGAGGTGAAGAAAAAATTTCCATCAGCTCCAACACCCCAGCACTGGGACCCAATGGAACCAACAACTCCAAAACTGAAGGGTGAATTGGAGAAGGAGCTACAGGCTGGAATGGGGAGAGCCTCATGGATCCAGATGTGGTGGACACAAGCCCCATCTGGATATGTGTCTTGAGGAACTGCCTCATGAGTTTACCCACACCCCAGGAGGACAGGCTCTGGGAAGACCTAGAGGAAGCTGAGGAGGGAGGGTGGGAAGATCTCCATGGAGAACAGAGCAGAGATCTTCCAGTAGGCATCAGCAGAGAAGACCCTGGCTCTGAAACAGCTGGAGCTGATGCTGGAGGAACACCACTCAGGCCCATAGCCTCGGACAAAGAACGGCACCAAACAATAGTCAGATAAAGGAATCTTGTGCCCACAAGAACTGCACTGCTTGAAACCCAAAGGCTTCTGATCAGTCATACAGACAGAAAAAGTAAAGTTAAAGGAGAAAGAAAGAAAGGGCACCAAAGAGGAAAGCAAAACTTTTTTTTTTTTTAATTTAAACTAGAAAAGCCTGATGGAGAGAAACCCGAGGACTAGAAAGATAAAGAGAAGACAGAAGGGTAGGAGAAAAGCCAAAAACATAGAGAAAAATCATCCAAAAAACTACATGGGGAAACTCAAGCGGAACTCGCTGCTGAACACCAAGCACAGCAAACGAGATCTGAGGTAGCGTGGGGGGAGCAGGAGCTTAAGTTTGGATTCTTGAGCTGTGAGAGGGTGGCTGGTCGGTTCTGAGGATCAGAACAGAGCCCCTCAGGTTAATAGAATGAGCTGGGCAACATGAGATCATATATTTATTTGACTCTGACATAAACTGGCATATATTAGGCTACAGAATTCATCAACACAGTGTACACATGCATATAAACCTTCCATGCATTATGCACAGAGCAACACCATTTAATACCTTGATTCACAACATTATGTCCTTACAACTCTGTGAACTGTGCACAGGAGCAAACCCTAAGACAATGGTTGCGAAAATACATGATTACTGTCTCAGTCATATTGATTAGCTGCTGCCTCTCTCATTCTCTTCTGTGCAATTAGAGACAGCAGGCCAGTCCAGTAATGAAAATGCATATACACAGCCAACCGCATGCCAGTGTACAGGTCCTGGTACACTCAGGTCTGTGCTATGTGGGATACAAGATTTGTCTTTCCTATTCCCACATTGTTTTATGTTCTGCCTGTAGTAATAGTACACTGCTGATGTAGTGTGTTTACTGCATACTAGACAGCATCAAATATCACACATGATGAGGAGGATTCAGGAAATTGTTTGAAGGGGTAAATCAAGTCTGAAAATGGGAACATACCTCTTAAAATGGGACAATGGAAATCAAGCCTGAAAATAGGAATGTTCCTACAAAATAGGGACAAGTAAGAGGTCTGCTAAGCACCCATTCCACATGCTTTCTGTTATCCCCTCCATTAAACCTCCTCTACCGTACATCTCATAAAACTTACTTCACTATGTTCTTTGAGCTTTCATCTCAAGATATCTGCATCTATTTATTGTCATTTTACTATACTTCACGTCTACTCATCTATTTTACAATTCAACAGTGTACCATCTACATCCCACCATTTGTCGGTACTTTACAAGCTACTCCTTGCATCTCTCTTAGCCCACCTATAGCAGCCAAGTCACTCGTCTGTGATACTGCATACAAGTCTAAACCTAGAAGACAATGTTAATAATTTGCTCAGTACTGTAGTTTCTTTACTTATTTGCTGATGGTTGGTCACACATATCTTGCTCTCTTCTTTCTTGTTGCTGATTATATAAGGCCTTTAACCAAGTCTATAATATGTACAATGCAAATAAAGTATTTCTGTACTGTAATAGCTCTGCTTAGCTATTCTTAATATTCAAGATACGGCAATCCTGAAGGTGTTTCCATTTAAGGTTGGGTGTTTGGGGAAGTAATGGGTGCTACAGGGTGCAGCCCACTGCAAAAAAAATCAGTTTATTATACGTTTCACAGCATTAGTACTATATATATATATATATATATATATATATATATATATATATATATATATATATATATACATATATATAGTAAAGGTTGCCTTCGATGGTTAAAGATTAAACTATGCTTTTTAATTTTGCATACCTTGAAGTCGCGAGCCATCAGATTAGTAGTTGTACTTTTGTAAAGTTTGATGATATGACTCTTAGTGATTGTTTTTATTCTATAAATGTTTAGTACAGAGCTAGTGATGTGCAGAGAAAGTTCTTAATATATATATATTCCCCCTAGCTACACACACACACACACACACACACACACACACACACACTAAAAAATAAACTGTAACAATCCAATTAGAAAAACTGATTAAACTGAAACAAATTCCATCTATATAACTATAAATAAAATAATAAACATCTAAAATATAAATCTTAGAAATCCTAGCATAAGAGTCACCCCAGTCACCCCTCTAGGCAATAAAATTAGCAGTAAAAGAGTATTCCACATTACTGTAAATGCAAATAACATAAACTGGGAAACCATGTGAAAATGATCACTAGTAAAGGCGTTAATCTCTGCTTCTTTTCGTTTTATTAGTATGTTGTTAGGTCACTTAAACTTGGATAGAATACTTATATTCAACTCACATTTGTTATAAACAGCCAGTTATCTAAATTCTCATATATACAGAGTAAAACTTTGTGGTCACTGCTTCATCAAAGTAAATGGGGCATTTCATCTATTATCACACCTATGTTTCAATTCTCTTTGTCAGTGAAACGTTTTCTGGTAATTTTAACTCAAGATTCATGTGATCAAAAACTCTTACACAGCCAAGAAACCTGGGTTACATATCAATTGAAAAATGACTTACTGTGTTGTTCTTACCATATACTGCAACCTTTAGGTGGGTACTAGGCTATCGGCTCAAGGGCCTAAGTAAGCCTAGCCAACAAGGTTCGCTGGCTTACGCCACCCAAGAAAGTTATTTTCCTGTGCCTCTGTCGAGCAGAGCCACAGAAGTGATCCCCGAGGTGTATTTCCTATTTCCCATCCACTTATCAAGATTTTTCTTGAAGAGTGCTAATGAGGAACTTTGCTTGACATAGACAGGTAGCTTGTTCCAGAGTATGGAAAGATTCTGGGACAGGAATCTATCCCTCCATCCCTCCAGCATGTCCTGTTTATTGTGGTTACAAGGTTTAGGTCCCTAGAGCATACAGCTTGGAGGGATTGGGATTTCTTTAGGTGTAGCATGTCCAACAGCTCTGAGTTTGACATAGCTTTATATGTTAGGCACAGATCACCTCGGAGTAGGCGATATGTTACATAGTAAAGCTGGAGTTTTTTTGAGACGGTCAGTGTAGGGCATCTGTTTGAGGCCAGTAATCCTCTTTGTGAGGTACTTATGTGGCCTTTCCAGCTGCTGCGATGTCTTGTGAAGTACATTCCAAAAGGGGAATTGTACCCTATAATGCGTCTAATGAGTGTTGAGTAGAGGGGAACAATGACCTCTTTTTTCCTAGATGAGAACCCTTTTGTGATGAGGTGTGCCATGTAGAAGGATTTCCTGACTACTGTGGCGATGTGATTATCAAAGGAGAGACTACTGTCCACCTGGGTCCCCAGGTCTCTTATCACACATTTGGCACTAAGAAGACTGCAACCTATGTGGTAGTTCATGGGTACAGAGTTTTTACCAAAGGGGATGACAATGCACTTTTTGGCATTGAGCTTGAGGCCATGGCTCTGACACCAGGCATCTGTCTCAGTGAGGCCCTTCTGTAGGATGTCCACATCATTTTGGAACTCAACTATGGCTCCTAGTTTGCAGTCATCTGTGAACTTTGTTAGTCAGAGGCTTTCTGTGTTAGCCTGTACTTCAGAGAAGTAGATACCAAACAGGAGAGGTCCCAGGACTGAACCCTGTGGCACTCCACTTGTCACTGGTTTGAAGTCAGATTTTGAGTCTGCAACTTTTACAGTGTGGGCTCTGTCAGTGAACCAACTGGCAACCCATCTTGTGACATAGGGATTTATACCTAGTTTAGTGAGTTTAGCTATAATTTCAGAATGGGGGATGGTGTTGAAAGCCTTGGCGAGGTCAAGATAACCACCTTACCCTCGCCTACAGCTTTGGTGACTGCCTCAAAGAAGTCGATCAGGTTCAGGAGGCATGATCTGCCTTTCACAAACCCGAACTGGGTGGGTCCATTTTGTCAATCAGCTGCCATTATTCATAAAGTTTAATTGAATATGCAAATAATGTCAGTAATATAGCCACAAATAATGTTATAAATTTCTGATTTTGCACAAACAACACAATGAAAACTGCCAACATTTCAAGAAAACTGTGTATGCACTTCTGCAGTTGCCCTGCTTATGAGGCACTCAGTTTATGAAGATCTAAGCAACCTAACTAAAGCCTTTTGCAATAAAAAAATGGGCAATAAAAAATGGGCAATTAACATGGCCTACTGAAGCCAGTGGTAAACATTGCTCTAACATAGAGAAAGACAGGGACAGTTAAAAAAGAAGTGAGCTTGGTTTGTGCAATTCATGAAATGTGTGTGTATTTTACAGAATTAGGGTTTGTGACTCATGGATAGAACACTGATCACAAAACTCATTCTTTAAACTATATCATACTCTGCCCAGTACATAACACAAACACACACACACACACACACACACACACACACACACATATATATATATATATATATATATATATATATATATATATATATATATATCTGAAAACGCTGTAATCTCAAAACGCCAACGACGAGAACACCGACACCAGAAGATCGACAACGGAGAAGACCGACAGTTGAAAATCCTGATGCTGAGAACACCAACATGTAAAGGTAAGTGTGCAATAGGGATGGACATTAGGGTCAGGGTGTGGGTAAGGTAAGTGTGCACATATGTATACACACAAACATACCAAAGGGTAAAAAGGTCACACAGACAAACCATTCAGTAAAAAAAAAAGCAAGAAAACCCCAGCCAAGCTAAAGGTTTCATTGTGTGATACCTTAAACCTCTGGTAATAGGATATATGCAGATAACCCTTTAAGAACTTCAAATGTTTCAGCAACATGGCTTAATAATGCACGTGACTTTTTTTTACTTTTTAAATCTTTATGTTTACATTCAGGCCAATAAAGCCAAACCCCACCAGGTGTGGACATGCATATATAAACAAACAAACCAAAGAGTGAAAAGGTTACAAAGGCAAACCATTCAGCAAAAAATGCATGAAAGACCCAGCTAATCTAGATTCTTCACTGTGTAATAACTTAAACCTTATCGGATATATACAAATGACTCCCCTTAAGCAAATGCAGTGTTTCAGCTAAATGTCTTCTGAATACCTATGACCTTTTACTTTTTAAGTCTTTATGGGAACATTCACACCAATAAAGCCAAAACCCACTAGCCGTAGACATGCATGTTTTGGCCTCATGAGTTACCTAATCAATACAGCATAAGTGGGCTGTTTGGCTATACTTTAGAAACACACAGCTTAAAATCAAGCCTGGTCTCCATAAACATTAAGGCACCTGCAAAAATATCGCAACTAACATCCCAAACCAAAGGGTAAAAAGGTCACACTGACAAACCATTCGGTAAACCTGCAAGAAAGACCCAGCCCAGCTAGAGTCTTCATATCCTACCCCTCCTGTAGTGGAAGTCCACAGCATATATACAGATGACCCCCTTCAGGACATATGGTGTTTCAGTTATGTGGCTACTGAATGCCCATCAATTTTTGCTTTTTACTTTTTAGGTCTTTTAGGGTACATCCAGGCTCAGCAGCGAAAGACATGCATGTTTCAGAGTTTATACACACACACACACACACACACACACACACACATATATATATATATATATATATATACATATGGTTTACTATCAGAATTTGGAAATCACTTTGTTCGGTTAGTCTTATTGTCGAAATAAAAAGTCAAATTTCAAAATGATTTTACTCCCCAGTTTTCAACCATATTAATACCAACAGTTTGATATTCTCTGTTTTAATTATGTGACTGTTAAACTGCATTTGCCATTCGAATTTCGGAAGTCCAGCTTATGTAAGTTTACTTTTGCCTTTACTACACTTTGAAACCATACATAAATGGACAAAGCGATTTCCACATTCTGATAGTCGAACTACATATATGTGTGTGTGTGTGTGTGTGTGTGTGTGTGTGTGTGTGTGTGTATGTGTGTGTGTGTGTATGGGTCCCCTACACTAGACCGACACGCCACAAAGCCAACGCCCAAAAGACTGACACCAGAAGACCGACGACACAGATGATCGCCAAGATGAAATCCCGACAGCCGAAACACTAACATGGGCAACGTGTGAGCGCGACGAGGTAAGTGTGCGATAGTGAGGGATTTAGGGTTAGGTAGCAGACAGGTAAGTGTGCGATAGTGAGGGATTTAGGGTTAGGGTGTGGGAAAGGTGAGTGCGCGGTAGTGTCGGACTTTGGGTTATGGTGCGGGTAAGTGTGTGATAGTGACGGACTTTAGGTTTAGGGGCAGGTTAAGTGAGTTAGGGTTAGGGTGCGGGTAGGGTAAGTGTGCGATAGTGATGGACATTAGGTTTAGGGGCGGGTTAAGTGAGTTAGGGTGCGGGTAGGGTAAGTGTGCATTAGTGTTGGACCTTAGGGTTAGGGTTTGGGTTAAGGTTAGTGCATATATAGTTGTGAGTAATGTGTAGTTTACGTTTTGTGTGTCGGTGTTATGGTGTTCGGTTTTGTGAGTTGTCGGTCTTTTGGTGTCGGTGTTTTGGGTATCGGCTTTGTGGTGTGTCGGTGTAGTGTAGGGGATCCATATATATATATATATATATATATATATATATAGGTAAATGGGTCTACTTCTTCTCATCGAAAGCTCATGCTTTTGAAAAGAAAAAGTACGACCTCATTTCTGCAAAAGTGCACTTTCGCGATTACCGATTCACCAAATATTAAATAATATTAAACCATAAAACACTGCAGCACCGAAGCACACTACAGTGAGGATAAGGGAATATACCTGTTTCCCCACTGTAGTGCAATTTTGGAGTTAGTATATATAAAGTAGCAGGGGTGTGAGGGGCGCAGTGTTTTTTGGTTTAATATTACCGGTTTGGTGAACCAGTAATCATGAAAGTGCACTTTCGTTTAAGTGCACTTTCTCAGAAATGGGGTTGTACTTTTTCTTTTCAAAAACATGCACTTTCAATAATAAAAAGTAGACCTATATATATATATATATATATATATATATATATATATATATATATATATATATATATACAGAGAGAGAGAGATTTAAATATATATGTGTATGTATATATATATATATATATATATATATATATATATACATATATATATATATATATATATATATATGTGCTTTTTGTGTGTGTGTGTGTGTGTGTGGGTGGGTTTAGGGCAGCTGGTCAAATGACAGAGCTGGCTGCATCTGTTTGGTTGACAGGTGTGTGAGATCTACAACCCCTGGGTAGGGTAATATACACTTTACCAGGGTAATGTGCACTCCAGAGTTAGTAAATATAATTAGCAGGGAGTGTGGGTGGTGCAGTGGGGCTTGCCCCCCCTTCAAGCACCTTGCATTTGGCTTACTCGGCTCTAGGGTAATCCCTAGAATATGGGCAGAATATGCCAATATTAGATGTTTTGAAGTAATAACATCAATACTTTGGTAGCAGCTGTAGCTGGTCATTTGACAAACTACTTTAGCTCTATATGCAAATATACATATATATATATATATATATATATATATATATATATATATATATGTACTTTTTAAGTGATTCTTGGGATTTTTTACACTTACTATATTCACACACCCCCACCACTTCACAGTGCATTTTAGTAACTTTAGATGTGGTATCTTTATATACCAATATTCCACATGACAAGGGATTAGCCTACTTAAATAGTTATTTAAACGCTCGCTCCACCTGGTCTTCAGTTAAAATAAATACTATTTGTACTTTAACAAAGATAGTATTAGATAATAACTTTTTCTATTTCACTAATAAGATATTTCAACAAATTAAGGGTGTAGCCATGGGAGCTAAATTAGCTCCAGCTTACGCCAACCTTGTGTTAGCATGGTGGGAAATTTCGGTCCTGGAGAAATTATCTGGATTCTCTAAGGTTTTACTATATAGGAGATACATAGATGATTTGTTTTTTATTTGGAAGGGTAGTAAATTAGAGTTTGATGCCTTTTTGACAGAATTATCGGGTTCCATTCCTTTCTTGAAGTTCAAAGTGTCTAATATAGGCCAGCAAATTAATTTTTTAGATGTACTAATTTCTTTAAACACAATTTCACACTCTTGGTCTTCCACTATTTATAGGAAAAACACTTTTAGGAATAACTATTTACACTTTAATAGTATGCACCCTCCATTCATGAAGAGCAATATGATCAGAGGACAGTTTATCAGATTATCCAGGATCATATCTATTGATAGTGTATTTTTAACAGAATGTCAGATTTTTTCAAAATTCTTGCTGGATAGGGGTTACCCTAGCTATTTAATACAGTCCATTTTTAGGGAAGTTTCCTCCTTGAGACATATAAGATTTCCCCCTATTATTTTAAAAGGTTTCTCTATTGATAATTTAGTACCTCTTAATAATATAATGTCTTCTAACGGTACTATGTCCAAGTACTTTACTAATTCTAATAGGTGTCTGAACAGTATACCGCACTATGTGGCTCAAGCTAGTAATGTTAAAACAAATATTGATAGGTTTTCTGCTTTTCCTGTCCCTATATGTAGAGATGCCACTGTAATTAAGGAAATTTTGAGTTATAACTGGGATATTTTAACCTCTAGCAATGATATCAACCTGAAGTTAGGACCACATCCTCTGTTTTCTTATAAAAGGGTTAAAGCCTTACGTTTCCTATTGGAAAACAGGGATTTACCATTTATTATTGCCCCGTCTTCTACTACTGACAGGAAAGGTATGTTCACCTGCACTAATTGTGTTGTTTGTAAATGGATTTCCACAGGCACAACATATACTTTCAAACATAACAACTTTACAATAAAGTTCACTGAAGCCTATGATTGCAATTCCATATATGTAGTATATGCTGCGGTGTGCTCCACCTGTGCAGCTTTTTACATTGGTAAAACTATTAGAAAATTAAGTACAAGAATAAAGGAACATTACTGTGCTATCAGAAAAGCTGATTTTAGCAACACACTGGCTAAACATAGTAATTCCTGTCCTAGTTTTAAAGATTTTAGATTTTTGGTTTTACAACAAATACCTTTATTTTTTGGAGACAGAGATACTTTGTTAGAAGTGAAAGAATTGAGATGGCAACTTTTATTGAATGCAGAAACTCCACCAGGTCTTAATGAGTATTTGAATTTAAAATGTGTATTAAAATGGCATAGATAATACTTCCTATGTACTATTAGAATTACAGGCATCTACTGAGACTACAGCCTAATTAATATGTCCACACTAGTTGTTTTACATAGGTTCATAGGTTCATAGGTTCATACTAGGCTATCTGCCCAAGGGCATTTATAAGCCTAGCCCATAGTTATGTGGCCCTTTAGTTTGAATAAAAACTATGCCTATCATTTTGCTGTGCCTCTGTCAAGCAGTGACGCTGAAGTAATCCCTGGGGTATATCTGCAATCTCCCATCCATTGGTCAAGATTCCTCTTGAACAAGACCAGAGAGGTGCTCTGCCTCACATGTACCGGGATTTTGTTCCACAGCATAGGGAGTCTCTGGGTGATGAATCTGTCCCTCCAGCACGTTCTATTTATAACCGTGTCAAGGTTTAAGTCTCCGCCCTTGTGGTTCTGAGGGATCTAGATTTTTGAGGTGAAGCATATTCATCAAATCTGGGTTTGACATGGCCTTATATGTCAGGCACAGGTCACCTCTGAGCAAGCGGTATGAGACTGAATAGAGCTGGAGTTCTTTCAGTCGGGCAGCATAAGACATATTTTGAGACCCTTTATCCTTTTGGTGAGGAACTTTTGGGGCCTTTCAAGCTGCAGCAGGTGTCTGGTCAGATACATTCGAACGGGCATTGTACTCAATCATAGGTCTAATAAGTGATGAGTACAGGGGACGATGACCTCCCTTGATCTAGATGTGAATCCCTTCATGATCAGGTGGGTGATATAGAAGGTTTTCCTAACTACTTTAGCAACATGAGTGTCAAACGAAGGCTACTGTCAACCTGGGTCCCCAGATCTCTGATGACTTTTCTGTGCTCAGTGGATTGCCACCTATATGGTAGCTAGGGGTAGCCTTGTTTTTCCCAAAGGGTATGACTATGCATTTTTGGCGTTTAACTTCAGGCCATGGCTCTGGCACCAGTTATCCATTTCTGTGAGGCCCTTCTGGAGGATATCTGTGTCAGATGTGTTTTCGAATTATGGCAGTTTGCAGTCATCTGCAAACTTTGTCAGCCATAACCCTCCTGTGTTTGCTTGTACTTCAGAAAAGTAGATGCCGAACAAGAGTGGACCCAGGACTGAGCCCTGTGGGACACCACTTGTGACAGGCTTTGAGTCTGACATGGCTCCAGCAACTCTGACCCTGTGGGTTCTGTCACTTAGCCAGTTTGCAACCCATCTTGTGATGTATGGGTTTACATTCAAGCTGATGAGTTTTTCGATGATACCTGAGTGGGGTATTGTGTCAAGGCCTTTGCCAGGTCGAGGTAGGCTGTATGGACTGCCTTTCCTCATCAATGGCCTTGGTGACTGTCTCAAAAGTCAACCAAGTTTAAGAGGCAGGATCTGCCTTTGACAAAGCCAAACTGAGTTGGATCCAAAGTCTGCAAGTTCCCTATGTCTTTATTTATGAGTTCCATTATGATCCTCTCCATGGCTTTGCAGATAAGGCTTGTCAAGCTAATGGGCGGTAATTTCCAGGGTCTGTGGAGGCACCGCCCTTATGAAGTGGGACCACAGTCGCCATGCGCCACTCCTTGGGTGCGATCCTGAGGTGAGGCTAAGATTAAACAGCTGTCCTAACTGTGGGTTTAATTCCTCATTGAGTTCATGAAGCACACAGGGGACACCATCCGTCCCATGGATGCTGTGTTTTTGCCTTAGTGAGGCAGTTCTCACCTGGGCGTTGGAGATGTTTGGGGGCTACAATCCTCTGGAATAGATATCTCTCCTTTTGGGGAGGGGAGAAGTTTGCACTGAACCTGTCAGCCAGTATGTTGGCAATGTGTGTAGGTTCAGTAATTTTCACATCATTTTGAACTAATTCTGAGCATATCTGGGAGTTTCCTCCTAGGTTTCTAACATAGCTAAAGAAGGCCTTATGATTCTCTTTAGAGTCCTTATTTTCTCTCAAAATTTGCCTTGGATGATTTTATGAGAGCTCTTAGTTTTTACTTATAATGATCAAAGGTGTCTTACCTTTCAAGGATTTTGCTCTATCTTGTAGTAGCTTCCTCCTTTTGTTGTAGAGCTTGTTTATGGCTGGGGTCCACCAGACTGGACGCTTGCCTTTGGTACAGAGAGTCTTAGTTTTGTTTGGGATTGCCTGATCCATGCAGTCCTGTAGGTGCTGGTAGAAGGCATTTGTAAGTGATTCAGCGGTTTGAGTAATGTTTACCACTGGCTCAGGGGCCTTAAAGGAGACCACACTAGTTTTTAGAAGTGTGAAATCGGCTTTTGAGAAGTTTTTCACTGTGGTCTTTTTGTTTCAGGTGGGGCGGGATGAGGACCTCCAGCGAGATTAGTTTATGATCTGATCTCACCAGTGAGGGGTATACTTCGGTGTTGAACATTTTGATCCCATGTTCGTGATGATGAGATCAAGTATGTTTTCTCCTCTTGTGGGGATGGTGACTAGTTGTTCCATGGCATTTGAGTTTATGAACTCCAGGAATCTTTGGGTTAGAGTGTTCGGGCTTGAGTAGTGTTCCCAGTCTATATTAGGGTAGTTAAAGTCACCTAGTATGATGGTGTTTGGAGATACATTTATCCCTCCAATGTTTTCAGGAAGGCCATGTGAGGTTCCTGAGTTTGAGAGGGTGGCCTGTAACATGCTACAAATTGCAGAGCAGTCTTGCCTATGGTTAATTGCACCTGGATGGTCTCCGATGCATCATCAACCTTGAGGTGTGGGTGTCCTTTATGAATATGGACACCCCTCCTTTCTTGGTGTTGTCCGGATTTTGGGGCCGAACGCATGATATGAGGTGAAACCTGTTAGTGCTGGGGTGCTCTCAGGAGCCTTGAACCAGGTTTCTGTCACAGCACAGACATCGATGTTCTCCATATTGAGAAGGGCCTCGGCATCTTGAGATTGAGACTTCTGGCATTGAGCAGCATTACCCTTAGTTTTTTCCTTTTTGGTGTTCTAGGGTGGTAGGTTTAGAATTTGAGCCTTGCCTAAAAAGGCACTATGGGGTGGCAAGAGCCTTTGCCAATATCCGAAGCCCAGGGTGACAGGTGCAAGCCGGCGTGGCTTGTCCAGCATGTCATCCCAGGCAGACAGACATTGGATCCCCTTTGAATGACACCAGAATTTAAGCCAATTATTAAAGCTGATCATCTTATCACTGTATTGTGGCATCATTCTAGGTGAAGGTAGGATACTGCTCAAGGTCAGGGTCATACCTGCCTGGGCTACATAATCAGAGAGCTCCTCGATGTCCCTTTCATGTGGTCCAAGGAGGTGCGTCTCAGGTCGTTGACACCAGCGTGGACAATGACTGAGTCTGTACCTGCTGTTGAGAGACCTGAGTGCTTGCGTTATGTGGCGGATTCTAGCGCCTGACAGGCAGCTTACTGTGACCTTCTCTTTACTCAGTCTGGTGAGCGGGCGCCAGTGTGTCTGACTATGGAATCACCAATGACAAGTGTGTCTGGCATTTTGTTTGGCCTTAAGGGCTGTGACTGTTTGACACTCTGACTGTGTGGTCTATGTGTTGCATGTGTTGGGTGAGGTGGTAGTTGTTTGGGTGTCTGCTTTGGTGGCCTCTGCTGTTTTGGTAAATTTTGATCAGAGCCTCCGAGTATGTCTTTGTGTGAGTATGTGTATGATTTGAAGTTGTGATGGTACCATGTGTGACTGGGTATGTATTGTGTGTGGTTACCTTCTCCTCCTGTCTGGTCTTGCCAGTCCTATGTTGAGAGAGCTCAGCCTCCAGTTTGGCCGTATAGTTGCATCTCGCATGTATTTGTGTTTTGTGGGAGAAGGAGAGGATTGTCTGTGTACATGAGGCAGTTGTAACATTGCCTCAATATTCCCAGGTTCACCAGTTGAGCTGGAGAGGACACTAGCAACTGATCCTCGACATACTAGAAGTAGTAGATAAGGAGACTTTCAAAGGACTCCGGGAGGTGGGTTTTAGGCTGGTGGGGTACTATCTATAATAAGAGTGCTTTATCAAGGTGCAAGTACTGCAGGAGTAAGTGCTAGGCTTTACAGATAGAGAATAGTCTACTTGGGAATCAAGTAGAGATGAACTTTTCAGTTATAGGATATGCTGGTTAGATCAGCAGTACAGCTCGAGGAAGGTAGTTTTAAGGGAAAATTGGAAGAGTGGAATTTAGATGGCCCAAATAGTTTAACCTTGTTTAACCGCCGCTGCTCTTGTGTGCAACAGTGGTTACTCCACATAAATTCTCAGCTACGCCGGCGTCCTTTATAGCAGGGGCTGACGGGAGCTAGGAATTGGCCCAAACAATGGACTACTAGTATCTGGCTGAAACTTCACCAAATCAGACAAAAGGCCGCTCAGTGCTTCCCAGTCCCACTGGTAAGCAAAGAAACTTCCCTCCCTCCTAATAAGGCAATGGATCAGTAACAGGAACTAAAACAAAGCCCAGGGATCAGCAACTCTGAAACTGGACTACTCTAGTTCAGTAAGGCGGAAAACAAGAGATTTTTTGTTTTATTACAGAGACAAGGAAAAAACAGACAGTAATTGCTGTAAATCTTTAGTGTGTAGCCTACAGAAACAATTTGCAACAATTAGTAACTTAAAGTGCAATAAACAGTGTAAAATGCAGAAATCACTTAAAGTAGCAATAAAACAGGAAATGCAGTTGCTAGCTTAAATAACAGTGGGAAAGCCACAAAAATACTTATATCTGGTAGAAAGTCACTCTTTTAGCTCTCTGCTGCTTGGATCACTCTGCAGGCCACCACGAGGATCTGTGCTGAGTTGGTACAAGCTGGAAAAGCGTGTTTAGCGTGTTTTATAGCAGGGGCTGAAAGGAGCTAGGAATTGGCCCAAAACAACCAATGGACTACTAGTCTCTGGCTGAAACTTCACCAAATCGGACAGAAAGGCTGCTCAGTGCTTCCCACTCCCACTGGTAAGCAAAGAAACTTCCCTCCTCCCTAATAAGGCAATGGATCAGTAACAGGAACTAAAACAAAGCCCAGGGATCAGCAACTCTGAAACTGGACTACTCTAGTTCAGTAAGGCAGGAAAACAAGAGATTTTTTGTTTTATTACAGAGACAAGGAAAAAACAGACAGTAAATGCTATAAATGCTGTAAATCACTTTAGTGTGTAGCCTACAGACACAGTTTGCAGCAATTAGTAACTTAAAGTGCAATAAACAGTGTAAAATGCAGAAATCACTTAAAGTAGCAGTAAAACAGGAGAAATGCAGTCGCTAGCTTAAATAACAGTGGGAAAGCCACAAAAAATACTTATATCTGGTAGAAAGTCACTCTTTAGCTCTCTGCTGCTTGGATCACTCTGCAGGCCACCACGAGGATCTGTGCTGAGTTGGTACAAGCTGGAAAACGCGTGTTTAGCGTGTTTTATAGCAGGGGCTGAAAGGAGCTAGAATTGGCCCAAACGACCAATGGACTACTAGTTTCTGGCTGAAACTTCACCAAATCGGACAGAAAGGCTGCTCAGTGCTTCCCACTCCACTGGTAAGCAAAGAAACTTCCCTCCTCCTAATAAGGCAATGGATCAGTAACAGGAACTAAAACAAAGCCCAGGGATCAGCAACTCTGAAACTGGACTACTCTAGTTCAGTAAGGCGGAAAACAAGAGATTTTTTGTTTTATTACAGAGACAAGGAAAAAAACAGACAGTAAATGCTATAAATGCTGTAAATCGGCTAGCACTTTAGTGTGTAGCCTACAGAAACAATTTGCAACAATTAGTAACTTAAAGTGCAATAAAAGTGTAAAGTGCAGAAATCACTTAAAGTAGCAGTAAAACAGTGAAATGCAGTCGCTAGCTTAATAACAGTGGGAAAGCCACAAAAATACTTATATCTGGTAGAAAGTCACTCTTTAGCTCTCTGCTGCTTGGATCACTCTGCAGGCCACCACGAGGATCTGTGCTGAGTTGGTACAAGCTGGAAAACACGTGTTTAGCGTGCTTTATAGCAGGGGCTGAAAGGAGCTAGAATTGGCCCAAACGACCAATGGACTACTAGTTTCGGCTGAAACTTCACCAAATCGGACAGAAAGGCTGCTCAGTGCTTCCCACTCCCACTGGTAAGCAAAGAAACTTCCTCCTCCTAATAAGGCAATGGATCAGTAACAGGAACTAAAAACAAAGCCCAGGGATCAGCAACTCTGAAACTGGACTACTCTAGTTCAGTAGGAAAACAAGAGATTTTTGTTTTATTACACAGACAAGGAAAAAAACAGACAGTAAATGCTATAAATCGGCTAGGCCACTTTAGTGTGTAGCCTACAGAAACAATTTGCAACAATTAGTAACTTAAAGTGCAATAAACAGTGTAAAATGCAGAAATCACTTAAAGTAGCAGTAAAACAGGCGAAATGCAGTCGCTAGCTTAATAACAGTGGGAAAGCCACAAAAATACTTATATCTGGTAGAAAGTCACTCTTTTAGCTCTCTGCTGCTTGGATCACTCTGCAGGCCACCACGAGGATCTGTGCTGAGTTGGTACAAGCTGGAAAAACGTGTTTAGCGTGTTTTATAGCAGGGGCTGAAAGGAGCTAGAACTGGCCCAAAACGACCAATGGACTACTAGTTTCTGGCTGAAACTTCACCAAATCGGACAAAAGGCTGCTCAGTGCTTCCCACTCCCACTGGTAAGCAAAGAAACTTCCCTCCTTCCTAATAAGGCAATGGATCAGTAAGAGGAACAAAAACAAAGCCCAGGGATCAGCAACTCTGAACCTGGACTACTCTAGTTCAGTAAGGCAGGAAAACAAGAGAATTTTTTTACAGAGACAAGGTAAAAAACAGACAGTTAATGCTATAAAAACAATTCACATGCAGTGCAAGCTGGCACACTTGAGTATGTAGAATATTAGTCCACACACAGTATGAAAAAAATGTAATTAAATTAAAAGGACTAAAAGCAAGTGCAGAAAGGGTTTATTAGAGAATGCGGTAAAGAGAAGGGACTGGGGAGTGTCCTAGATCAAATCTACAGTGGGCACTACAAAAGCCACCAAATTTAAACTACATCCAAGAACAGGGAGTGGGGACTGGGCGAGACAGATTCAACAGAGCTAGATCTGAGAAATCAGTCCCCAAGTTATAACAACCACAATAAAATGAAGGAAATATACTTAAATCAGCTTATGTCCAGTTGATGTATGCAGACAAATCTCAGTAGCAGCAACTCTACTTAAAATGATTACCAGAGATGTAACCAACACAGGTTTTAAAGTTATCAGAAAACCCCCAAGCTAATTAACACTTAAAGGAATTTCAGAGCAGTTTAACAACTAGTGCAGAGCTTCAGACACACACACAAGACAGTTTCAACAGAGCTAGATCTGAGAAATCAGTCCCCAAGTTATAACAACCACAATAAAATGAAGGAAATATACTTAAATCAGCTTATGTCCAGTTGATGTATGCAGACAAATCTCAGTAGCAGCAACTCTACTTAAAATGATTACCAGAGATGTAACCAACACAGGTTTTAAAGTTATCAGAAAACCCCCCAAGCTAATTAACACTTAAAGGAATTTCAGAGCAGTTTAACAACTAGTGCAGAGCTTCAGACACACACACAAGACAGTTTCAACAGAGCTAGATCTGAGAAATCAGTCCCCAAGTTATAACAACCACAATAAAATGAAGGAAATATACTTAAATCAGCTTATGTCCAGTTGATGTATGCAGACAAATCTCAGTAGCAGCAACTCTACTTAAAATGATAGTATTGTGCATCTTCTTTGTTTGAACATTGGCTTACAATATATGATGTCATTATTGTTATAAATACTGGAATCGTGGTGTACACTTTCATTCTAAGGAAGTCCAGCACAATTAAACTGGATGAAGCGCAATCTTACTGGCTCTTTTCGTTTGTGTATAGTGCTTTAATGTACAGAATTTATTTCTGTTAAGTATTCCGAAGTTTTGTTATTATATATATATATATATATATATATATATATATATATATATATATACATATACATATATACATATAAACAGACACACACACTGGATGAAACTAGGTACACATAAGACAATGGTAATGTCAGCAAATTGGGGAAATCAGAAGAAGCTGAGAATTGAGACAGTGGAATAGGTTAACAGCTTCAGGTATCTTGGAGGGGTGGTTGAGGAGAAGGGAAGTCTGAATCAAGAGGTCAAAGCGGTTAAAGAATCAAAGGAGCTGCAGTCAACTGCTACAAAGTGTCCGGTGTGGTGTATGACAGAAGAATGCCAGAGAACCTGAAAAGTAAGGTGTACAAGACAGTGGTGCGACTAGTACTACTGTAATGTACTGAAACTTGGGCAGTAAAGGCAGAGCAGATGAGGAAGCTGGAGGTGATGGAAATGAAGTGCCTGAGATGGGTGGCAGGATGCACATTGTGGGACAGATGAAGAAATAAGGAAATAAGAGCAGAAGCCAAAGTAGCTCTAATTGCAGAAAAGATCAAAGAGAACAGATTATGGTGGTTCAAGCACAGGTGCAGAAAAGCAGAAGACAAGCTGATAAAGAAGGTTTGGGACAGACAAGAAGAAGGTAATAGGAAATGAGGGCATCGAGCAAAGAGGTGGATGGACTGTGTAAGAGAAGATCTGTGACAGTCAGGCATGAGTTTTTTTTTTTTCAATAATAATTCTTTATTTTTTTTTTTCCAAATGTTAATACAATACTACAACATATTTACAATATATACATGAATGCTTCCAACAGTTACATAGAGTCATTATACATAAATATATACTTCTAAATAGATATTACAGAAAAAGAGAATAAAAATCTAGTATCAATATAAGGCTTATCTATAGAAAACTCCATAATTAGTCTGTACTTCCCGGAGAAAAGTGGATTGGAACCTTAAGCTAAGACAATGTTAAAGATTTGCTCCCATATTTTTGTATTATTTACACTTTTCTTATGATCATTAATTAATAATTTGTGTGCTAAGATATGTTTTATCGCTACACTCTTGAAGTTTTCCCATGAAGTCTGGGATGGATTCAACCAATTTGTAGCTATATACAGCTTCATTAACAAAAAAATATTTACGAGTATGATCCTTTGGGATCTATCCAAATTAGTTGGCGGAATATGCAGAATCATAAACTCCCAAGAAAGTGTAGACTGTTGATATCCCATTTTTTGTAGTTGGAATTTCAAAGAATTCTAGAGTTTAAAAATACATTTACAACTCCAGAACATGTGTAAAAGGTCAGCCGTTTGATCTATACAATATGGGCATTTGGGTGAATTTTTTGAGTTAAATTTATGTAAAGTGAGACGCTTATAATACGCATTATTAAATATCATCAACTGAGTAAATAATAACTTTTGAAGGGACACTGATTTTAAGGTTAAGTTAATTGCTCTCACTATTTTACTATCTTCAATCGTTAACAATTTCTCCTTCCAGTATTTTGATAGAAGTATTTGGCTATTGTATTTCACATCTTTCATCAAACTATATGACGCTGTTATATATTTACATTCCTGTGTTAAAGTTTGCCATAAGTTTAGGCAAATGTTTAAATCTTCTTCTTTAATTTTGAAATTCCTATTACTAAAATAGCTTATTGATAAGTCCTTTAACTGTCTTATTATAATTAAATACGAGTTAGGGAGATCCATCTCTCTTAGTATGTTATGTATTGAGATACCTAGAAAGGGATATAAATCGAGTATGGTTAAGTTACTTATAAGTGGGAATTTCTTAAGGTCTATCAACTGATTACCAATTTTCAAATTCGGGTTTTTATGAAATGGTTGAAAAATCATCATATATTGTAAGAGATTTAGTGAGTTAAACAGACTTTGTACTGATATTATATATATTCTGATATGCTCCATCAAAGCGTACATTTTAAGGGTATCTTTATTTAAAAAAGGTAATGCCTTACAATTAATACCCAGACCAGCAACATGTTTATGATTTAGAATCAACCACTTAGGAGCCCATTCCGAATTGAACCTATCAAAGTTAACTACTCTTAGAATTCTATTAGCATTTATTATTAAATAATATGTTTCAAAATTTGGTAGTTCCAACCCACCCCTGTTTTTCGGAGTCATCAGTTTGTCATAAGATATCCTAACTTTTCTAGGTTCCCATACAAATCTAGCTAATTCTGTATGAAGTTGTTTGAAGAATTTCCTGGAAATTTGAACTTGAGTAGCTCTAAAGATATATAATATTCTGGGAAGTATGTTCATTTTAATAATTGAGGTCTTTGCCATTATTGGTAATTTCAGATTATCCCATCTTTTTAAATCAGAGACTATCTGCTCCCAAATTAACTTAACATTATTTATGTAAAAGTCTCTATTATCTGTTGAAAAAACAACCCCTAAATATTTTATTTTTTCTTCGGATTTTACCTGCCCTACCAATGGTAAAAGCGAGAAGGGTGTAGGCGTCTTTAATGGGAATACCTTGTTTTTTTTTTAAATTTATTTTGTAGTTAGATATTTTTGCAAAGTCTTCCACAGCTTTTAATATTTTCTTAATATCTGAAACAGGTGTTGTGTAGTAAATATTCAGATCGTCCGCAAAAGCAGCCATGGAAATCTTTGTACCATAAATTATTGGAGCATTGTGATAAATATTTTGTTTGATATGTAAAAATAATGGTTCTAAGTATAAATTGAATAATATAGGAGATAACGGACATCCTTGGCGGGTACCATTCTTAATTTGAATTCTTTTTGAGAGATCCCTATTAATAACTAGATTTGTATAAGGATTATTATATAGTTTTTTTAAAGTTAAAATGAATTCTTGAGGTATATTAAAACATGCTAAAATATCAAACAAACATTCTAAGTTCACTCTATCAAAAGCTTTTTGCGCGTCAATTATGAGTGCATACGTATTAAAGTTCCTGTGAGTGGCATAGGAAATCAGTGTATGAAGTGATAACGTATTATCTGTAGTTTGTCTGCCATTTATAAAACCGGCTTGTTCTTCTGATATTATCAGGTTAATTACCTTCTTCAATCTATTAGCCAAAATCAATGTCATAATTTTCATGTCTATATTCAAAAGTGAAATAGGTCTATAGTTATCCGGGTTTTGTAAATCAGCATCCTCTTTCGGTATAAGAATAGTTTTCAAAGCATTAAAGTGCGGGTCAGTAATTTTATTGTTAGTTATATAGTTAAATACATGTGGGAGTATTTTCCCCAATATATCACTAAAAGTTTTATAGAATTCCGTGGTCAAAACATCCGGATCCGGAGCTTTATATGGCTTCAACTTCTTAATTGCATCAGTTATCTCCTCTGAAGAAATTGGTTTAACTAAGTTCATATGAAGCTCATCACCAATCTTCGGAAAGATAATTTTCTGCAGAAAATCATTATTACTCTTATTTATATTTACTTCCTGCTGCTCACCATATACTTGAGAAAATATTAGTTCAAATGCCTTCATGATATCTTCAGTATTGGTATATGTTTTATTATTAAAGTGTATTTCAGAGATTTGAGAAGGTATTTTCGATTGATTAATGATACGTGCTAATGCTTTTGAAGGGGTCTGTATGTGATTGGCGTATTTTACCAGCATTTTCTGTTCATAAAATGATAATTTACTGTTTTGTAGTAAAAAAAGGTCCTTCTGACATTTTAATAACTCCGTTTCAGTTTGTTTACTATAATTCCCAATTAGATCCTGATCCAGTAATTTAATTTTAGTTTCCAATTCTTGTATGTCTCTCACTTGTAATTTCTTGTAATAAGTAGCCTTTTGGAGAAACATTCCTCTAATTTGTGCTTTGGTAGTTGCCCATTCTATGTCAGACGGATGACGGTGTTCCGAAAGATTAGCTAGTAATTGGTTAAAGGAATCTTGAACTTCTTTTATTACATCTTCTTTATTCAATAAATATGGATTTAATGTCCAATTATAACCTCTAAAATGTATCTTATGACTAGTGTCCTTATTGAAAGTTAATGTGATCCTAGAATGATCCGACAAATGTCGAGCTTGTATGTATGTATAGGGATCAAAAAACATTAGTGCATCTGAAATTAGAAAAAAGTCGATCCTGGACCACATTTTATGACAACTTGAATAAAATGTAAAGTTATTTGCATTCATTTGATTCTTATTGTATTTAAATGGATCATATAATTTAAAATCTGTTTTAAATTCCTGTAGTGCTATCACTGCTTGGTTATTAAAGGACCTATGGGAGCTTGATTTATCTAATTTAGGGTCTTGGTATGTGTTCTAGTCACCTCCTATTATTATATAGTAATTATTATATTGATTCAGGATAAAATAAAGTGATGTTATGAAAAATTGTTGATTGGTACATGGGGCATATATATTAAGAAGTATCACCGGTTTATCATAAAGTTTGGATACAAGAATCACATAACACCATCTTCCCTCTTTGTCCATTTTAAAATCTAGGATTTTCTCTTGGTACTGACTTTTAATAATAATCGCCACCCCTGCACTATTAGTTGTCCCTTCCGAAGCTACCACCTCTCTGATCCATTTCTTATTTTTAAGGGCAGTCCACTGATCATTAGTCAAAAGGGTTTTTTGTAATAAAATAAAACATGCTTTTGACTGGAGGAGTAAATGAAAAAATAATTTCCTTTTTTTCAAGTTCTGGAACCCTTTAACATTCCATGAGTCTATTATCCACATACTAAGATTTTTAAAACTTTAAAGTATATTTTAAAATTGAAAGACGATACTAGATTCAAATGTATTAGCACAGTATATAATATCTGGAAGCAATCTTGACGCCCCATCTCTAACCAGTGCCTATCCACTATTCCCCTGGACCAGGACATACATAGGTTTTTTACACTGTATAAACTTCTATTGGTACACATCATTACTAAATATCTGTTCTTTATCTTACAAAATAACACACTAAAAACATGCAAAAAACCTATAATAACTACATCTAACTCTACAAAACCTAACCAAAACATTCCCTACTAAACACTGGTATCTATCTACAGCTCTTGAACACATTATTTAGTTAACACAAATTATATTCCTTACATTCAAAATTACTATTCTACCTCTCTAATAGTTAACATATATTATTAGTTCTATAATTTGGTTATATTACCCTAGAATATCTAATTATCTTATTTAAATCTAATCTAAACAGATATATGACAGTACTCCTATTAAACAATAATGTTATTGACTTCAAGATAATTCACTATATGTTTAATTTATATTTAAAGCATTAAATCTGACATTGTTTATCTAATCTAATTTATTTAACATTGTGATGACAGCATCATTGGTGAATACAAGTAGCATTAACTATGCTTAGCGGATACTATACTTAAATATATAAAATAATATCTAAATAGCACAGTTCCCAAAACATTCAGAACCACATCAGAAAAATAACCTTCATTTTCCTAGAAATGCCAGGATATATTATGTGCTTTTAATTTACTAACTATCCCAGCATTAAAACCCCTTTGTATCTAAACATTTACAGTATTAAAACACAATCTAAAAGCAGGAGAATAAATATTGCAGTACAGTACAATATTATTAGCACATCCACATTCAGGCAAACTACCTAGGAAAATAGAATAACTATGATAACTTTATGTTACTTCTACCATATTAGTTAAATGACACATTTTGACCACTACATTAATATTCAGTTTAAATCCTACCTGAATGAATTCACATTCCCTTTTACAGAAATAAAAGTTGAAACATACATTAAAAGTCCACAAAGCCTCGTTTTACGTTCCCAGTAGGTTCCCCTTCTTCCACAGAGCTCTATCTACTTCCTGGTCATGAAATCTTGTCTTCGAACTCGCAAAGGGGGAACCATTACGCGGACGGACTTCTGGATGTGCCACAATGAAAGCGGACCCTCAGCAGCATCTAAAGGACTTCCTGTTGCCTCACGAAGGAACACAGTTCGTAGAAGCTGTAAAAGTTTGTGGAATCTTTGTAAACAAGCTGGACCTGCAAAAAAAAAAACTAGTTAATTATTAACCAAGGGGCATGGTGAAGAAGAAAGAACAAACAAAGGATTTTGGAGCCTCGAGGTATAGTAGGCATGGAATCCCAGTATCCACGTTGCTGTAAACAGACTGAATGGTCGAGTTAAGCTTCCAAATTTGGGAGGGATTTGAAAATCTTCAAAAAGGTAAGTTTTGCTTCTTTTTTTGTAGAAATGGAATATTTGGATCCATCAACTGTAAAAATTAATGTGTTAGAGTATTTCATCTGGAATTTAATATTCTTTTCAATAAGGAACTTGCAGTATGGAGCTAATGCTTGTCTGGCTTGTCTTATTTGCAATGGTAAATCCTGTCCCATAGAAACTCTATTATTTTGCCACATAACATAACCTCCATTCTTTTTAACAGTTAGAATTATTTTATTTACATCCTGGTAGTTGAGAATTTTGACATAAACCGGTCTAGGAACATTTGAGGCTTGTGTTTCTCTGAGAGCTCTATGGGCTCTTTCTATAACAATTTGCTTAGCCATATCAGAGTCCTTGAACAATATTTTCAGTACTTGTATAATGGTAGATATTAAATCATTATATTGGATAGTTTCAGGAATTCCTCTAATAATTATGTTGTTCCTTCTGGATCTTGCCTCCAAGTCCAGAATCTTGTTTTGCATAGATTGAATGTCCAGGTCATGAATATCTGTTTTTTTGTAAGCAATGTTATTCTGTCCTCATTTTCGGATATCCTAGCTTCTGATTTATCCATCCTTTCAAGAATTTGACTGCATGTGGCACCAAAAGAAAGTACCTGGTTTGAAAGTTCTTTTAAAGCTTCTTGTATGGGCAACAAAGCAGTTTTGATGTCTTCCATGTTAGCCAGTTGATCCGGTTTATTTGTCATTCCAGCTTTTAAAAGTTCCTGTTGTTTTACAGTTTTCTGCCTTTTGATTGTTAAATCTTTTTCTGGTGACTGCAGTGCTGATAATTTGGTTTTAGTTGTTGTTGTTTCCATGCTTTTTTCCTCTTTTGACATCGTGAAACAGAAGTCAGACAGTTCCTTTGTTTAATACTCTGTTCAGAGTCAGGCAGACAATCAGCTCTAATCCTGTGAATTTAATTAGTTTCCTTCTGTCCTTTTACCTGTCAGGCAATGTTTGATTGTAGTAGAATAGTTATATCCAACGATTAATACAAAAAATCTTGTAGTATAATCTCAGGGTTGATTTTTATTCCGGGTATCTGGAGAGCTCTAGATGTACAGTGTCTACAGAATGGCGGCCATCTTTGTCTCTGCAGGCATGAGTTTTGAAGAAGGCAGGAGTGCAGCACTGAATCAAAAGAGATGGTGACAGCATGACTCCCAATCCCATGTAGAAAAATTGGAAAAAGGGGGTTGGTGATGATGATAATGACACACAAACACACAAATACAGTTGCTATGTTATAGCTGTATCTATCTATATAAATATGTATATATATATACACACATATATATATATATATATATATATATATATATATATACACATATATATACATATATATATACATATACATATATATATATATATATATATATATATATATATATATATATATATATATATATATATATATATATATGTATGGGATCGGTACTAATTACCAAAGGAATTATTAACCGAAGCACAAATGGCCGGGCATACATCCGAAAAAGCACTTTTGTGGAAGTATGCCTGCAGCTAGAGGGAGTTGTGGGAGAATGACTGTTGCGGAGCTCGTACTACGGTGCGGATAAGGGAATATTCCCTTTTCCTCACTGTAGTGCAATCTCGTTGTGAGAATATTAAAGTAGGGTGTGTAGAGGGGTGCAGGGGGGCTTGCCCACCTGCATAAAAGTAGATTTATTTATTTATTTAATGCACTTTAATGAAAGCGCTTTTTCGGTGAAAGCGCTTTTGTTAAAGTGCGTTCGGTGATTGTGGATTTGGACTATTGAACTTTTGTTCAATAGTCCTAGATCCATATATATATATATATATATATATATATATATATATATATATATAGACAGATAGATGTTTACTTACACACAAATATATATTTATATACACATGCAGATATATGTATAACGTCACATATATTTATGTACACATATAAACATTTGTATAATATGTTACATAGTATGTTATGCTCTGTATTGCTTCTACCTCCTCCACCCCTAAAGATCTAAATGAGATGCAAGGGATTGCAATACATACACTGACTCTTTTTGTACTCAGTGGCTTAATCTTGTTTGGGTTGTACCTTTATGAACAGTAAAAACAGCACTGAAACTCTCTCCATTCTGTGGCATGTGTTAACGTTTGTGCTACATTATGCATGTATATTGTAAGTGAGATAGGCATTGATCAGCAGTAATGATTTCAGTCAACACCCTGGGAATTTTCTGTTTACTATACCCCCAAAAAAGATGATGCCTGGAGTTTATCCTCTGGTGTTCATGCAGCATCTGTATTTCTGTTGTTTAAAGCAGATATCTTCTGCAGATGTCATTTTTCATTTACAAAGTCTTGAAACTGCTGCACAACTGCAAATACTAGTGGTAGAATGGTTGCTTGGGTCATCTAATAAAATTTATAAAAAAAACTCTAGCATGTTATAATCCCACTTTTTTGTCTCCCTTTTCTGAACACTGTTTTATTAGCATTAAGATCTGCAGCTACAGCATAAAGGCAAGAACAAAAAGCAAGGTTAATTCCATATTCTTTATTAGAAATACCACTTACTTATCTATGATCTGAGTGTATCTACTATTCTAGACAAAAACAAATTAGGAAATGGTATACAGTGCTGCAATGAGTGCATCAACCAATTCTACGCAGCACCACTCAGTGTAGTAATATTAAGTACTGTACTTCATATGCCTCCACCGAATCCCCCTAGCAAGTTTAATAGTACTATAGCCATATAGTTCTACTCTGCAAAAAAAAAAAAAAAAAAACATATTGTTGTCTGCCTCCCCCCATTTCCACAAATCCTACAATATTAGAAATGCATGTTTAATTTTTGGGCATTGTTCCTTGTAATCCATGGAATAATTGCTTTCATGAGAGAAATCTTATCAATACACACGATGTGTACTATGCTATAAACAAAAGTTTAGTCAGTTACCAGCATCTTTGATCTTAATAAGCTACAAAATTTCTTAGAAATGCTAAGAACAAAACATACTCCGTATGCCTCATTACAATTTTGTACTCCTGCCATATTTAGTAAAACTCAATCTGAAACTGGAAAAAATTCTGAAGCTGGTAGTTATTTAAAACAGGATACACTCTGTAAAATACATTTGCCATAACCTTCACCCTGTTTCATAATCTGAATGCATTTCTTCACAGCAGTGGACTTATAAATTCTGAATCTTCTTAAACTAAAGTGATATAACCACTGACAGCTGAGGTCTGCATAACAGATGAAGTACTGATTTCCTTCCCTTTAGTTTTTCAGCAAATTATGACACTGGCTCAATGGATTTTGGTATTAGAAATCTGGACTAGACCAAACAAACCAATGGAAGAATGAATGCCTCGAGAAGAAACTGGACTACAATAGAAAACAGAAGCACCAGGAGCCATGAGCCACAGGAACAGACTTTATTCAATCCAAAAGCACAATAATCCACTGAAAAAGCTGAACAACTACTCCGCGTTTTCTGTTAACAATGTAACTTCACCAGCACACTTATTTCCTTGGCTGTCATTTGATAATTAGCTAGGTTAGCAGAGTGCCTTGATGTGGACTAGAGTCACAATTTAAATAACATGGCAGAAAAATATCTGTTAGATGTAATTTGAAGAATGTTAGCATATTACTCCCTACATGCCAACACTTTCTCTCTTAGGTTTAACTTATTAAATTTCTTAAAATCTAAACACAGTAAAGAAAAGAGATTAAAAACCAAAACATTGCGTCAAAACACTTAATAAACATAAAAAAGATAAAATACATAAAAATATTTGCATGAACGTGGATCAAGTGTTTAACAAATGCTCTTCTGAATAAGTCAGTCTGAAGTGAGACTTCAAGCTTGACATTTTGGTAGTTCAGTAGTCCAAAAATGCATTTCACATTAGATCAAAAACAGAAAGAAAACACCTATTTAACTAAGAATGAGAGACACATTAATCTCAAAGTTGTTTTCAGATCTCACCTATAAATATATGCACCTTCATTGCTCAAAGTCACATGTAAGATAACTGAGGATTTGGGGATTCAGGCAAAGAGTTATTATTTTGGATTACAGTGGATATAAAAAGTGTACACACTCCTGTTTAAATGCCAGTTTTTTGTGATATAAAAAAATGATACCACAATAAATCATTTCAAAACTTTTCCCACCTTTAATGAGACCTATAACCTGTGTAATTCAATTGAAAAACAAACAAATCTGTTAGGGGAAAAAATATAAAAAATAAAAAACGTACAATAAGCTGGTTGCATAAGTGTGCACACCCTTAAACTAATACTTTGTTGAAGCACCTTTTGATTATAAAAATTATACTTACTTATACCTCATAATTTCTACATAATTTATATATATATATATATATATATATATATATATATATTTATTATTATTTTTTTTTTTACAAAAAACAAAGTTTCAGCAGGTTGGGGGTTGGCATATGGTGAGGTGTTTACCTTACAGGCATAATGTACAGGGTTTTTCACCTTGGGAAGAATGCCTATGCTTACAAAGACCACCTGGGGTCACTAGCCTAGTAATTACCTATAAAGCTATTAACCTTAGAGCAATCTCTGCTGAAAACGTACTTCTATAAAACAAGCTCCACATACACTTCTTGATCTGATGCTGTAAACTTCTTTTCTGATTACAACTAACACAGTACTTGTTCTTAGGTTCATAGGTTCATACTAGGCTATCTGCCCTAGGGCATTTATAAGAATAGCCAGGGTGTGTTTGGCTTTTGCCACCCATTTTAAATTAATTTTGCTATGCCCTTTTTCAAGGTTAGTATACTGTGCCTCTGTCTAACAGTGACACAGAAGTGATACCCGGGGTAAACCTACGATCTCCCATCCACTCATCAAGATTCCTCTTGAAGAGAGTCAATGAGGGACTCTGCCTAACCTGGACTGGGATTTTATTCCAGAGTGAAGGGAGACACTGGGTTATGAATCTGTCCCTCCAGCATGTCCTATTTATTTCAGTGCTGAGGTTAAAGTCTCTTGAGCGCGTAGCTCGATGGGATTTGGATTTTCTGAGGTGCAGCATGTCCATTAATTCCGGGTTGGACATGGCTTTATATGTCAGGCACAGATCGCCTCTGAGCAGGCGGTATGCCACTGAGGAGAGCTGGAGTTTCTTTAACTGGGCAGCATATGGCATCTGTTTGAGCCCTTTGATCCTCTTGGTGAGGTACTTTTGGGGTCTTTCCAGTTGCTGCAGGTGTCTGGTAAGGTACATCCCAAAAGGGGCATTGTACTCAATTATGGGCCTGATGAGGGATGAGTAAAGAGGCACGATGACCTCCCCTGATCTAGATGTGAATCCCTTCATGATTAGGTGGGCTATATAAAATGTTTTTCTAACCACTTTGGCTACCTGGTTGTCAAATGAGAGATTGCTATCAACTTGGGTCCCCAGGTCCCTAATTACTTCTTCTGTACTTAATGGATTACCACCTATGTGGTAATTTGTGGGCACTTTGTTTTTGCCAAAGGGGATGACTATACACTTTTTGGTATTTAGCTTGAGGCCACGGCTCTGGCACCAGTTGTCTGTTTCTATGAGGCCCTTTTGGAGGATGCTTGTGTTGGCTGGAGAGTCGATTATGGCGCCCAGTTTGCAGTCATCTGCGAACTTGGTCAGCCACAGTCCTTCCGTGTTGGCCTGTACCTCCAAGAAATATATACCGAACAAGAGAGGTCCCAGGACTGAGCCTTGTGGGATGCCACTTGTAACTGGTTTGGAGTCTGACATGGCTCCAGCAATTCTAACCATGTGGGTTCTGTCCTTGAGCCAGTTTGCAACTCATCTAGTTACATAGGGATTTATATTTAAGCTGGTGAGCTTATCTATAATACCCGAGTGGGGTATTGTATCGAAGGCTTTTGCGAGGTCCAGGTAGGCTGTGTGGACCACTTTCCCCTTGTCAATGGCCTTGGTGACTGTTTCAAAGAAATCGACCAGGTTTAAGAGGCAGGATCTGCCCTTAACAAAGCTGAACTGGGTAGGATCCAGTGTCTGTAGGTCCCCAATATCTTTATTTATGAGGTCCATGATGATCCTTTCCATAGCTTTGCAGACCAAGCTAGTCAGGCTTATGGGGCGATAGTTTCCAGGATCCGTTGAGGCACCACCTTTGTGGAGAGGGACCACTGTTGCTGTACGCCACTCTTTGGGTACATATCCTGTAGTAAGGCTGAGATTGAACAGTAGTTTTATGTTTGGGTTTAGCTCTTCTTGGAGTTCATGTAGGACGCAGCCCGGGACACCGTCTGGTCCCATTGATGCTGTGTTCTTTGCTTTGGAGGGCAGCTCTTACCTGAGCATCTGAGATGTCAGGGGCAACACTCTGCTGGGATAGATATTTGCCCTTTGGTGGGAGGGGAGTTTGCGCTGAACCTGTCAGCTAGGATGTTGGCAATGTCTGTGGGTTCGATGTATTTTTTGTCATTTTGGACTAATTCTGAGCATATCTGGGAATTCCCACCCAGGTTCCTAACATAACTAAAGAAAGCCTTGTGATTATCCTTAGTGCCCTGTGCAATTTTTCTCTCGAAGCTGGCCTTAGATGATTTTATGAGTGCCCGTAGATTTTTGCTAATACTGATCAGAGATGCCTTCCCTTTTTGGGATTTTGCTCTATCATGTAGTACCTTCCTCCTTCTACTGTATAGTTTGTTTATGGCTGGGGTCCACCAGACAGGACGTCTGCCTTTGGAGGATTGGGTCTTGGTTTTATTTGGGATTGCATGATCCATGCATTCCTGAAGGTGTTCATAGAATGCGTTTATAAAGGATTCTGCGGTCTGGGCCGTATTTTCCACAGGCTCGGGGGCTTTGAAGGATTCCACCTCGGTTTTGAGGAGTGTGAAATTTGCTTTAGAAAAGTTTTTCACTGTGGTTTTCTGGGCAGGGGGTGGGGTCAGGATGTGAATATCCAGTGAGATTAGTTTATGGTCTGATCTTACCAGTGAGGGATACACTTCTGGTCTGGAGCATAGAGTCCCCATGTTGGTGATGATCAGGTCCAGTATGTTTTCTCCTCTTGTGGGAGTGGTAACAAGTTGTTCCATAGCATTTGAGTTTATAAATTCTAGGAACCTTTGGGCTAGGGTGCTGGAGCTAGAGTAATGCTCCCAGTCTATGTTTGGGTAGTTGAAATCGCCCAATATAATGGTGTTTGGAGAGACCTTCATATTTTCCAGTGTTCTCAGGAAGGCCGAGTGGGGTTCCTGGGTTTGGGAGGGTGGTCTGTAGCAGGCTATAAACTGGAAGGCAGTTTTACCCACTGTTAGTTGCACATGGATAGTCTCTGATGCTTCGTGCTGTGCCACCAACCTGGAGGTGTGGGTATCTTTGATGAATATTGATACTCCCCCTCCTTTTGTGGTTCGGTCCAAGTTTTGGGGCCGAAAAGCATGGTATGAGGTATAACCTGGTAGTGCTGGGGTTCTCTCGTGAGCCTTGAACCAGGTTTCTGTTACTGCACAGATATTGATGTTCTCCATGCTAAGGAGAGTTTTGAGTGCGTGCATCTTGAGGTTTAGACTTCTGGCATTGAGTAGCATTACTCTTAGTTTCTTATCCTTTGTGATACCTATGGAGGTGGGTTTGTCTTTTGAGCCTTGCCTATAAAAGGCACTATGGGGGAAGCAAGAGCCTTTGCCAATATCCGAAAGCCCAGGGGTGACAGGTGCAAGCCAACCCTAGTGAAGCATCGTGGCTTGTCGAGCATGTCATCCCAGGCTGACAGGCATTGGATCCCCTTTGAATGACACCAATACTTAAGCCAATTGTTGAAATTGATCATCTTGTCTTCATATTGTGGCATCATTCTTGGTGAGGGTAAGATGCCACTCAAGGTCAGGGTCATACCTGCCTGGGCTATATGCTCAGAGAGCTCCTCTATGTCTCTTTTCATGTAGTCCAGGGAGGTACGTCTCAGGTCATTCACACCAGCATGGACAATGACAGAGTCATATTTGTACTTGCCTTGGAGTGACCTGAGTGGTTGTGTTATGTGGTGGATCCTGCGCCCGACAGGCAGCTCACCGTGACCTTCTCCTTGTTCAGCCTGGTGAGCGGGACGTCAGTGTGCCTGACGATAGAGTCACCTATTGCAAGTGTATCAGGTGTGTTGGTTAGCCTTAAGGGCTGTGACTGTTTGGCACACTGGCTTTGTGAGCTATGTGTTGCACGTGTTTTGTTTTGGGGTAGCGGTTGCTTGGGTGTCTGCTTTGGTGGTCTCTGCTGCTTAGGCAGATTTTTATTTAGAGCCTCAGAGTATGTTTTTGTGTGTTTATGCATTTGGTTTGCTGTTGTGGTAGGTCTATGTGAGACTGGAATTGTAGTGAGTGTGGTTTCCTTCTCCTCCTGACAGGTTACGCCAGTACTGAGTTGAGAGAGTTTAGCCTCCAGTTTGGCTATATGGTTGCAGCTCTCACATGTGTTGGAATTTGTTGGGAGGAGGAGAGGGTTGTCTGTGTACATGAGGCAGTTGTAACATTGCCTCAAGATTCCCAGATTCACCAGCTGGACCAGAGAGGAGATTGACAACTGACCTTTGGACATGCTAGATTACTACTGGGAATTCCTTTATAATTGAAAAAAAGGGCCAATGGGGAAAAAGGTACTCAAGGGGAGTTTGTGAGGGTGTAGTGCTTTTAATTTTTTAGTGCTGACTTATATAATTGCTTTAGTGAGCAAGTGCCAGGTAACTTAAATGCAATGTGTTACAGGTAACTTAAATGCAAAAATGACAAACAGTAACTTTCTTTCAAGTGAAACAAGGAAATAAGTACAGTAAGCAATGCAGATATCCCTAGGGATCCACAGAAGCGCTGAAAAGCCACGTTGTAGATGGAATTAGCATTTTAGGGAAATAAGCAAACAAACAACAAGCATACAAACAAAGCTAGATTCAGCAGGCCTGGATCTAGTCTATGCTTCAGCAAACAAGGTGTACCAATTTCAGTAAGAAACAGTTCAAATATGCAGGCACTATAAGCCTTTAACCAGAAATTCCGAGCTCAGAAGGGCAGAGTCCAGCTTCTCCTCCCACAAGAGTGCAGACCATGAACCTTCTTAATGTAAAATAACTGGCCTGAAGCCCAAGTGCTTAAACCAGAACTAATACACTTTTAGAATAACAGACACTGAGAACCTCAATCAGCAGTTCCCAACTTAGAAGGATGTAAACTACCTGTCCTGCCACCACAGTGCAGTCCACAAACCTTCCTAATGTAAAACTACTGGTCTGAAGCCCAAGTGCTTAATCCAAAAGACTTAGAATGATAGCTACACTTTAATCAAGTTACTACCAAGCAGTAATAAATACAACTGAATACTTTAAAGAATGCCTGGATTAGTGCTCAAGTTATACAAACAAAGCTAGATTCTGCAGACCTGGATCTAGTCTATGCTACAGCAAACAAGGTGTACCAATTTCAGTGAGAAGCAGTTCAAATATGCAGGCACTATAAGCCTTTAACCAGAAATTCCCAGCTCAGAAGGGCAGAATCCAGCCTCTCCTCCCACAACAGTGCAGACCACGAACCCTCTTAATGTAAAATAACTGGCCTGAAGCCCAAGTGCTTAAACTAGAATTAATACACTTTTAGAATAACAGACACTGAGCCCTCAATCAGCAGTTCCCAACTTAGAAGGATGTAAGCTACCTGTTCTACCACTACACTGCAGACCACAAACCTTCTTAATGTAAAAACAACTGGTCTGAAGCCAAAGTGCTTAAACTAAAAGGCTTAGAATGAGTTACACCAAGCAGTAATAAATACAACTGAGTACTATTAAGATGACGCAAAAGCAAAATAAAGTAGGAAGAAACACAAATACAGTAAAAGCAGATAACATTTTTTTTTTTTTTTTTTTTTGAGTGAGCAAATGAGATGGGTCCAGGAGTTACAGGACAGAAACAAGTGCAAATGCAGGCCTTCAAATCAGAAAGTTGAGAGAGATGGAAGACCGCCCAAACGGCCAATAACTACAAATTCTGGGCCAGAACCACTCTTTATATGGTAGACAGGTTACCTAATGCTTACCACTCCCACTGATAACCTAGATGGCTATTTTGTATATAGTCACAGACTGCACAAACATCATCTTAGAATTACCATGTAACTTATCTAGTACAGACACTAACTATGATTTTGTAAACCTTGTCCATAACATCAACTAGGTTTTCACAAAATCCATCAAATCTTTACCTTCTCTTCCTTAGAGTACTCCAATCAGTCCCATATTCTGCCTTTTTACCTTATGCTGCATGTTGATTAACTATAGCTAAAGATATTCCACCTGTCCTCTCAAATTATCCACCTTATTTCACAATTGTACCACCTGCTACTGAACAGAAATTATGGTGAGTTGTAGGTTCTACAAAATCTCAGTATCATCATCTTCAAAGAGTTCCAGTCTCCTACTAAATCCATTCAGGAGACCACATTTCTCTCTTTAACATTCAAGACAATTATATTTTAACTATCAAGGGGATACTGCTACAAAGGTCAGCCATCTTCTCAATTGCCATCTGCATGCATTTCTTCTTCAATGCAGAAGCCCAACCTGGGATTTGACTGAATATCTTTCTAAACTACCATCCCTGCCTACACTACACACACAAATAAATCAACTCTCTTTTATTCTAGGTCAACAGGATCCACTCATTTCTTATCATACCCTGTAGGAATGCCACTGATAAAGGTATCTTATATACATATATATATATATATATATATATATATATATATATATATACACACACACACACACACACACACGTAAATAGATATATTGCCAGGAAATAACACGTAAAACCCATTTTCCTAACATGACATTTTCCTGCATTTTTCCATGACTTATATGTAATATGCAAGCTCAGAACTGTGGCTTTAACAGTTGTTCATAGAGCGGATTTCAATGGGCATGTTGGTGAAGGGAACAGAAGGGATGAGGAAGTGATGGGTAGGTATGGTGTTAAGCAAAGGAATGCAGAAGGTCAGTTGATAGTGGATTTTGTGAAAAGGATGGACATGGCTGTGGTGAATACATATTTTAACAAGAGGGAGGAGCATAGGGTGACATACAAGAGTGGAGGAAGATGCACACAGGTGGATTATATCTTATGTAGGAGGGCCAGTTTGAAGGAGATTGGAGACTGTAAAGTGGTGACCGGGGAAAGTGTAGTTAGGCAGCATAGGATGGTGGTTTGTAGGATGACGTTGGTGATCAAGAAGAGGAGGAGGAGTGTAAGGGCAGCACCAAGGATCAAATAGTGGAAAATGAAAAAGGGTAATTGTGAGGTGGAGTTCAGGGAAGAGTTAAGACAGGCACTGGGTTGGCAGTGAATGAGTTACCAAACAGCTGGGTAACTACAGCAGAGCTAGTAAGGAAGACGGCTAGAAAGGTGCTTGGTATGACATCTGAATAGAGGAAGGACGACAAGGAGATATGGTGGTGGAATGAGGAAGTACAGGAGAGTATACAGAGAAAGAGGTTGGCAAAGAAGAAGTGGGATTGTCAGAGAGATGAAGAAAGTAGACAGAAGTATAAGGAGATGAGGTGCATGGCAAAGAGAGAGGTGGCGAAGGCTAAGGATAAGGCATATGAAGAGTTGTATAAAAGGTTGGACATTAGCGAGGGAGAAAAGGACCTGTACCGATTGGCTAGACAGAGGGACCGAGCTAGTAAAGATGTGCAGCAGGTAAGGGTGATAAAGCATAATGAGGGAAACATACTTACAAACGAAGAGAGTGTGTTGAGCAGATGGAAAGAGTACTTTGAGGGGTTGATGAATTAAGAGAATTAGAGGGAGAGAAGGTTGGATGATGTGGGGATAGTGAATCATGAAGTGCAATGGATTAGCAAGGAGGAAGTAAGGATAGCTATGAAGAGGATGAAGAATGAAAAGGGTGTTGGTCCAGATGACATACCTGTGGAAGCATGGAAGTGTTTAGGTGAAATGGCAGTGGAGTTTCTAACCAGATTGTTTAATGAAATCTTGGAAAGTCAGAGGATGCCTGAGGAATGGATAAAAAGTGTGTTGGTACCGATTTTTAAGAATAAGGGTGATGTGCAGAGCTGTAGCAACTACAGAGGGATTAAACTGATCAGTCACAGTATGAAGTTATGGGAAAGAGTAGTAGAAGCTCGGTTAAGAAGGGAGGTGATGATTAGTGATCAGCAGTATGGTTTCATGCCGGGAAAGTGCACTACAGATGCGATATTTGCTCTGAGAGTGCTGATGGAGAAGTACAGAGAAGGTCAGAAGGAGTTGCATTGTGTTTTTGTAGACTTAGAGAAAGCATATGACAGGGTGCCTAGAGAGAAGCTGTGGTATTGTATGACGAAGTCGGGAGTGTCAGAGAAGTATGTAAGAGTGGTACAAGATATGTATAAGGGTAGTGTGAGAGCGTTGAGGTGTAAGAGTGGCACAGGATATGTACAAGGGTAGTGTGACAGTGGTGAGGTCTGCAGTGGGAGTGACAGATTCGTTTAAGGTGGAGGTGAGATTACATCAAGGATCAGCTCTGAGCCCTTTCTTATTTGCAATGGTGATGGATAGGTTGACTGATGAGATTAGACAGGAGTCCCAGTGGACTATGACGTTTGCAGATGACACTGTGATCTGTAGTGAGAGTAGGGAACAGGTGGAGGAGACCCTGGAGAGATGGAGATATGCTCTAGAGAGAAGAGGAATGAAGGTCAGCAGGACTAAGACAGAATATATGTGTGTGAATGAGAGGGAGGACAGAGGAATGGTGAGGATGCAAGGAGTAGAGGTGGCGAAGGTGGATGAGTTTAAATACTTTGGGATCAATAGTTCAGAGTAATGGTATGTGTGGAAGAGAGGTGAAGAAGAGAGTACAGTCAGGATGGAGTGGGTGGAGAAGAGTGTCAGGAGTAATTTGTGACAGACGAGTACCAGTAAGAGTGAAAGGGAAGGTCTGCAAGAGGGTAGTGAGACCAGCTATGTTATATGGGTTGGAGACAGTGGCATTGACAAAAAGGCAGGAGTTAGAGCTGGATGTGGCACAGTTAAAGATGTTAAGATTTGCACTGGGGAGTGACAAGGGTGGAAAGGATTAGGAATAAGTATATTAGAGGGTCAGCCCAGGTTGGAAGGTTTGGAGACAAAGCCAGAGAGGCACGATTACGTTGGTTTGGACATGTGCTGAGGAGGGATACTGAGTATATTGGGAAAAAGATTCTAAGGATGAAGCTACCAGGTAAAGGGAAAAGAGGAAGGCCTAAGATAAGGTTTATGGATGTGGTGAGAGAGGACATGCAGGTGGTTGGTGTGACAGAGCAAGATGCAGAGGACAGGAAGAAATGGAAACAGATGGTCCACTGTGGCAACAGCCGAAAGAAGATGATGATGATAATGATCCATAAAAGAAAAAAAAATTGAGGAACATCCAGAACTCTGACTTCTTTCTACAGAAGTACACCGTCCATGATTACTCAGCGTTTGGCCATCTGCAATGCACCATTCTAAGCACTGGCGAATGCATTAAGAAATTGTAAGGGTGCTAACAAAAAGTCTATGGAGTCACTTACATTGACAATAAAATATTGAGCACAAACGAAAACATGACAGCAAACATTGCTATTATATTAAATGGTTCATCATATGATATTAGTATTTAATTATTTTACAGATGTATGCTGATTCATGGGTTCTCTCATTTTTTCAGCCTTTTTTCAATAAGTTGAGAATGGGATTTAATGCTCCTATTACATTCCTTAAAGACTAACCAAACTGTCCTAGCAACCTGCTAGTAAGCAAATGTTTAAAAAGCAATAGCAGAGTTTACAAAAAGTAGGGACCCCCCCAAGAACAAAAAACAATTTGATAACTCTATATGACTATTTAGAAGACTCCCCCAACCCTGACAAACTCAAAATCAAACAGTTACTTTTTGCAGAAGTGTCTCTCCCTTCTTTTTGAAGGATTCTAGCTCACTCATACGATTTAACTCCTTGTTTCTCTTTTGCCATAAAGCAAATACTCTCTTAGGGGTGTGAGAAATGCTCCTTCCTCCTCTTTTTTCAGAGAAGGGTTTTATTCAATGTTGCTTCTTATACCAAGTTCTAAATGTTATCCCTTAATTTCATTATGAGCTTTCTGTTCTTCATAGATTTCTAAATTATGCATTTTTTCTCTTTCCTAGACTCACATCTGAGAAGTTTTTTTTTTTTTTTTTTTAGTCTGGATCCCATTACTCTGCATTCCCCTTTGGTATATCCACTGCTATAAGAGCATACACAAAGTATCCAGGTCTTGCGGTATCTTACATTCTGTCAGAGTGTAGCAGGCAAGCTGAGCATGACCAAGACAGACCTTCACAAATGAATATTCTAACAGGGGGTCTTCCAAGATTTAATCCACCTGTGGGGAACACCTCATATAAATCTTTTGTCCCTACTTTTAACTATTAGTTGGTGAATTTTTGCTGTAGGTCCCCATTCTTCAAGGCCTGGAAGACAGATGTCTTTTCTTTATCTTGTACAGGAATTTTCCTGTACATTTTTTCACCCTTTCCAATAATATTGAGTGGTCATTCTGAAGATTTGTCATGACTCTCCAGATATCACTGTGGTGGTTCCCTTCTGGTCCAAAGAGGATCTCCCTTCTTTTGGCATGCCCAGAACAATTACAACAAGCTTCTCACAAACTGGATCTACTCATACAAGGCCAGAGGCATCCTTTTTGTTTATTAGTTTTTTTGTATGAATATGCCTTTGCAAGGTTCATTTGGGTATTTAATACATCCTGATCATAATAACTGTAACTGGTTGCCAGGATCTTAAAATGTGTATACCTTTTTGGCAACTTTTATGAGAATGTGCTGCTGGTACTAGAAAATCATTTACCGGTAAATGAAGAAGGATTTCTAGTTGGTGACAAAAAAGAACCAACACCCATTCAGGGCTAGTGTTTCTCTGTTTCTTCAGTATTTGTATGAGTTGATATCTTATGGCCTGTCCTGCTCCTCAGTCAAGGTTCACTTGTCAGCCATTTTAGCATGTCTGCCCATGGAGCCCCCTCTTTCAATGCAACCTCATGTAAAAATGTTTTGAAAGGGGTGTTATATTCGATGCATCCTAAGAAACAGGTGGCTCTTTTTTGGGGTTTTAATTTTGCCTTAAAAAAACTAACTCTGACTCAATATGAACCAGATAATTTGGCTGACTTGAGGTTCTTTACATGGAAACAGTCTTACAATTGCTCTGACCTCTGAAAGAAGAGTATCTGAGTGGCAAGTTCCCACAGTGAGTCAACCTTATCTCTTTTTCAACAAAAATATGATTTCTTTAAGAACTAATCTTTCATTTCTACATAGAGTAGTATCCAATTTTCCCCTAAGCCTAGCTATCCATCTCTCTGTCTTCTTTCCAGAACCTGAAAATGAAGGAGAAAGATACTTCATACCTTGAATGTCCACAAACAACTCAGGTCTGTCTTGATAAAACAAAAGCATTATGAACTTCTGATCAGTTGTTCATGTGTTGTAAAGGTAAGAAAAAATGACAACCTGTGTCAAATAGACCATATCACTTCTAGAGTCCTCCGCTCCACTAACAGACTGCTCTTGGTCACCACAAGAGCTAACAACTCAGCTGGTGAATATCTCTTTTCAAACGTCATCTCTAAAATCTGGAATAAACAGTCTTCATTACCTCCAGCTCCACCACAGCACAGTTTAAAAAGCTTCTTACAACACACTTGGCCAACTCCTGGCTTTGTACCTGTAATTCTCCAGGCTAAAGCTACATTTTTATAGGTAGCCAGCCACTGCTTATTGACTACCAACCTACTCTTCCCCTTGACACAACTTGTATTGTAATTCATTCAAAACAAGTTTTTCTGTAATATTGTTGCCATGATATAGTATTCACTTGAGGTCTTTATATAACAGAATTGTGTAAATACTAGTAAATACTGTCATGTTATGACCATGTAAGTTGTTAACTTTTATTATGTTCAATTTATTTATTTTTTTTGTAATTGAGCTTTTCTCCCTGGGCCTCCACTGAAAAAGAACATGCGTCCAGTTGGACGTTTCCAGTAAACAAATGTGAAATAAATAAATAAAATAAATAAATAAATATCAGAACGGCTGCTTCATGGTATTGCATTTTATTGTTACCATTACAACAAAACTATTCCAGGCAGGGCCAAGGCTCACCCTACTAAGTTGTTGGCTTCATTGGTGTTTTTTTGTCAAGGAATGGATGCTAGAAGTTTTCCAGAAGCAGCAACTTGGTCCTCTGTGAACACTTTTTTAAAACAACATAAATGAGATGCGCTCTCTAGGTCTCCTCCCAATCAGTTTAAACTATGGTAATCGACCAATGTAGCTAAGGCTACTGTTGCAGATCCCATATAGCTAAAGCCACTGCAGCAGTGATTACATGAAGACCATAATACAGCTGTGCAAGTAAAGGTACCACAACAGTAGAGGTTTTTGAATAATCATTCTTGCGGCAGCCGCTCCTTCCTCCATCTTCCTTATCTATTGTATGTTTTTATGCCGGGGTTTGGACTTTAAATAATATTCCTAGCATTGCCCTCTTGGGACTTTAGCCTCCTCTCTGTTAGCATGAAAGTCCTGAAGGGCTTTGCTTCCAAACCCCTGAATCCATTGAAAGTGCCCTGAAAGCTTTTGAAGTTGACTAGTTGTTGAATCCTTGATATGATTCAGCCCATATACCTATGGTTACTGCAGCAATGATCTTTCAAAAATCTACAGTTATGATGTTTATTTACCAGATGTAATTTTTCAGCTAAGATTGCTGATACTGACCTATCACTTACTTGAGGTGACATCAAACATAATTATATTAAAACTCGTAGTACAGCAGATAAAAAACATGTAGTGTGCAGGGTGCTCTGCCTTTTCCAAAAAAAAAAAAAAAAAAAAAAAAAAACAGAAACAAAAATATACACACTTTAATATAGACAGATATTTATTAAAGGTACACATGTTTATAGTCTTTTTTGATTTGTGATCCTTTGGGTTTACAAAAATTCTGCTTCATTACACACACAGTATTGACAAGATAGTTAGGTAGCCTTTGATTTAACTAAATGCTTTAGGAGCATATAATCAGACGGCCAAACAATCTCGTAAAATACCTAAACTGGATTGGAGACAAGACAGTCTATCACAGAAACATCCCACTGCTTTTATCTTTTGTGGAAGCAACAAATGTGTGTATAATATCAATTGACATTAGCCTGTTTTCCAAAAAAAAAAAAAATCTTATAAGCAGGCTGAATTCTGTAGCAGACTTATGAAGAAAAAGACAATATAGAGTGAGGGCATGGCTTGGATGGCAAGCTGAAAACAGCAGAGTTCTTGAGCTCTGCAGTCTTCATTTTTTCCCGACAGGATTTTTTATTTAATTTCAACAATAACCTGGGACTACTAAAATCAGATTCTGGAAGTTGTAAGCTACAAGTTGGTATAATTATTAAGCTGAAATTTTCATATTTTTCTGTCAAACTTTCAAACAGAAGGGACACTGAAACCACATTCACAAAGGAAGATAAGCAGCTCCAAATTTTCTCAGCAAGAAACTCCAATGAAGAAAGAAATACAGGCAATCCTTACTACTGCTCAAGACTTAGTGGGGAAAACACATACAGTAAACTTAAAAGTGGACAATATAAAAGAAGATACCAATAAACAAATGACCTTATTAAATGAAGTCCTTAAACAACACACTGCCCAGATTGCTGCTTTGAAAGATTCTGCAACAGATATAGACTACAGGTTAACAGAAAGAGAGAAAAACATAGACTGTCTTTGTCAAGAAAACACCAGAACCATTGAAAAGATAGACGACGCTGAGAATAGAACCAGGAGAAACACCATATTATACAATGCCTACTCTAAAAACGTGCACGCTGATTGGCCAGCCCAACCAGCGTGCCCGTTGTAAATCCCTCAATATACTAACGGAAAAAGGTCCGGTCGCCCGGACTTTTTCCGTTAGTATAAAACACTGTGTCGCTATGTTAAAAGAGTTTAACATAGCGACACAGATTTAAAAAAAGCAACGGAGATCTCCGTTGCTTTTTTTAAAGCTGTCTCGCTATGTTAAACTCCTTTAACATAGTGACACAGTGTGTAAAAAGCAACGGAGATCTTGCGATCTCCGTTGCTTTTTTTTAAACCTGTCTCGCTATGTTAAATGAGTTTAACATAGCGAGACAGCTTTAAAATAAGCAACGGAGATCTCCGTTGCTTATTTTAAAGCTGTCTCGCTATGTTAAACCCATTTAACATAGCGAGACAGTAAAAAGCAACGGAGAACGCAAGTTCTCCGTTGCTTTTGCCCACAGCTCTGATGTACTGCGTAGGCATGCGCAGTACATCAGAACTGCCGCGGAACAGCAGACAGCTGCGGAAGGGCAGCAAAGAGGCATTATACAATGCCATTATTTAAGAAAAGTAATTATTTCTTTTCTTAAATAATGGCATTAATATACAATAACCACTTCTGGTGTGGGTAATGCTGGATTACCCACGGTTGTCTTTGTTTGGTCCTCGGGCCTCGGGACCAAACCACGCCAACCGTGGGTAAATCCAGCATTACCCACACCCAGGCGTGGGTTATTGCTATAAGAATCTATGGGATCCTGGAGCAGATGGAGGGGGACAATATGATTAATTTCCTAACTTCTTGGATTCCTAAAATCCTAAACCTACCTTAAGCACTATCCTTCTGGATAGAAAGGTCACACAGGTCTTTAACTACAACTTCTGTATCCAGTAAAAACAGCCGTCCAAGATCTATTATTGTAAGATTTATCTCCACTCAAGAAAAAGACCTTGTTTTAAGAACTGCCTGGTCCCTTGCTCCATTAAAAATTGGTGACCAAACTATGAGGTTTGATAACAACTTTTCACCCCTTGTAACGTCCAAAAGATGAGCAAAATCATTAAAAAAGGAATAATATATATTACTCAAAATTCAAGTAAAGCAAATTCTTATCCAACTACAAATTACTATTTTATACTTTTATCACTTTATATACATGGCACAGCACAAGTGAAATGGTATAAAAATCACTTACTCATTTCATATATTTATATATATTTCTTTTATATCCTACACTTATTTCATCACATGTGTACCTTCTCTTTCTGTTTTAGTCCTAGTGTCATAGTATTTAATCACTGCAGGAGAGAGAAATGTTTACTGTGTTACTGTTAAAATGTCACCACTTTGTTTTTAATTACTTATTATTATCCATACATTTACTGCTTAACTGAACTTCTGCAATGTGCTCCATTTAGCTACTATATCTTATAGCTGTGTATGGTTGGTAAGTTGGAGCCTTTATTTTAAATATTCATCATTTTACAAGTTATGTTTAAAAGCTTCACTTCAGTAGAAAATTCCCGCCTACTTACTTTTTTGATGGAATTTTGACAACTTTTGTGACAAGCTCAAGCTTCTAAAGGCTTCAGTTAGCTCACAAACTCATGAGAAACAATCTGTGCTGTCTTCCAGGAAGTAGGCATGACCTCTGAACCTGTTTCTCTTCACTGAACTCTAACGGCCGGTCAGATTCAAGAATGATCATTTGAACTGTGTTTTCATTCATTTAGCAATTATTTTTTATCTAAAAAGTCTTATAAGCATATGTTTTACTGTAAATAGTGATTTATTTAATCTGAATTACATTTATATTTAAATAAGAATTACAAATATGTTTCTGACAGTGACAGTTTTAAATGCAGCTTTTTTCTTGTCTCTTTTAATGACATTACAGTCCTATATTTACTCAGAGCAAAAATAATTATTAGATTAATCAATTTATCTTAGTCTGTTTAGATATACAAAATTTTAAGAAATTGTATACAGCTTCATGTTCTTAGTTCATGTATACATAGTATATTAAATTGAATTTTTCCTTTTGTATGTTTTAATGTACATGCAGCTTCCCTTCTCTTGCTATTAACCTGCAGTAGCTAGGAATTCCCACTAGATGTCAAAAGATGGTTAGTTTGTGGCTTCTATGAGAGACATAGTAAGCCTGGATATACTTTATCCATCCAGAAAGTTATTAAAATATACAGTTTTATTTTCAAATTTAGAGTTTTTAAATTGTCCATAACAGTTTTAAAAAAATGTATTTGTCATAATGAATCAAATAAATCACTTTTCAGTTTTACTTATAATGGCAGTCTCCATCAAATGATAATATTTAACATTATATCTATTAATTTCAATGGGTTCAACAACCTCGTATAAAGGAGTAGTGTCAACAAATATTTAATGCTACATAAAGCAGATTTTGCATTCATTCAGGAATCCCACTTAGTAACAGAAGATCTAAACAAATTAACCTTTAATGATTGTAAGATTTGGTAAGTGCAAACTACAACCACAAAAAGAAGAGGTGTCTTAATTTTACACAGAAAATCAATGAGAATTCCAGAAATAGTTGACTCACACTCAAACAATGATGGTATGAGTGCTTTAGTCACACTAAAGCTAGATAAAAAAATGTACACTTTTGTAAACGCCTACTGGATTCTGGGTACTGGTACTAAAGCTGTGAAAAAACATTCAGACACCATAACATTAAAGTCTAAAGGTGAGTTACTAATAGCATGTGATTTTAATGGTATCCTGTCCTCCACTGACACCCTTCAAGATGTCCCCTGTTGCCAAGCATTTGAACAGCTACATAAAAGACAGAAACCTAATTGACAATGACGGTATAAAAATACTGTCCTCCCTGAAGTATTCTCACTACTCTTACAGATTTGCCACACAGACCAACACAGACAAAGTCTTTGTAACAAGTTCTTCACTGGCCAAAACTGATAATGTAATGCTGACATTATGCCCTAGGTCTGACCACAATGTACCACCTTCAATGTAACACTTAATACCGATCCCATTACACTTCTGCCAAAGACTACCTGCTTATCTAGTAACAGTACAAGGATTTAAAGAATGGTTTCTAGAAGAAATACAGCTTTACCTAGATGCCAATAATAATGGAGAGGTTTCAAATATTATCCTATGGGACACTTTAAAGGTAGTCTTACATGGTAATGTCAAAGGTTGGTATATAAATAAAAGGAAAGAGTGGGATAAAAAACTGATACATACAAAAAGAAATCGATGAACTAAAACTAAAACTTACATTAAATAACAAATCTGCATTAGCTGCCATATGTAAACTGAACAAGGAATATCAGGATGTTATGCAGCATAAAATATCAATAAATCTGAAAAAAAAAAGATTACAATCCTACTCAATTAAACCAAAGAGTATGCACAGACTGAGATTAGGTCTAAATATCTAAATGGAAAAATTCATATAAAAGAAATAATATACACTAGAAATAACCAAACTATCAAAGTTACAGATCTAGATAATATCTTATGTTTTAAAAACCATTACAAGAATATTAATAACAATAACTCATCTACAAGTGATAAAAGTATAGACAACTTTCTTGCTAATAATATTCCAAAGAAGATATCCCAACACAGTATTAATAACACAGATAAACCCATTCCTTTAAAGAATTAAAGGAACACATAAAAAAAGCTTAAGACAAAAGAGGCTCCAGGGTTGGATGGTCTAATTCTGGAATTTTACAAAGTCTTACCTGATAACATCTTGAAAATCTTAATGCATTCCAAGAAGTTAAAACTACAGCAAACATCCCTCCCTCGTGGAAATATTCTATCATCTCTCTCATCTTAAAATCAAATAAAGAGCCCATCCTCTGCACATCATACAGGCCAATTTTTTTGCTTAACATTGATTACAAGATATTTATGTCGATATTAGCAGACATTTTAAATAATATTCTTTCAATAATAATTCATGAAGACCAAACTGGGTTTATCAAAAACAGAAAGGCACAAGACAATATAATCAGATTATTGTCCTTAACAGACTTAGCAAATAAGAAAAAAAAATGAGCTTTCTATTTTAAGCCTTGATATAGATAAAGCTTTCAACTTCCTAAGTTGGCCATATCTGTTTAAAGCTCTGCAAAAATACAATTTATCCCCAAACTTTATAGGATTAATTAAAAAACTGTATGAAAAGTCCGTAGTCTATGTAAAAATTGGATCTTATCTATCTAGCCCATTCAAAATATTAAGCGGTACTAAACAGGGATGCCCCCTCTCCGCATTACTCTTTGCCCTGGCTAGTGAGCCTCTTGCAAATTATGTTAGAAATAATGCCAGTGTTAAAGGATATAAAGTATCAGACAAATTATCCCCCAAGATACATAACTTTGAATGATGTTGAAAATTCAGTAGATCACCTATTACATAATCTTGATTTCTTTGCAAACATCTCTGGTCTAAAATTCAATCACAAATGCAATTCGAGGGTCATGCTGCTCAACACTAGAAGTCTAAATCTCAAAATGCACTCGCTTGAACCACTCCTTAAAATGGAGAACATCAACATTTGTGCTGTAACAGAGACCTGGTTCAAGGCAGCAGAAAGCACCCCTGCACTACCAGGCTATAATTCATTCCACATCAAACGACCTCCTCTCCTCCCTCCTCCAATATTGAACAACACTGACCCAAAAGCCACCGACTGTGGCAAAAAAATGACAAACAGCAAGGCAAGTACCAAACTTTGGTACTTGTCTTGCTGTTTGTCATTTTTTTGCCACAGTCGGTGGCTTTTGGGTCAGTGTTGTTCAATATAATTCATTCCACACCTTTCGGCCCCAGAACCTGGACCAAAGCTCCAAAGGCTGTGGTGTTTCCATATTCATAAAGGATGTGCATACCTCCAGACTGGTATCCCAACAAAATGCATCAGAGATACTTCAGGTGCAGCTAACATTGGGTAACACAGCAATTCAGGTTGTAGCCAGTTATAGGTCCCCAACCAAGTCCCAAGACTCCCACTCCACATTCCTAAGCACCTTAGAGAATATTAGGGTCCAACCTAACACTCTCATACTAGGCGACTTCAACTACCCCTCCATTAACTGGGAAAACTCATGTACCAATACACCTGCCCAATGTTTCCTGGAATTCATTAATTCCAGTGCCCTGGACCAGCTCGCTCCTACCCCCACTAGAGGAAGAAACATCCTTGACCTTGTCATTACTAACATGGGCGACTGTTGCTCTACACCAATAGTCAACTCCTCCCCAGTTAGATCAGACCACAAACTAAGCTTGTACCCTCATTAGAGGCATACAATAAGAGTAACTTAAAAATCTCGGATTTTATCTCAAGAATTATTAATAGCTCACCCAAGAACACTTGATACATGTCTGTTCATAGTTTGGTACTAGGCTATCGGCCCTAGGGCCTATACAAGCCTAGCCATAACAATTCCCTGGATATTTCTTCACACAATATTTACTTCCCTGGACCCCTGTCTAGCAGGGTGACTGACCTGATCCCCGAGGTGAATTTCCTATCTCCCATCCAATTGTCAAGGTTCCTTTTGAAGAGGGCCAAGGAGGCGCGCTGCTTGACATGTATGGGCAGTCTATTCCAGAGTATGGGGAGTCTATGGGTCAGGAACCTGTCCCTCCAGCATGTTTTGCTCATTGTGATGACAAGGTTTAGATCCCTGGAGCATGTGGCTCTGAGGGATTGGGATTTCTTTAAGTGGAGCATGTCCAACAGCTCATGGTTTGACATGGCTTTGTATGTTAAGCAGAGATCACCTCTGAGTAGATGATATACCACAGAGTAGAGCTGGAGTTTTTTTAGACGGTCAGCATAGGGCATCTGCTTTAGGCCTGTGATTCTTTTAGTGAGGTATTTCTGTGGCCTTTCCAGCTGTTGCAGATGTCTTGTGAGGTACATACCAAATGTGGCGCTGTACTCTATAATGGGTGTAATGAGGGATGTGTACAGTGGGACAATGTCCTCCTTTTTTCTGGATGAAAAGCCCTTAGTGATGAGGTGTGCCACATAGAAGGATTTCCTGACTGTTGTGGCGATGTGGTTATCGAAGGTGAGACCACTGTCCACCTGTGTCCCTACGTCTCTCATCACACTTTCGGTGTTTAGTGTACTGCTACCTATGTGGTAATTCATGGGTACATGGTTTTTCCCAAAGGGGATAACTATACATTTCTTGGCATTAAGCTTGAGCCCATGGCTCTGGCCTCAAGCATCTGTTTCTGTAAGGCCCTTTTGTAGAATATCCACATCATTTGGGGATTCAATAATGGCTCCCAGTTTGCAGTCATCTGCGAACTTTGTTAGCCAGAGTCCCTTAGTGTTGGCCTGTACTTCAGAGAAGTACATGCTAAACAAGATTGGTCCCTGGACTGAACCCTGAGGTACTCCACTTGTCATCTGTCTGGAGATGGATTTGGAGTCGGCCACTTTTACAGTCTGGGTTCTGTCAGTAAGCCAGTTGGCAGCCCATCGAGTGATGTAGGGATTTATGCCCAGCTTAGTAAGTTTATCTATGACTCCAGAGTGAGGGATGGTGTCAAAGGCCTTGGCGAGGTCCAGATAGGCTGTGTGGACCTCCTTACCCTTGTCCACAGTTCTGGAGACTGATTCAAAGAAGTCAGTCATGTTCAGGAGACAAGATCAGCCCTTCACAAACCCAAACTGGGTGGGGTCCAGTGTTTGAAGGTTGCCAATGTCTTTGTTTATAAGTTCCATGATAATGCATTCCATGCCTTTGCAGATCAGGCTCGTCAGACTGATGGGACGGTAGTTCCCGGGATCCAAGGTGAATCCCCATTTGTGGAGTGGGATAACTGTAGCTGTGCGCCACTCAGTGGGCACAAAGCCTGAGGTGAGGCTATGATTAAACATGACTCTTAGGTGAGGTGCCAATTCATTTTGTAGTTCATGTAGTACACAGCCCAGGATGTCATCTGGTCCCATGGATGCTGTATTCGTAGCTTTGGAGAGTGCTGTTTCTACCTGCGTGGCCGTGATTACTGGAATTTGGCAATCTTTTGGTATTGAGATGGGCCCTTTAGGGGGTGAGGGGGGGTGAAGTTGGCACTAAATCGATCTGCCAGGATATTGGCAATATCCTTGGGGGTCAGTATATTTAATGCCATTCTGTTGTAGCTCAGAGCAAATCTGAGCATTGCCATTTAGATTTCTGACATAACTATAGAAGGTCTTGTGGTTGTCTTTGGAATCTTTAGCAATTTTATTTTCGTAACTTGCTTTGGAGGATTTTATGAGGGATCTCAGCTTCTTACTGAGGCTGGTAAGGGAGTTTTTTGCATCCTGGGATTTTCCTCTTTTCTGCAACAGTTTCTTCCTTCTGTTGTATAGTTTGTTTATGGCAGGAGACCACCAGATTGGCTTCCTTTTTTTGGAGGAGAGCGTCTTGGTTCTATTTGCAATGACACGATTCATGCATGAGTGGATGTGCTTGTACAGTGCCTTAGTGTAGGATTCAGCAGTCGAACTTTCAGCTCCCATCTGCATGGGTATCATGAAGTTTGTCACTTCTGACTTGAGTAACATGAAGTTGGCTTTGGAGAAGTTTTTTACAGAGATTTCCTTACTTGGAGGGTGGAGGTAGGATGTGGATGTCAAGGGTGATTAGCTTATGGTCAGACCTGACCAATGAGGGGGTGACCACTGGTGTGGAGCATCTATCTCCCATGTTGGTAATGAACAGGTCTAGGATATTGGAGCCCCTGGTGGGACAATGGATTAGTTGATCCATGGCATTGGAATTTATGAATTCCAAGAACTGTTGGGAAAAGGTGTTGGTACCCAAGTAGTTTTCCCAGTTAATGGCAGGGTAATTGAAATCACCCAGTATTAGAGTGTTTGGTTGTATCTTAATATTTTCCAGTATAGGTTCAGAGGTAGGTACTAGGCTATCGGCCCAAGGGCCTACGTCAGCCTAGCCAACAAGGTTCCCTGGCTTACGTCACCCAAGAAAGTTATCTTCCTGTGCCACTGTCAAGCAGAGACACAGACGTGATCCCTGGGGTGTATTTTCTATTTTCCATCCACTCATCAACATTTTTCTTGAAGAGTGCTAATGAAGAACTTTGCTTGACATAGATGGGTAGCCTGTTCCAGAGTATGGGAAGTCTCTGGGACAGGAATCTATCCCTCCAGCATGTCCTGTTTATTATGGTGACAAGGTTTAGGTCCCTAGAGCGTGTAGCTCGGAGGGATTGGGATTTCTTTAGGTGTAGCATGTCCAACAGCTCTGGGTTTGACATAACTTTATATGTTAGGCAGAGATCACCACGGAGTAGGCAATATGCTACGGAGTAAAGCTGGAGTTTTTTGAGATGGTCAGTGTAGGGCATTTGTTTGAGGCTAGTAATCCTCTTTGTGAGGTACTTCTGTGGCCTTCCCAGCTGCTGCAGATGTCTTGTGAGGTACATTCCAAAAGGGGCTTTGTACTCTATAATGGGTCTAATGAGTGTCGAGTAGAGGGGAACAATGACCTCCTTTTTTATGGATGAGAACCCTTTTATGATGAGGTGTGCCATGTTGTAGAAGGGCTTCCTGACTACTGAGGTGATGTCACTATCAAAGGAGAGACAACTGTCCACCTGGGTTCCAAGGTCTCTTATCACACATTCGGTGTTAAATAGATTGCTGCCTATGGGTACAAGGTTTTTACCAAAGGGGATGACACTGCATTTTTTGGCATTGAGCTTGAGGCCATGGCTCTGACACCAGGCATCTGTCTCAGAGAGGCGCTTTTGTAGGATGTCCACATCATTTGGGGACTTGACTATGGCTCCTAGTTTGCAGTCATCTGCAAACATAATTAGCTAGAGGCCTTCTGTGTTAGCCTGTACTTCAGAGAAGTAGATACCAAACAGGAGAAGTCCCAGGACTGAACCCTGTGGTACTCCACTTGTCACTGGTTTGAGGTCAGGTTTGGAGTCTGCAACTTTTACAGTGTGGGTTCTGTCAGTGAGACAGTTGGCAACCCATCTTGTGACGTAGGGATTTATACCTAGTTTAGTGAGTTTAGCTATAATTCCAGAATGGGGGATGGTGTCAAAAGCCTTGATGAGGTCAAGATAGGCTGTGTGAACCACCTACCCTCATCTACGGCTTTGGTGACTGCCTCAAAGAAGTCAATTACGTTCGGGAGGCATGATCTGCCTTTCACAAACCCGAACTGGGTGGGATCCAGAGTTTGGAGGTTACCAATGTCTTTGTTTATGAGTTCCATGAAGATACGTTCCATGGCCTTGCAGACCAGGCTTGTCAGGCTAATAGGGAGATAGTTCCCGGGATCAGTGGTGGCTCCCCCTTTGTGGAGAGGGATAACTGTTGCTGTGCACCATTCAGTGGGCACAAAGCCTGATGCAAGGCTATTATTGAACATGGTGCTTAGGTGGGGAGCCAGTTTGTTCTGAAGTTCATGTAAAACGCAGCCTGGGATGTTGTCCGGTCCCATGGATGCTGTGTTTTTGGCTTTAGAGAGTGCAGCTTTTACCTGCACAGTTGTGATTACAGGGACTCTGCATTCTTCCTGTATAGATATGGGCCCTTTAGGGGGTGAGGGGGGGGGGGTAAAGTTAGCACTGAACCTATCTGCCAGGATGTTGGCAATATCAGTTGATTCTGTAATTTTCGTGCCGTTGTGCTGTAACTCAGAGCAGATCTGGGTGTTGCCATCGAGATTCTTGACATAGCTATAAAATGCTTTGTGGTTGTTCTTAGAATTAGTGGCGATTTTGTTTTTGTAGCTAGCTTTGTAGGATCTTATAAGGGATTGCAGCTTCTTACTGAAGCTGACCAGGGAGCTCCTCCACTCATGGGATTTTACTCTCTTTTGCAACAGTTTCTTCCTTCTGTTGTACAGTTTGTTTATGGCACGGGACCACCAGATTGGCTTCCTTTTTTTGAAGGATAGCGTCTTGGTTCTGTTTGTGATAGCATGATCCATGCACTTGTGTAAGTGCTTATAGAGTGCATTTGTGTGGGATTCAGCAGTTGTAAATGTATTGTCCATCTGCATGGGTGTCATGAAGTTCACCACTTCTGTCTTAAGAAGCATGAAGTTGGCTTTGGAGAAATTTTTTACCGTGGTTTCCTTAATGGGAGTGGGGGGCGGGATGTGGATATCAAGGGTGATTAGCTTATGGTCGGATCGGACCAACGAGGAGTTGACTTCAGGTGTGGAACACCGGTCACTCATGTTGGTAATGACTAGGTCTAGGATATTGTTGCCCCTTGTGGGGGTGTGGATAAGTTGATCCAGGGCATTGGAGTTTATGTTTAGAAAGGTGTAGTGAGAATCTTGGGGCATGGTGGGGGATCTGTAGCAAGCTACAATTTGGATTGTAGTCTTACCTAGTGTTAGTTGCACCTGGAGAATTTCAGATGCATTGTGGTGGGCAACTAGCCTGGAGGTGTGAATATCCTTGGTGAATATGGGCACTCCTCCACCTTTAGTGTTATTTATCAAATTCTCAGAAATAATTTTAGCAAAACAGATGTTTCATTTTGGAATTATTCAAGTGAAGTTAATAAACAGTATTCTCAGAAATAGATAAAAAACTTTGTTTACAGTCAGTGAAGGAATCCACATCTTCCCAGTTCTGGCATTATACACATGGACATTTTCACATAGATGTTTTTTCACCCCACATAGACTAGCAGTAATATACATGAAAGATGAAATTAAATGCTGGAGATGTGGACGCCCTGTTGCTGACTGGATACATATGGTTGTTAATTGCAAAATAATTTCCCCATTTTGGTTAGACTTTAAATATCTTTGTAAAGCTCTATGGAATGACAACTGTATAATTTTTGATTCCCTTATCCTTTTCAATGTTTCTGTTCCTAAAGTCATCCCTAAAAAACAAACATTTTTACTATGGTCTATCCTCTCTATACCAATTATATCCTTGAATTTCTGAGTCATTTATTTTCTTTGCCAATGGTTCTAAATATAATGAAAATAACAAAGGGGAAAGAAGACACCCCTGCTTGGTTCCTCTGCTCAAGCAAAAATTATCAGAGGACCCCACTCACTTTAATTTTCAACTCCGATCCCTCGTATATCCTACTAATAAACCTTATAATTTTTTCAAGAAACACAAATGCTTCCATTGCCCCGCTCATAAAGTCCCAGCTTACTCTGTCAAATGCTTTCTCTGCTTCAACCCCACCAACAACAATGGTATTTTTCTTGCATTCTGCTTCCCTCTGGAACATTAATGTTCTGTTAATGTTGTCACATGTTTACCTCCCCTCCACAAAACCACACTGATTCATATCTATCAATTTTGGCATTACTTTTGCCATTCCTTTAGCCATTATAGACATGAACACTTTATAGTCATGGTTTAGTATTGAAATGGGCCTGCATGAAGCTGGATCTGATTGATCTTTACCCTCTTTAGGTATTACAGCTACTACTGCTTTCATCCAGGATGTTGGTACTTCTGCTCTTCTTAAGATACTGTTAAAACCTTCCAGATCTTTATCACTTTTTAACTCCTAGCTTCCAAACTTCCACAGGAATACCATCTATTCCTCTGGACTTTCCTGTAGAATGGTTACACATCACAATTTTTATCTCATCTTCTCCTATCCTAACCGTTAGTAATTGAGTCTCATCTACATCTAACCTTGGCATATTTAATTATTCCATAAACATTTCCATTTGTATCTTTTCTTCATTTCCATATTTTTCTGCTTTATACAGATTTTTATAGAATTTCCGAAATATTTCTAATACCTCTACAGGAGATCTTGTTACCTTCCGTGTTATAGGCTCGCTAAGCTTGGCGACAGCCCTTTCTGCTTTCTGTTGCCTGAGTCATTGTGCTAAAAGTTTTTGTGCTCTAGTGTTATTATCAAAAAACAGTTAACAGCAACTTTTCTAAACTCATGTAAATTATTGAGGTAATCCCTTATTTTCTGCTTAGCATTCTACAGTTGATCATCTTCTTGGTCTGTGAGATTCCCCCTATTCTGCAATACTTTAACATTTGTCAGTCCCTCTAAATAATTCTCGTTACTTCTTAACCATAACTCCCTTTCTTTTATCTCCACCTTATTTTTAAACTCCACCTTAATTTTATTCACTCCCCAGATATATTTTCAGAAGTAATTTATATCCTCTTGAATAGCTACTGAATAATCTCTACTACCCATTCCTTAAATTCCTCTATTTTCAACAGAACAGTGGAAAAGTGCCAATCTCTCATTTTCATTTCATTACCCTGTGTTTTTACTTTAGTTATTATTTGAGCATGGTCTGAAACAGTTATTGGGTGGGTATCAAGAAATTCAAATTAATGCACATGTTCCTGTAAAATGTAAATTCTGTCTAGCCTAACCCACTTTTTATATCTTGGGGAATACTATGTAAATTCACTCCAAACTCCTATTACTGAATTCTCATCTTCCATGTCAAATGGTTTCATAAATTTCTTCAAAAATGTACCCTCCTTTGTTATAGTTTCCCTTCTGACGCCCTGGCACATCTTCACTGCTGCAAATCAAATTCCAGTCCCCATCTATAAGTATTATTCCTTGCTGAAAACTGATTATTACTGCCAGAGTTTTAAGATACATTATATCAGCTTTAAGTGGAATACAAATACATGCCAGTATAATCCTCCTCTCCTGCCAGTAGCCCCTTAGTACTACAAATCTAAGGATTATCCATGCTACGACACATGGTGCAGCCTGTGCTTCTACTAAGTGCTAACTAGTTTTGTATTAGCTCTCCCAGCTGGGAAAAGCCTGAATGCTTTCAGAGAACATTATCCCCTACCCATTTTCTTTTTTCTTTTTCCCCCCAGCCACTCTCCACCAGACTGTAACCAATTTCTCTTCATCAGACTGTTTCCATGGAGACATGAGAGCCAGATCAGAATTGCAGTTAAGCATACATTCATGTGCTAGAAAAAAGCCTCATAATATTCAATATTCTTTTTTCATTTACTTGCTTTCTCTTAAAACTGGTTACTAAATCAATCTAAGGTCTTTAATGCAGTCATTCCCCCATGCAAGAATGAGAAAAAACACATTATTTTTGTCTTTTCTCATGCCATTTTAATCAGGCTTTTTTATATTGCAGTGCCTACATTTCTTAAAACTGAACAAGAAGAAAGAGAAAAGGGAGAAAGAAAGAAAAAAAAAGAACAGCAGCACCTATTCACAATCCCCATTACACTTAAAAATAACTGAGAAAATGTTACTTTATAGCATGCAAAGAAAACCATACACCACAAAATAGTACTATTAAGAAAAAATCTGTCCTTTACTTATAGTTAACATTCTCCCCTCTCTTCTCTTCTCCTCTCCAAAGCATTTTCCAAACATTAATGACATGAAGTAGGGCATATACTTTAGAGTCCCCCACAAGTATAACAAATTCTGAAAAAGTCCAATATTTCCAGAGTTTCTTGCTCTGTCATATTTCACAAATATAATTATTGTACTGTAATCCCATATTAAGTTACTGGTTTTATTACTGTTCATCTCCAGCTCCCAAATCCTGTCTCTGCTTAATTTCCAATGTACTCTTGATTCTTCTAGTCAACTCTTGTGCTTCCTTCTCAAACATTTTCCATTGAAACAGTGGAAAACATTTCAAAGGTACAGTCTTTCTGTGACCTTTATTACCAGAAGAACAAGAAGCAGAATTTCCTTCCGTTTCTCAGCACACTTTTTGTTGGACAAATTTTTGTATTTCCTCCTTAACATGCACTTCATCATAAAATTATTTTGTACCTCCAGGGAAGAATACCTTGAAGTCAACTTGGTACAGCAGTTTGAGTCTCACACCTGCATCTTGACATTCCCTGAATACTGGAATGAATGTACACTTTTGCTTGGTGTACAATGAGTAATCATTCCCCATAAACACTCTGCTTTCTCCCACTTTTAGTAGTTTGTTAGAATCAACTCCTTCTGCTGGTAGAACTGCATCTTTACTATTAAAAGTCTAGGTTGTTTTCTCAAAGCCATGTTTAGAGCATATACATGATGTGCCCTTTCAACTAAGAACACCTACTGTGGAATACCAGTCCAGCTGCTTATTTGTGAATTCATAAAATTAATGCAGTCTGTTCATTCCAGCTTCTCTGGTATAGCTAAAAATCTCAGGTTTTCCCTACGTGCTCTGTGCGCAGTTGTCTTATATCATCCTGTACATTACTGGAAGTCATGTCTGCAGGTTGTATTGTTTTTTGCTGAACAGCTGCAGAACTTTCCCCAGTCACTGTTTCTTCCTCACTTTTTGTAGCTGATTTTTTTCCAGGTGCTCTGTATTTCTTTTTCCTTGGCATCCAGGCAGTACACTTACTAGTCAGTTACTGAAATTTACCCATAAACAGAAAAGTCTACTGGGCTTCTCTGTTGAGTTTCTGCTTTTACAGTGGGGAGCTAGAGTTAAGCTGTTACTCTATGTGCAGCCATCTTGGAAATCTCTTGAGTTGCATATCTATAGGTAAATAATTTTAGCAAAAAAATAAAATCGCTTCAGGATGGGAATGACTACAGATAACAAACTGCCTGATATTTACTTATGTAGCTCTCAACCTCTTACTACCAGACAGAGGAGCAAAGGTTCCTCCAGATCAAGAACACTAAATACTGGTGCTGCTGGTTGCAAATTTGATATAACAACTTACCTTATGCTAGCACACATTTTCCAAATTAAAAAAAAAACAAATCTGCACCTGGTGACTATCAGTATTTGTTGATCATTATCCACAATCTTTATCAGAAAAAAAATCACCAGTTTTTGGAGGGAAAGAACAAAAGCTTGAGATATATTCAGGCATATCTCATAAAATCAGGGAGAGTTGAGAATATGCTTCCTTAAACAAAAGTGGTTATATTATTCACATAAAATTCACATAGATAGCAGTGGTCTCCCATTTTACAATGTATATGACTTCATAAAGAATTCAAGAGTTTGGGTCTTTTACCCAAACAGATACCTACCATCACTACTTTTAAAGCCAGTGATCTTGCAAAGTCATCTTTGGGGTGCATACCTGTTTTTTAAATCTCACACACATATATGTATGCACATATTAACAATTAATTAACAATTACCTATAGTATTATTCATTAAGAATATAAAAATATTCCACAAATACAAATTAAAGCATTAGGCTTGTTAAAACAGTTAAAACTAAACTAGGTAAGAATGCCAAAAACAGCCAGACTGAGAAAGGCCTCTAAGCAGCTTAACATTAGACTAGATTATGGTGAGCTACTTTACTTCCACTTGATCTAAAAATGTCACTAAGTCAGATGACTCTAAATGGAGCACTTGAGTAATTAATTAGGTGGTTTGGTATACAGTGCTAATTCTTAGAATGGCTATTCATACCAGAAGAAGGGAAAAATGTATGAATTGTCTTTCATTGTGTTAACTGTTACAAGAAGTTCCTTGCTACCTTGCTACAGTTTAGCAAAGCTGCCTGCTAACAAAACTGTCTTGGAATGTCCTTGTCATTTCAGGTAGCCACATTCACAATCAGTGTCTGTGTATGCTTAAATGTTTTCATCTCTACAGCTAGTTGATCAGCACGTATACTAACACTCTGCATGTACCCTGTAACTGCTTGTTCCCAGACCAATGCTCTCACTCCCCCTTTTGTTACCCTTTCATTTGCATATCCCGCTTTGTTATGGCAAGTTCCCCTGCTATGATATCAGGCAGGAACAAGTCCATGAGGAGAGCTTGGCATATGAATGGGTATTGTACTATATTGAAATCCAAGCCCCAGTGCACATTATATAGCCTAAGTTATTGTGCAGTTACAGTAACATGTCCTTTGTGTTCTCTGTGCCTCCCAGCACAAGACTGCATCCATGGACTATAAATCTTAGTTATGGAACAGCCAGACCTGTGGCTCAGAGCTGGGTTTTTTTTCTTGAAGGGGTGGGTGTGTTTCTGCCTGAATCTTTTGGTCATATGCAACACTAAACAGAAACAGCTTGCGCTGACATATTGCAGTCACTTGCCTCTCATATTTCATTTTTGAACAGCTACTTTCTATTTTTATTTCTGAATTGGCAAAGTACCCCTTGCACTAACAGCGGATTTTGTGATTTTTACCAACAGTTACTTTTTGATAGTTCCAATGAGGGAGAAACATAATGGCTAAAGAGAACTGTTAATTAAGCAGTCATAATGATACAGCTGCAAAAAAATCTGAAGACAAATAACACAATCTACATTAATGCATACAAAAAGCAGAATTATACAGCAAAGTATCATTAGTATTCAAAAACTAGCACACTGACTGGACAGCCCAACCAGTGTGGCATATAGCAAAAGAAAAAAGGCTTTGTGTTAAAGTTCCATTGAGCAGCCACACTTTCTATTAGTATATGCTGGATGACAGCATTCTGTACTGAGAACACACCAATATTTCAGAAAAATCAGGTACGTTCTGCAACACTAAAGAAACCAAAATATATAATTTCTTCTCTTGCACTGGTGTACTGTGCAAATGTGGGAATGTAAGTCCCACATGTATGCACAGGTCATCAGGAAAAGAGAAAACAATGTAGAAGGAGGCTGAAATATCACTATACAAAAACACTACACATTTACCCTGGTGATCAAACCACACCATCTGAGGGTGAATCCTGATATATCCCCACACTGTTGTGGATTATTGCTTAAAGAAAGAATGAAAGAAAATTTAGAACCTTTATTTATATATTTATAAACCATGTTTATTTGACTACTGTGTAATGGATGCAAATGCCATCATAAAGTAGAGGAAGTAAACGAAAGGGTAATAAAACAAAATGATAGTATTTAATACTTCTCTGTAAACCTCTAATATAACGAACTGTTAGACCACAGCCAGCACAGCTTCTTGCCACTATTTCTGTAAACCTAAGAAATATGATTAGAAAGGGTCAAGGGAGATTCAAGAACACCCAAGTGCAAAGATAGGAAGAAATGTTAAAGACAGATGCAGTGTGGATCAAAACAATGTAATTAGAGTTGCATTCACATATTACTCAGAGTCATATAGCATTGGCTTAAACTTTTTTTCTTTTTAATCTTCAAGGTTTAGCACATAATTTAAATTACTGCCTGTTTATTGTGACTTATTCTACATAAAAAGCTTTGAAATATAAACCATATATTAATTTTCCAAACAGAAAATGACCACCCAAGATACAGAAAGTTAATGCAGTTTTGACTAGCCATTTGAAACATATTTAAACCTTTTCAAAAAGAGCCAGTGTATCTGATTTTTTTTTATAACTCAGTAGTAAATGATTATAACACTAAAGATGATGAAAGGATTTTACTTTGCTTATGCCAAAGTACTCCACACCAATACCATAATGAATGATGAAATGGGAAAGACAATAATATAAAATACCTTCAAACATATCTGCCTTATTTAAAATTACTCTCTTCCTAACAAACATTTAACTAGCAGGCTTAGTACCTGTTCAGCTGTTGATACACCTGCCTTGTGGTGTACATCTGAAATAATCTTGTGTTTGTGACAGAGAGAGAATGTGTGTGTGTGTGTGTGTGTGTGTGTGTGTGTGTGTGTGTGTGTGTGTGCGTGTGTGAGTGTGTGTGTGTGTTTGTGTGTACCCATGTGTACACATGCATTTGTTAGGACAAGTCTTTGTCCCTCCAAGTGATGCCCAACAGCTCCTCCCAGCCAACACTGATATCCAATACAATGTGTTTTTGACAGATAACTTTTTCCTTTCAAAGGTATGGTTAACTTTATTTGTAAAACATCTGTGGAAATAACAGCACAGGGACTAACGGACAGCACATCAGTAAATAGTTATGTACTCACCAATAACATTACATCTGTGTTGTGCATTTTCATTCTTCCTCTACAGCTGGGTTCAGATCTCATCCTTGGATCCGACTCGGCTGCTATAGCTCGTGGCCACCAAAAAACTCTCGAGCTTCTCCCTTACTCATAATGTACCAACCCCTAACATACTTCAGATCTTAGTTGCTGGATAACAAAGTAAGAAAACTTAACATAATATTTTGACAATATGAGGTATAATTGAAGCTCAAAATAAAGAACAGGAGTATCCTTATAAGTTCTTATTCTTCCAGAAATCAGTGATGAAAAAGGTTGGGGGTTGGTGGAATGGGAGTTGAGGAAAAATGAAAATGGACAATACAGATTGAATGGGGTATATGTTCAGTCATCAAAAGAGAAATCCATCAAACCTCTGTTCATCAAACTTAAAACATCGAACGTTCCCAACAGCGAACGTTCAGTCACTGAATATTTTACCCAGAGAATGAAGCTGGTTGGCCAGAATTAGGAAATTTGCTTTTTCTCCACTGTAGTGCTATCTCGGAGTTGGTATATATAAGTGTGTGTGGGTGTTTCGGTATGCATGTTGGTCTACTGACTTTTCCCTGGATGAAATATTCAATGACTTAATGTTCACTGAAGTGAATGTTCGATGTTTTAAGTTCGATGACCAGAGATTTTATGGATTTCTCATTCGATGACTGAGCATAGACCTGATGTAATGTTATGGTGAGTACATAACTTTTTTATCTGATAATGTCAATTTTCTTTCATTCCTCAACAACTGGGACAGAGTCCTCAGCTACCTAAAATCCTAGGTGGACTCTACAGAAGGACAGTCATAGGTTCATAGGTGGTTACTGGGTTATTGACCTGAAGGTATTTATATGCCTAGCCGTGTGTACCTAATATAATACTTAAGAAACCCAATATAAAGGATCTTGCCTAAACTCAAGATCTTAGTTGCAATGACTGCTCATATCTAGGAGGGTCACATGTGAAATCCTCAGCAGGTATTTACAGTTTCCCATCCATTTATTCAGGCTATGCTCAGGGTCACAGAGGGGCATTGTTTGATGTGAACTGGTAGACTATTCCAGAGGCGTGGCAACCTCTGAAAGATATATCTGTCTCTCCAGCAGGTCCTATTTATGTCACAGGCCAGGTTAAGATCCCTGGAGTTGGTGACCCTTGAGCCATTTGACTTTGGATGTGTAGCATTTCCATTAGGTCTGGATCTGAGATTGCTCTGTAGGCCAGGCACAAGTCTCCACTAAGTAGTATGTATGCTACTGAGTACAACAGTGACTTCAGTCTGTCAATGTATGACATGTGCTGGAGACCCTGAATTTTCTTGGTTACAAATCTCTGAGGTCTCTCAAGTTGCTGCAGGTGCTTGGTAAGGTACATATCAAAGGGAGCACTATACTCAATTATTGGCCTGATGAGGGTCAAGTACAGGGGTGTTATGACCACTTTCTCTCTTGAAGCAATGCCTTTCCTAATGAGGTGTGAGACGTTGAATGCCTTCCTTACCACAATAGGCACATTGTGGCCAAAGTTTAGGCTACAGACAACATGCGTTCCCAAGTCTCTCACTACTGAGTTGATACTTACTGTATTATTATTTATATGATAGTCTGCAGGGATATCATTTTTACCGAATGGGATGATAATGCATTTTTTTTTGCAAGGTGTTTGAGTCCATGGCTTTGGCACCAATCACTGGTTTGTGTAACTCTCTCTTGAAGTTTAGTGACAATATTTGGGGATTCAATGATTGCACTTAATTTGCAGCCAGTAACAAACTTAGTCAGCTACAGACCCTCTCTTTTGGTCTGAACTTTTGTGAAGTATATTCCAAACAATATGGGGCCCAGCACCGAACCCTGTGGAACCCAACTGGTGACAGGTCTGCTGGTTGAGTTAAAGTCCCCAATTTTGACTGACTGTGATCTGTCTGTGAGCCAGTAAGCAACCCACCTGATAACATAAGGGTTGATATTTAACTGGGAGAGTTTATCAATGATGCCTGAATGTGGAATTGTGTTGAAGGCCTTAGCTAAGTCAAGGTAGGCTGTATGCACAAATTTGCCTTCATCTATGGCTCTGGTGACATTTTCAAAGACATCCACCAGGTTTAACAGGCATGACCTGCCTTTGACAAAACCAAACTGTGTTGGATCAAGGATTTGGAGATCACCTATATCCTTCTTCATAAGGTCCATGATGATTTGTTCCATGGCCTTACAGATAAGGCTGTACTCCCTTTATGAAGGGAGATGACAGTTGCTGATTTACATTCAGCAGGGACAAAACCAGTACTCAGGCTGTGGTTGAAGAGAGTACCTAATGGAGTTTGTAACTCATATTTTAGACCATTTAAAATACAGCCTGGGATGCCACCCAGTCCCATAGAGGCTGTGTTTTTGGCCTTGGACAGAGCATTAATTGACTTGCTCTTTGGAAATGCAAGGTGGGAAGATGTAGAGGGAATACTCTGTGGAATGTCTGGAGGGGAAGAGGGGCTGAAATTTTCGCCAAACCTGTCAGCTAATAGGTTAGCTATTTTCCCAGGATCAGTGAGTGTGATGCCACCCACAGCTAGTTCAACACATATCTGGGTCCTACCTTTTAGGTTACGGATATAGCTAAAGAATGCCTTATGGTTACTGTGATGCCCATGCAGTAGCCCAGCAATCAAGAAGCCTCAATCCTCACCACTAACACCAGTGAGGGGTGTCCATATAGGGAAAGGATAATAAATATACACACAGTAAAGTACAATTTCCCTTAAGAGCACACAGAGATCAGTCAATCTGGGGCTGGATTCTGCCTTTCTCTCCAGGTCCCAAATAAGACTCCCCACTGGCACAGCTACAGGGTCCAGATCTCAGCCTAGTGGGCAAGCTAAAACCCCCAGCACCCTCTCTGTCCAACCAGTGCTTCATATCCCTGCCTAAGTAGCCGACACACACACACTTTGAGATACGAGTTATATACAATCACACAGACACTCCTGGGGTTCTCCAGCTGTGCCCCTTTTACCCAGACTATACGGTAGTACACTTGCCACCACCCATTAAAATGTATCAGCTACTAAAAGGCCTTATGAAAGGGTGTCCAATTATACTGTGCAATATTATTATCCAAATGGTAAGTGCAACTGAACAGTCAAGGCTTATTGGAGTGTCTTGGCTAGTATCACTATATACATGCAATGTACTCTAGAGCTTAAATTATCTCTACACAAAACAGCCATAGTTGAAAGGTTTAAAAATATTTAATAATAAATAATAAAAACACAATACAATGCTTCTTACTACACAGTGCTAGTCAAGCATTTAGAGATCAACGGGAAATGCTTAAAATAATACAGAAGAATAGTTCTGACATCAGCACAGAAAATCACTTAGTATATCTTCCTATTTCCTAGCTATTTCTAAGAGAAACACTAAAGTCTAAGATCCTACTTACATACAGACACAGGCAGAGTGCTGATGAGTTGGATGTTCTCAAGACAAATGCTAAATGCTCTATTTCTTTTTGTCCTTTACTTGATAACACAGTATCACTGATTCATTTCAGATTACATCATTTCTTTCTGGTTCCCAGGCTAACAGAAACTCAGAGGTTAATAGCCCTTTTGATCTTGCAGCTGGTCAGGAAGCCACAGCAATAAAAGAAATTAAACATGTAAATTTTAGCTGGCCTCAAAACAATAGGCAGAATGCCTCCCTCTAGACATCTTGGCTCTGAGTTTTAGATCAAAGGATTTCACAATGCTTGACTCGTCAGCTTTCTTACAGCAGAGTGCACTGTTATTACATTTTTCAGTTCAACATCCAATGCAGTATTTTCACATTTAAGGGAACAAGCCTGTGGCTTATATTAATATTTACAAATGACAGAATTATCTACAAAATTCTATCTAGCTAGGCTGGCAGTCTTCACCTATCTTCACAGTTATCCTTAGCTATAGTTGCTATTTTTTTTCAAAGTTGCCCTTAAAGGATTTTACAAGTTGTCTTATATGTTTAGTCAAGCAGAGGAGGGTGTTCTTCCAGTGCTGGGACCGCTCTTTTTTTATTCTTAGAAAGCAAATTCTTCCTCTTGTTGTATAACTTATGAATGGTACATGTCCACCAAGGAGGCTTGTTTTTTCTTGAAGATCTTGCTTTGATTCTATAAGATACAGCTGTGTCAATACATCTGTGTAAGTGTTTGCACAGGGCATTTGTGTATACCTTAGTATAGTTGTCAATGCCATCTGTGGGGACAGGAGCTTGGAAATTATCTATGCCATCCCTTAGGAGGATATAATTAGCTTTGGTGAAATATTTTAGCCTGATTTCACTTAATAGGGGTTCAGGTGTTATGGCTACTTCAAATGTGACTGATTTGTGATCAGATTTAACCAGTGAGGGTCTTATACTTGTGGTGGTGCAATGGTCACCCATGTTGGTGAGGACCAGGTCCAGAATATTTGAGCCCCTTGTGGGGTTGCATACTATTTGTTCCAGGGCATTAGTGTTAAAGTCCAGGAACCTTTGTGCAAGCATGTTGATATTTGTATAAGTTTTCCAGTCAATGAAAGGATAGTTAAAAATCGCCCACCACTAGAGTGTTTAGTTGTAATTTGATTGACTCAAGTAGGTCTAAATAAACAGGGTGGATATATTGGTTCATTGAAGGGGGCCTATAGCTAACTATGACTTGAAGGGAGGTCTTACCCACAGTTAGCTGAACTTAGAGTAACTACGTGGAGTTTTCCTGTCTAACCAGTCTAGAGGTGTATTTATGTTTGATGAAGATGGATACTACTCCTTCTTTGGTTTCAACACGTTCATTTTGAGGGCAGAAAGTGTAGAAAGCATTGTAGCCTTGCAAGGCCAGGTACTCTCTGCGGCCCTGAACCAGGTTTCTGTGACTGTACAGAAGTCAACATCCTCCAGGAAGAGGAGTGCTTCTAGAGAGTGCAGTTTCTGATTTAAACTCTTAGCATTTAGCAGCATAACCTTTAATTTATTTGTGAGTAATATTTTCATGTCTGAAATTTTGATCTCGAGACCTTGCCTAAAAAGGCAATAATGGGAGAGGCAAGTGACTTAGCCAGTAACCGAAAGCCTAGAGGTGACAGCTGAAGGCCATCTCTGTCAAGGCAGCGTGGTCCATCAACCATGTCATCCTAGGCTGACAGGAACTGGATCCCCTTAGAATCATACCAGAAGGTAAGCCAATTGTTGAAGTCAATCATTTTTTGTTTACATTGTTATATCATCCTAGGTGAGGGTGGAATGCTGCTCAAGGCTAGGGATATACCTGCCTGGGACACAGTTGTAGAGCTCAATCAGGTCTCTCTTTACACAGTCCAGTGAGGTATGTCTCAAGTCATTCACAAGAACATGAACTATGATGGAGTCATAACAGTACTTGTTGTTGAGAGACTTAAGTACATGTGTGATCTGACGGATCCTGGCACCCGATAGTCAGCTGACTGTAACCTTCTCCTTGTCGAGTCTGGTGAGTGGGACATCTGTGTGTCTCACAATGGAGTCACCTATGACTAAAAAATTTGGTTTATGTGCTTTGCCTTAGGGTCTTATTTGGTGAGACACTGGTGCTTGTGTTTTATGTGTATTGACTGCTGTAGGTGCTGTATTAGATGTAGCATGTTTGTGTTTGGAAGGTCTCTGGTGTTCAGATAGGTCTCTGGTGTGTACCTCCACATATGATGGTTTACATGTTGAGAGCATGGTTTGTGAACGGTGTAGTATGTTAGCTGATAACCTGTTCACTGTTACTGTTCTGTGCGTGAGCGAGCAAGGATTCCAGATTCTTAGTGTAGATATATCTCTCACAAATTGTACTTGGATGATTTAGGAGTAGAGGGTTGTCAGTGTACATGAGGCAGTTGCTACACTGCTTCATGATACCCATGTCAATCAGGCTGGTAGGAGAAATGGAGAGAAACTAACCATCCATAATGCTAGGTTAAATCCTGTTTTCACAGTGAGGAGAGAAAATGGAAAGGTGTGGTATAACTTGATGCAGTAAACGGGGTCTATACTAATGGGGTGCTCTATAAAGGGTCTATACTACTAGCGGGGGTTCTCTAAATGGTATGAGATTATTGTAGATTTGGTGGTTTTGGGACTATTTAAGGGGCAAAAGTGCAACTGAGGTGCTCTCTGAACAGCTAAGTGCAATTAAAGGACTTCTTGGATGGATCAAGGGCAACTGCTAAGGGAAAATTTATCTACTGAAGTTTTTGCATCTATAACCGCCAATGGTTACCCCCACTGCATGTCAGTGTGTGATGTTGCATGAAGGTGTGCTGCATGTAAACAGATGAATACAGAAGAGCAGTGGCTGGTCTCCTAACTCTGTGGAGCTGTGTCAAAACAAGGGCAAACCCACGCAAACAATGGGCTTATGTAGCAACAGTAAGCAAACTTAATTAAACAATTAAACCAATAAAAAAGCTCAAAACTGAGCCCTGTGCCAGCAACCTTCAATCAGATGAGTCCTAACTGCAGTCTTCTAATACAAGGGTGCAGTGGGACCTGCTCCAAAAAAAAGATAGCCTGGTTTAGTGCTCAATTTAACAAACAGAGACAAATTCAGCAGGTCTGAATCTAGACTATGCTACAGCAGACAAAAAGTGAAACAAATCAGCAAGAACAGCTTTAAAAACTAAGTAATATAGCAAAAATACAATGTAAAAGTGCAAAATACAGTATAAAATTGTACTTATGGTTAGCAGAATGCAAAAGATTCCTTGGATTGTACAGATTAATACAGCAGAGCAGTGGCTGGTCACCTAATTTCTGAGCCCAGTTCAGCCAAAGGCTGCTCTTTCCCTTGAGACCAGATCCAGTTTGTAATGAGTAATAAAATTATAAGGAATGGCCCAAGTTGCAGCCATACATATGTTGTCCATGGAAGCTCTAGACAGAAACACTGAAGTTGTAGCTGTGGACCTAGGTGAATGAGCTCTTAAAGGATTTGGTAAGGACAGGCCCAACTTGTAGAGAAATGATATACAATCTGTCAACCATTTGGCTAAAGTTACCTTAGCAACTGATTTACCCAATTTAGAATCTGCAAAGGAGACAATTAACTGATTCGTGTTTCTAATTTCTTTTGTTCTGTGTAAGTAAAAACACAATTGTCTGTGAACATCCAGTAAGTACAACATATATTCACCTTTGTTTGCAAATTTAGGAAAGAAAACTGGCAGATTAAATGACTGGTTGATGTTAGATTCTGATACCACCTTAAGAAGGATTGGTTCGTAATGTCACTCTATTCCTGTGAAAAATCAAGTATGAAGGTTTATAAGACAATGCTTAAAGTTCTGAAAATTTTCTTGCCGAGGTGAGGGTCACCAGAAAAACAGTTTTCCAGTCAGAAACTTTAATTCACATTTTGCTGCTGGTTCAAAAGGGGAATGAATCAAGGCCTGCAGCACTAAATTTAAGTCCCATGGAGGAGCTGGATCTTTATAAAGAGGTCTCCAAAGAAAGGTACATCTCAAGAAGGCCTTACAAAGTTTAGATGATGCTAGAGTGGAGTTCTTGAATCCAGTGTAAAAATTAGAGATAGCTACTAATTGAACTCTTAATTGTTGAAGAGCTGGCTCCTTCATCAAAGTCTGTAGCTAAAAATTCCAGGACACTTTGTACAGGGAATAAGGAGTACATATGTTTCTGTAGCTCCCAAAAAACAAACCTCTTCCATTTACTTGTGTTTAGTTTTCTTGTAGAAGCTTTATGGGAAGATAAAAGTATATGATGGACAGGGGATGATAGCATAGGTTGTCTGGCTATTAAAGGCAGTGGAGAAACCACACTGTCAGCTTTAGGTTTGAAATATTCAGGCGAATCATGCCTGTCAGATGAGACAGGAGGTCTGGAATCGGATCCAGAATTCCAAGGAGGGGAAAATTAGATGAGGCCAAAGAAAGAGGAACGAAATCTGTTGAGGCCAGTAAGGTGCAATGAGGATGACTTTGCTCTTCAACCGGAAGGCTTTCTGCAGAAATTTGGGAATCAAGGGAGTTAGATAATATGCACACAGGAGACAGAGCATCCAATCATGTAGTAGAGCTTCTCATGGTGATTCTCCTGGTGGGGGGATTAGGGCAAAGAAGCTGCTGCACTTATTGTTTAGGGGAGATGCAAAGAGGTTGCAGCATGGCTGGCCCCATTGGTGAAAAATGATTTCGGCCACCTTCATGTTGAGAAACCACTCGTGAGGTAATAAAATGAACTTGCTCAATCTGTCTATCACTCTGGACTTTCTGGGAATGTGCATTGCTATCAAAAAATGGATGGATGAGATTGTCCATTGCCACACCATGAGGGCTTCTCAGCACAAGGGGTAAGACCTGATTCCTCCTTGTTTGTTGATGTATCAGATTACTGACATATTGTCTGTCTGAATCGCAATAGTCCCAAAAGGAAGAGAGTCTTGGAAAGCCTGCAATGCTAACAGCACTTCTCTCATTTCCAGAACCCTGACATGCATGTTAGCCTCTACAGGGGACCAAGTGCCTTGGACTGTTTTCCCCAGGAAGTGTCCCCCCTCCCAATCTGGAATGTGTCTGTGGTCACTATGGCCTTGGGCTAGGAAGAATGAAAGGATGGCCTTGTAGAACCTGATCTGATTGAATCCACCACCAAAGATATCTCTTGGATGCCTGAGTGATTCTTATTTGGGCTGACATGTTGGTAAAGAATAGTCCATTGCGTTGCTAGCATCCACGGAAGAATTCTCATGTAAAATCTTACTACAGGAACTAGGACTACTACTGCCAGCATTGATCCTAAGGCTTACAGAATCAATCAAGATGAGACTGTGGTACTGTAAATTATTTTTCTGATGTGGAATCTGATTGTACTCGAGAGTGGAAAAGAAGCTGTCACTGATATCACATTGAAAATTGCTCCTATGAATTCCAATGTTTGAGACAATTCTAACTGAGACTTCTTGTAATTTATGGTTATCCCTAAATGGGAGCAAGTCTGGAGTACCTGATCTCATGCTCTTATGAGTAGATGCCTGGTCAGGGTGGTCACTGGCCAATCATCCAAGTACGAAAACACTCAGTATCCATGCAGTCTGAAATAAGCTGCTACCATTGCCATGCATTTGTTGAACACCCTGGCGGCCGTGGTGAGGTCAAAGGGCAGTGTTCTGAACTGGTAATGACTGGCTCCCAGCCAGAAATGTAGATACCTTCTGGATTGTCTGTTCATTTTTATGTGATAGTATGCATCCTGAAGGTCTGTTGAGCACATCCAGTCATCCTTGCACAAGAAAGGCAGAATGGATGGAAACATGACTATATGAAACTTTGTATATTAAACTGATTTAAGTTGCTGAGATCCAAAATTGGTCTCTAGTCCCCTATTTTCTTTGGTACTTAAAAGAATCTAGAGCAAGTTCTGTATTCTATCTGGTCTGGTGGGAACTCTTGGTGGGACCTCTTTGATGACTCTTTTGTATTTCTAGTGCTGCTGCTTTCCTCTGACTGGGTAGAACATTGGAAAATGTGTACGCAGATGGAGGTGGCAGGGAAAAGGAAATTATATAACCTTTGGAAATAATCTTCTGCACCCCACATATCTTTTGTGATCTCTGGCCAGGCACTATAGTGCAAGGAAGATTGATCCCTGATTGCCTCCAGAGGGGGACAACAGGGCCTCCTTTCAGCAGCGCTGGTAGGGTCTGTCAGAGAAGGAATCTCTAGACCCTTGATTCTGTGGGCCTCCTATGCCACATGGGTGGTATCTTTCCATTTGAGTTCCGCCCCTCTGCCTCTGGGGGGAAACTATATCCACCTGTATCTTGGAAAGGACCCTGGGACTTTCTGGACCAAGTCTTTCGACCACCTCACTGATTTCTCCAGAAGGTTCTTTGACGGGTCTAAAAATGTACGCCCACAGCACAGAGGGTCTTTCCATCTTTTTCACACCTGAAAAGTGTGTTTTCATTTTTGAGCCAAACAAAGAACTGCTGTCAAAGGGTGCACTGACTAACAAGGATTTGAAGGGCTCTGCAAAATCACACAAATGCATCCAGGTATGTTTTTAGATGGAAATGCCTGAACCCGACACGTTTAAGGCACCTTCAGCTGCATGAGAGATAAGCCTCATAGCCTCATAGGTTGGTACTAGGCTATTGGCCCTTGGGCCTATACAAGCCTAGCCATAACAACTCCCTGGATATTTCTCCCCACAATATTTGCTTCCCTGGACCCCTGTCTAGCAGGGTGAATGACGTGATCCCCGGGGTGAATTTCCTATCTCCCATCCAATCGTCAAGGTTCCTTTTGAAGAGGGCCAAGGAGGTGCTCTGCTTGACATGTATGGGCAGTCTATTCCAGAGTACGGGAAGTCTCTGGGTCAGGAACCTATCCTTCCAGCATGTTTTGTGGATGAATAAGAAATGGATTTTAGGGCTGCCAACTGTGAGGTTACATAAGCCTTAGTCTTAGCAGTAGTAGTCCCAGGAAGGGATTTTGACAGTTCCTTTATCAAGTCTCTCTACAGTCTTGTAGAGTGCGCCAAGTAGTGCAGTGATCTGAGGGAAAAAGTCACTGAAGCATACACACACTTCACAAATCTGTTCAAAGCCCAAGACTCCCTGTTGGGGGATGGACAGCGGAACTTTGCTCCAAGAGTTCCTTCTTGGTGGCTGCCGCCATGACTATAGCATCTATGGGCACTCCCTTGTACCAAAACTCCCTTTCTGCAGGTGGTGCCAGAATCTGTTCCAGTCTTTTGGGAATTGGCTTAACTGTTTCTGGTTCCTTCCACAATCACCTAGAGATCAAGTCAATGAGCTTGTCAGCAGGTAGAGTTACCCAGAAGGTAGACGGGCTAGACCCAAAGGCCTTCAAGAATAATACTCATTCCTCTGGGAAAGGGTTATTTGTAGAGCAACCACTCTGCTTAAGAATCTCAAGAATGACTCCAAATGAAACATCATCAGGTGGTGATCTTGGGGCCCCTTCCCCTTCATCAAAATCAGTATCTTTGGTGATAGACTCCTGAGGGGAGTCCAAGTGCCTCCTCTTGCAATTCCTCTTCCTAGGGAACTCTTTGGTGAGATATTCCAGAGAGGTGTCAGAAGAGACCGAGATACCCTGCTGGATAACCTGAAAACTTTAGGCTACTGTGACATAGAATGATGGGGCTCAAGGCACAGAGACTCATGGGATCCAGAGGGACTATTGAAGGTGGTAGGAACTGTCCATTTTACTGAAGCAGAGAACATTCTCTCCACCAACTCAAAGACAGAATGCTCTGGAGAGAAGGAAGCCAAAGGAGCCGAGAAACCACGCTTGCACTCTAACAACCCCCTGCCCTGAAGGCAGTTCACCCAAGGCAGAGGATGGAGCTGAGCTGTCCAGTGCCGAGGATCCAAGGGGAAGAGATGACTTTGAAAACTTCACAGTCAACTCTAATGCCTCAGATCCAACAGGGATGCTTTGGCTCCGACAGTCATCCAGCTCCCAAACTGTCAGAGCCACTGCACTCACAGACAGCCTCAGAGCTGAAGGGCTCTGAAACGATAGCCTGGATCAGAATAGGAGCCAATATTGGTGGAGTAGTACAAACTAAGGCTTCCTGACTTAAAGGGGTAGGAGCCAGGAGAACTCCCATCTGAATCTGTGCCAAGAGAAATTTCCTCATTATTCTGTCCACATCAGCCTAGGTCAGACTTCTGGAAGAAAGAGAGGGGACATAGAGTGCCAGCAGGATTCAACGAATGGTGAAGGTACTCTGGAGGGTATTGGGTTAATTGATGGAGAATACCTGGTTCTTGGTAATGGCTTCGGATCTAAGAAACTGGGATCTGAGGCTGATACCAGTTGAGTGGGAGCAGTCTTCAGAAATGCCTTATGCTTCTCCCATGGTGGCTCCATTTTAGGATCTTAGGAAGGAGTTGAGGACCCTGAAGGCCTTTAAGACTTAGAAGAAGGCTCCTCTGACTTGGGTTATGATGGTTTGAGCCCCAACAATAGCCTCTGAAAAGGATGAGGGTAGTAATCCTTTCAAAATAAACTTATTTTTTCTATCCACAATAGCTTGAGGGTTAAAGGCCTTACAGATCACACAGTCTTCCTGAAGTTGGTCTATGCCCAAACAATATACTCACAAAGGGTGTGTTTCAAAAAGGGGTAACTTGTTCTCACATTTCTGGCACATCTTAAAGTCAGAAGGACATTTTACAGACATTTTTACACTAAACAGAAAGAAATAGGAGAAAGCATTTTTTTTAATTAGTAGAAAAAGAAAAGGAAAAGGGGGAAAAAGATTACCAACGAAGGTAAGAAGATCTACACTAAAACGTGTAGGTTGAAAAAAGGAAAAATTACCAACTATGGTAATAAAGATACACTAGAATACTGGATAAAGGAAGGATTTAGTAATAGAAGTTTAAATGGTTATATTAACTGGAAAAATAAACTCTTTATTAAAATTACTCAAGCACTCAAGGTGACCACGTCTAAATGCAAAAGTGGCAAACAAGATCACAAGTATCTTAGGGGATGGTGCATTATTGGTAAGGGAGGAGCTCGAGAGTTTTTTGGTGGCCATGAGCTATAATAATGGCCGAGTCTGATCCGAGGACTCCGCGGATCCAAACCCAACTCTTGTAAAATGAATGAAAACTGACAACATAAGATCTAGTGTGTTTCAATACATGACCATATTCCTATTGTAAGAATGGATATAGCTGACTTTTGCATTGATTACACAATGTTTTATAGCAAATGAAAATGACTGACATATTTGAAATGATTGCCCATCCAGCCCCAGTTGTTTGCATATGACCCCAATTCCTAGGGGGCATGTTACTTGCCATCCAACAAATAAATGCAATTAAATGTATGAGTACAAATGACTGACTTCTAACTATAGAATGAATGCATTCCTCAGCATTTCTTTGACACATGAAACTCTTAAAAAGTGAATGTGCTCTAGCCTGCTACTGTAAACCTCGCAGCTTTGGAATTGCCATACAGATAACAGAAGGGTGGTGTTAAGGAGAAAGCTGTAACCACTCCTGGCTGATGCAAGGTGGAATGAGTTCAAATAACTGTTGAGTAACTTGTTCCCAGCAGTGGGAATGTGAGAGTCTGGATGACAAAGAAGAGGTGTGAAGGCTAAGGAAAAAGTAATAAAATATGATTCTAGATGCAAAATTAGCTATACTACTACAATGCAAAATTAGCTATACTACTATAAGTGTATGTCAAAAGTCAGATGATGGAAATGATTAATAATTTATTACCAAAGCAACTAGAATGGTCCAAAGTGCATCTTTTCAGTCATGAACCAAACACACTAATGTAGTCTGCAACTTTCAGTGCAAAAATACCACTATATGAACACAAATGGATTACAAGATCTACCTTTCTTAAAAATATATCCTTTCAAGAGGCACACAAACTGCTTCACTCACTTTTGAGCCTTGAATTTGTTGGTGCAGAGGGCCCCCACCCTTGATTTATCAAGAAATGCAGAAATTAACTTGTGTTCCATATACATCACCTTTTTTAACAACTCCCTTAGACATCATACATTTCACAGAAATGCAGTCATCTTACCCATTCATTAATGCAGCAAGACAATAACTATCTCTTAACACAGACACACATTACTGCTACCTCATTTAGGTAAACTGATTGAAAACGCAGTACATAATCAGGTCACTTAACTTACTTTTTATCAGTAAAATGTTCCATCCATCTACCAGCATGGTTTCATAAAAGGTAGGAGTACCCAAATGGCTCTATTTACACTTACTAATACTACTATCATTAACTTCAGCAAATATTAGTTAACCGATGCAGTACTGACCAACTTCTCCAAAGCTTTTGATAATGTTGATAATGTAAATGACAAACTCTTGCTAAAGTCTCTTTCTCTAGTTAACAAAAATAGTAAGACAAGCAATGCTCAGATATGAGCAAACTAGATGACCTGGTAGTTAAGAAAGAAATCTGCTTTGACAGTAATGTCACAAGAGTGCAGACCAAAGACTACAACAAAAACACTTAGAATAACAGGCACAATAAACCTTCACCAGCAATTCCCAGCTCAGAAGGGTGAAGGCTACCCTCTCCCCCTAAAAGAGTATATACCACAAACCTTCTTAATGTAAAATAACTGGCTTGGAGCCCAAGCGTTTAACCCAGAACTGAGACACTTTCAGAATAACAACCAATAAGCCTTTAGCCAGCAATTCTCAACTCAGAAGGGTTGAAGGCTATCATCTCCTGCCACAAGACTATAGACCACAAAACTTACTGAAATAACTGGCTTGGAGACCAAGTACTTAAATAAGAAGAAAGTCATTTAGAATAACAAGCACAATAAGCCTTTACCAGCAATTCCCTGCTCAGAAGGGTGAAGGCTAACCTCTTCTCCCACAACAGTGTAAACCACAAACTTTCTTAATGTAAACTAACTCTCCTGAAGACCAAGCGCTTAAACCAAAATAAAGACACTTTTAGAATAAGACACATTAAGCCTTCAACCAGCAATTCCTGACTTAGAAGGATGTAAGCTACCTCTCCTGCCACAAGAGTGTAGACCGTGCACTTTCCTTATGTAGATAACTAGTCTGAAGCCCAAGTGCTTAAATCAAAACTAAGAGACTTAGAATAACACTTACAAAGTAATCAGGCTACTAACAAGCAGCAATAAATGCAGCAGAATAAATGCAACTGAATACTTTAAGAACAAGCAGCAAAAAGCACAATAAAATAAAGTAGGAAGAAGCACAAATACAGTAAAAGCAGCTGAATAAAGTGCAGTTTTTTTCAGTAAGTGGGAAGGAAGGAAAAAGAAGATAATTTAATTTTAAGAGACTAAGATGGTGGGGCTTCCCAAATGATCTCTCTATACTCAGTAGAATGAGCTGATGAGATGGGATTGGAAGTGTCCAAAATCAGATTTGTAGTAGGGGTGGGCAACTTAAAAGCCACCAAGTTTAAAAGTACAACAACAGTTGGGTGGGTGGTAAAACTCGAATGCAGACCGAGATTAGCAATAGTTAGGTAGAGAACAAGCAAGCAAGTCAAAGATATTGCTAGTTAAATGAGGAATGCAATTTCTCAGTTCTATCCACTAATTAGCGGGATGTTATTTACTGGATGCACCGGAATTATTTTCTAACTTTTCTAACTCACCCTAGCCAAGACCTCTTAAAACTCCAAAAGAATAAACAAGTTAAAACAAATCAAATGCAATATAAGAAAAAGATAAGAAACAGAGGTAACCAAACCTTAAATGAAAAAATCAAATGGAGACAGAGATCAGCAATAGTCAGGCAGAGAACAACAAGCAAGTCAAACAAGCACTCCAGCTAAAATCACTCAAATTGGCTACATCAGTTCTTTGTCAAGGCACTATTTAGCTATCTGTGATCTTTTAATCAGAAGCTGGTCAGCTGATGGCTGTGGATGCTCTTCCACTTTCAACCAATTTGCTTCATGCACTTAGTTCACATGGAAATGCCATCATTTTATTTGTATGTCTTTAAGGAGTGCAGTACAATGCTGGCACCACCAGATTTTACTTCCACATTTTAAATATCTCAGGGTGTTTCTGAAGTTTTACAAATTCACACAAAGAACAGAGTCATGCAATGAGCGTTTGCACATTTCTTCATTTACATATGGAGACTCCGAGTATTCATTTTGGAATTGCAGCAGTCACCATCAAAGTTTTTTTAAAGGCCTTTATTAAATTATCACGTAAAACACAGGCATACAAACATTAACATAAAGCATACCATAATAACACTTTTTCATGCATTATGCACTTTATATTTGTTTTGTTTCTTTATAACAACAGTAATACACTCGATTACATATACTGCACATGCTTGCCTGCTCTTAAAACCTTCTCCTTTTTGTGCACTATATTTTGCATGTATTGTTCCCACAAATTTCATTAAAATCTATGTAATTTGTCCCTTTCCTTATCAAAAGATCTCACTTCTTTTATTTCTAACAATATTTCATATTTTAATTACAGTCTGTTTAGATTTTGATCTCCATTTTCTAGATATAGCTTTTTGGCAGCCAACAACATTAAATTTAATAAGGCCTTACAACGTCTAGGCCATTCAGATCCTGTGTCCCAATTCAAAAGAATCATTTTCTTAGTTACAGCATTTTGCTACCCCAATATTTCTGAGAGAGGACTCTGTAGTGCAGTTTTAAAATCTAACAACTTGTCACAAAATGAAACAACATTTTCCCAGTTTCCTCTGTTTTTCCCTTATCACAACTCCAACATTTGCTATCTAGCTGAGGAAATATTATTTGAAGTTGACTTGAGGTATTAAAATATCTATGTAAATACTTCCAAGTAAAAATCATAAACTGTCTAGACTTGGTTGCATTCTTAGGAGCCATTTATCTATCCTTTCATTGTTCCTTTGTAAATTACTTTTCCAGTCTCTCCTCCCAAGCGTTTATATTCTCTCCTCTGATTGATTCTTATAGTTATCATGCAATATTTTATATACCCTATTAAGTATCTTTTTAAACAGCAGATTATGTTCTAGACTTGAATAAAAACTCTACAAAAGCTGTTTTTTCACTCATATCCCTTTCTCTTTGCCTATACTGTGATATCAATCCCTGGTAGGGAAGGTAATCTCTAACCTGCAGTGTAAGCTTCTACTTAGTCTCATCCCACTTTATTAAATATACCTGACTACACACACACACACACACACGTGAGCTTTCAGTTTCTCAGTCTTTGTATTATCTACTGTTTGTTCTCTTCCCAGATATCCTTAGCTTCCTTAACAGAATCCTTTTTTAATGCATACACCTAAAAATTTCATCTTATCATGTTTTCATAAATATGGTTATTGCTGAAACAGTTCATGTGTGGGTACAAAATGTATTGTTATAGTCTCTGTTTTATCTTCATTAATTTAACACATGAAAAGGCTTGAAACAATTTCAAAATATTCCACAACACAGAAATGACCTTGTCTGGATTTATCATGTACAAAATAATATCACCCACAAATAAAGCCAACTTTTCTTGACTACTATACCAATTATATACTTGAATTTCTGAGTCCCTTATTTTCTTTGCCAATGACTCTAAATACAAAACAAGCATCAAAGAGAATACACAGCTTATCAGAGTGGAAACCTCTCACCATAAATTTTGTCACATATCCTTCATATATCCTTCTAATTAACTATATTATTGTATCATGGAATGCAAATGCTTCCACTTACCTACTCATAACACTCTGGTGTTATCAAAAATATTGCTTAATAACATTTCTAAAATCATGCATGTTATCCAATTACTCCCTTATTTTCCCTTTAGCACCTTGCAGTAACTCCTCTTCTTGTTATGTGAGATTCCCCTTATTCTTCAATAACTTAACCTTTGTCAGCCCCTGTTAATAGTGACTACTATTTCTTAATCATACCTCTTTAGCTTTTATTTCTACCTTATTTTTAAACCCCATTTTCATTTTATCCCATTCAGTACTATCCCTTCTGAATAAACTTCTATGTAATAACACTTGAATAATTTACATAATACATCCCTTGAAGTTCTATCTTAATTCATTACATCCGAGTGATGCCTCCAGCTGCATATGTAGTTAACTCCTACTGACACCTCTAGATGTCAAATATTGCTTGTTCATATTTGCATCAATAATTCCAAAGCCATGCTATGTACAAGGTTTTAAAAGATTTCATCTTAAAGTTTAGAAAACGGCAAACTCAACTGCATTAATATTTGATCTCTGTCTAGTACAACTCAACAGATATTAACTGTTGTTTTTATGATATTAATTTATATAGATACAATTTTCAAATTTTTCTAAATATCTCAACAACCAAGTAACACTGGCAGAACTCCTTAGCCTCATATGAAAGCTTTCAGCTACATTAATAAAATGTTGCTGACAGCATGTGTGTAACTTGAGTGGTTGCTGAGATAATGTACATTGTTTACAAACTATTACAAATGTAATAGGTACTGTGTTTACTGTGACTTATAAAATTTGGTTTAAGACCTAGAACCTAAAGAATACTACTACCACCATAAGAATAGTTTGTACTGAAGAGTTTGCCATTTATACTACTTTCATAATCTGTAAGGTTCCAGAGATATGAACATTTGTTTGAAATGTGAGGACATGATTTGATTCTGTGAAAAGGCAAACTTCCTGAGCTCCACTGGAGTGAATGAGTTAACAGGTACATAGGAAAATGCTAGTGTCCTATTTTTACTTCATTACCCTGTATTATTATCACAGTTTTATCAGTGAATGATCAGAAATAGTTATTGGATGTGTCAAATCTTTCAATTAAATGTACATGCTCCTGTGAAATATAATTTTTATTCAGTTTACCACAGTAAATGTACCTTGGGGAATAATATGTACATTTGGAGTTCATACTAATGAATTCACATTTTCCACACCAGATATTTCTGTAAAGTTATTGAAAAATCTACCCTCTTTTGTCATAGTTTCCTTTCTAGATCACACTGATACATCCTCACTATTGCAAATCAAGTTCCAGTTCCCACCTATAAATAATATTCAAAACTGAAAGCTGATTATGTTTCCCCAATATTTCTTAATCTCCATAACATCAGTTTTTGTGGAATATAACTACATGCCAGCATAATCCTCCTCCCTTGCCAACAGTCCATTACTACCATAAAACAAGCATTAACGAGCTCCTCTAGCAATTAGTATTATTACTTCCATGGTCAATTCCATGGTGGTGCAGCGGTAGCCTTATTGCCTCACAGCAAGAGGCTCTCCCATTCGATTCTCGGCTTGGGTTGGGAGTGCCTTCTGTGTGGAGTCTGCATGTCCTCCCTGCGGTTGAGTGGGCATTCGAAAGACATCCGTTGAATGGGCGTGCCTTTGTTGAAGGTTGGGCGTCAGGCTGGCAACTCGACACCATAAAAACCAACTTCCAATCATTAGCGGACCGGAGTTCCGCTGTGGCCACCCCTAACCAGGAAAAGCCGAAAGACAAACAACAACTTCCATGGTCACTTGTCCCTGATATTGTGCTGAATATCCATCCTGAAATACTTTCTTTGTCATATTAACATGCCCATTTCTATCCAAATGTGACTCCCATAAAATTGCTATTTGTACCCTACATTTCTTAATATAATTCAATACTCTTTCCTTTTTGTCAACATCTGTAAGGCCATTCACCTTCCAAGATAATATGGACAGAGTAGCCATTATGATGGAAAGTGGTACCCGCCACCCCCAATTATACATAACAGTTATTTTGAATCTGTATTTCCAAGTTTTGTCTTACATGCACTCACTGTTCGGCAGGCTGATCTTTTATACGGTTGTTTCTTCTCATTTCCATTTGAACCTATTTCATTTTATAACACGTTTTGCTCTGATGAAGTCCCTCAAACAAAAAAATTAATACATTTTCACAACTCCCCCATCCATCATTAATTTAGAACAAACACATAAAACTACGTACATTTTAAGCACATGAAGTTTAACCTTCCAGGTAAGTGCACTTGCCCCAAATTGACAGCTGCAGCCACAGGCACTACCAAATCTAAAAATATGGTTAGCCATGCCAAAGCACATGTTGCAGCCTGTAACTCCTCTTACACTGATTGCTGTCTGTACTTTTCTTATCTCTCTTCCCCTCTCAGATGTAAAAATCAGCTTGCATGTTTTCAGATAGCATCATCTTTTATCCCCATGAAAAAGTGTATTGACTACCTTTAAATAAAACTAAACTGTACACTGTTCTACCAAATGCTGTAAAGCTCTTGGGGGAGGGTGTTACTATTTCCAGTTCACTTTCCCCAATTTCAAATTATTTTTCACTGAAATGCTTGCCACTGTACCACTAAATCTTGTGTATCTCTCAGCAAAGAGACAGATTGTCAGCAAAAATAATTAGAAGTTATGTGTTTACCATAACTTGGCATTTGTGTTGTCCATTTTCATTCTTCCTCACAAATGGGTTCAGATCTGTCCCTTGGATCAGACTTGATCGCATACCAAGACTTTGGATCCAATTCTCAAGCCCCTCCCTCTACCCACAAATCTCTATTCTCTCCATAACTCCTCAGATCGAGTTTGCTGCCTAATATCCCAATTTATAAAAGTAATAGAAAAAGATATAAGAAAAGGTTAGGGTTCAAACCTGGAAATTAAAGATTCCAATACCAACTACTAGGTACTTCTAGGACAGACAAGGCTGGGGGAGGGATGGGAGGGTAAGTGAGGAAGACTGAAAATGGACAACACAGATGGCAAGTATGGCAAGTGCATAACTTCCAAATCTGAAATTGTCCCTTTTCATTCTTCCTCACAGATGGGAAGAATCCCCAGCTACATAGCCATTGGAAGGCTTTCATGGAAGGACATGCTGGAGCACTGACAAACCAAAAGAAACTCTGTTTCTACAGACAATGTCCAATTTGTAATGTGCAACAAAGGTGTTTTAGACCAAGTGGTAGCAAGACAAATATCATCAATGGAAGTCCTAGATGAAAGGCTGATGACGTAGCCAGAGACGGAGTGGAGTGAGCTCTAGGGGGTCATGGTAAATCTAATTGTTTTTGAGAATAAACCAATGTAATGCAATCAGTAATCCATTTGGCTAGAGTAAGTTTAAATACTGACTGGCCCAAGCATCTAGGGGAAAAGGATACAAACAGCTGATTGGATTTCCTGGACTGCTTTGCTCTGTGAAGGTAAAAACATAATTGTCTGTGCACATCAAGGAGGGGAAGCATGTACTCCCTCTTATTCAGAAACTTGGGAAAGAAGACTAGTCATCATATGGACTGGTTAATGTTACTCTCCATAGCCACTTTAGGAAGAAAGGAAGGATTGGTTCATAGAGATACTCTGTCCTTATGAAAGATAATGTGAGAAGGCTTAGCTGATAATACCCAAAGCTCAGAAATTCTTTCTGCCGAAGTAATAACTACTAAAACGATGATTTTCCAAGACAGAAATTTCATATTGCATTTGTCTGCTGGTTCAAAGGGTTTCTGATTTAAACCTTGAAGGACCACTGTAAGATCCAAAGGAGGAGAAGGGTCTTTTATTGGGGTGTGAGAAGGAAGACTCTGTTCATGAAGGCTTTACATAATCTGGACATAGCCAGAGAAAGAGATTGGTTTCCAGAATGGAAATTAGAGATCACTGCCAACTGACGCTTAATAGTAGAAAAACTAGCACCTTCTTTAAAAAGAGTTGTTATTAAGAGAAGAATGGCCAAAATAGGGGCTGAAAAAGGGGTCAATATTCTGGCTGGAAACCCAAATATAAAATATTTTCCATTTGCTTCTGTAGACTTTCTTGGTAAAAGCCTTCTGGGAGGCCAAGATAATCTCACTTACTGGGGAAGCAAGCCTGGACTGCCTAACTATTGCTGGAAGTGGAGAAACTATGCAGTTAGTTTGAGTGCATGGAGATTGGGATGTTGTCTTCTTGAGGGATGGGGCACAAGATCCTGAGTGGTTTCCAGTATCCATGGAGGATATTTAAAGTGAGAGCAGAGGAAGGGGAGCCATACCTGTTGAAGTCATAAGGGGGCAATGAGAATGACTGAGCTCTTCAGCCTGCTTGCTTTTTGTAAGAACTTTGGAATCAGGAGAACAGGAAGGTAAGCATACAGGAGACCCGGGGGCCAATAGTGAATCAGAGTATCCCTTGGAGATTACCCCGGAGGGGGATCAGAGTTATTGTTGAGGGATGAGGCAAATAGGTCACAGCAAGGCTGGTTTCACCTTTTGAAGATCATATTCACTACTGACTGACTGACAGACCACTTGTGAGGCATCAGAAGAAACCTGCTGAGCCTGTCTGCTAGTTTGCTGGTTTCCATGGGATGTGCAATGGAGTAAGAAAGCAGTCTGATGTGACTGCCCATTCCCAGACCCTCATGGCCTTTCTGCACATGGGGTAAGATCAGGTTCCTCCTTGCTTGTTGATGTACCAGACTACTGACATGTTGTCTGCTTGAATTTTAATTGTACCCAGAGAAAGAACATCCTGAAATGCTTGTAACGCTAGACATTGATATGCAACTTGGGGACCACATGCCTTGGACCATCTTTCCCAAGAAATGCCCCCCCTAGGAAAGGAAAGGGGCTATACAAGTATGGACCACTGCCCCGCCAAAGTCCTTTGAAGGATGCGCATAAAGAACTTTGCTAGAAGGACTAGAAGTATAGTAGCTGACATCGATCCCAGAGCATAGAGTACTAATGTACTGGAGGAGACAGGTGGGATAGTATGGCTTGAACTTGAAGTCCCAGGGATGTGATCCGATCGAGAGGTAAGGAAGTCATCTGAGTTGTATTCAAGAGAGTTCCCATAAATTCCAAGGTCTGAACTGGGACTAGGTTCAACTTGGCATGGTTTATTGAGGCACCTAAGGTGTTGCAAACCTGGTCCAAGTAGTTCCTGGTTTGCAGAAGTTGATGCTTGGATGGTTCAGTGAGGAGCCAATCATCGAGATATGGAAACACCAGGAATCCCTTGAGACTCAAGTGAGCTGCTACTACTGCCATGCACTTGGTAAAGACGCTGGGAGTTGTAGTGAGTCCAAAGGGCAGTACTATGAATTGGTAATGATTGGCTCCCAGATAAAAGCACAGATGTCGGTCTATTTTTATGTCACAGTATGCATCCTGGAGATCTATAGCACACATCCAATCATCCTTGTGCAGAAGAGGCAGAACGGACTGAACTGTGACCATTTGGAACTTTATCTTCTTTACACACCGGTTTAAGTTGCTTCAATCCAAAATGCATCTTAGGTCCCCTGTTTTCTTTGGCACTAAAAAGAAGCAGGAGTAGGTTCTGAATCCTATCTGGTTGGGTGGGACCTCTTGGATGACTCTTTTCTGAAGCAGCTTTTGTATTTCTTGTGCTGCATCTTCTGTCTGACTGGGTGGAATGCCTGGAAGTTTCCTTTTATGGACAGGTGGTGGAAGGGAAAATGGTATGAAGCAACCACTGGATATGATTCTTTTTAACCATTAATTCTTTGTGATTTCTGTCCAGGCATCTAGGTGCAAAGAGAAATGACACCAGACTGCCTCCAGAGGAGGACAGTTGAGCAATGCTTCAGGAGAGCTCATAGAACCTATCAGAGAAGGGATCTCTAAAGCCATGATCCTGAGAACCCCTTCTGCCTCGACGATGATGTCTTCCATTGAAGTTTCCTCCTCTACCTCTGGAGGAATTATCCCTGTGTAAATCCTGGAAAGGTCTCAGAGATTTTTGGAAACACATCTTCTTACCACTTTGCTGGTTTCTTGAGAAAGTTTGCTGAGGGGTAGAAAACTTGATTCCTACAGCAGACGGGTTCTTTCCTTCTTGTTCACTGCAGGTGAGCATGTCTTTAACTGATGGCCTAAACAAGGAAGAGCCATCAAAGGGGGCATCGATAAAGGATGCCTTGAAGGGTTCTGCAAAGTCGCATAGCTTCATCCAGGCATGTCTCCTAATGGCTATGCCTGAACTGGCAGCTTGTCAGGCACACTCTGCTGCCTCACTGATGCATTAGAAAGATGAGCAGAGCAGTCATTTGTGAAGAAATCTTTTTCTGATCCTCTGCAGACATGGACTCTGAGAGAGTATTTGATAGTTTCTTCATCAAATCTGTTTGTTGCAGAGTTAAGTTGGGGATCTTATGCCCATAAGAAGTGCACTTCTTGAAGCCCATAGGTTTCTCTCGGACAAGTTAATGCTGTGTAACCAACAGGAAAAGAGAAACAGTTAATTACATATAGAAAGGACTAATACATTTTTATATATATATATATATATATATATATATATATATATATATATATATATATATATATATATATATATATATATATATATATATATGTATACACACACACACACACACACACACACACACACACACACACACTTAGGAGAGAAAGAAAACGAATACTGAAAGAAGCTAAGAGGGAATATGTACCAACAATGGTACCAACAATAAAAGTAAAAGTTCAGCTTAGAAGAGTCAGAGTATAAAAATCCTGACCCCAGCGACAACTAGAGTAGGAGGGAGTGTAAAATGCAACTACAAACCTTAAAAGTAATTTTGGGGCAAGAATCTGACAAAAAAGTTTCCATACAGTGCAAGACTGAAATCCTTCATCTAACCGCAGTGACAGGAGACAAGATCTGAGGAGTTAGGGAGAGAATAGAGCATTATGGGTATTGGGAACAGCTTGAGAATTGGATCCGAAGTCTTTGGTATGCAGCCATGTTGGATCCAAGGGTCACAGCTGAACCAATTTGTTGAGGAAGAATGAAAGGGGACAATATCAGATCAAGTAAACAAAAAAGGTAACAACTTTGTAAGAATCAACCAACACAGAACTCTGTCTCAAGTGCAAAAAATTGCAACCAAACTCCTCAGAACACCATAAAATATTCTGTGGAGGATAAAAAAAGTTCCGTAAAACTAACAAAATAAAATTTATTATAAATTTATATAAACTTGTACAAATAAACAGTAAGCACTTTTGTTTCTTATACAACACTAATGGGCTTGAGACTTCATCCCATTGTGTTACACTCAAAAAATATACACATTTCAAATCCCCATTGGTCATGTGACCTGCCATTAGTTAAAACACACGTCTTTTGTTTTTTCTTCAAAATGCATTTAAAATCAACATAAGGGTTGAAACCCTTACCCATAAATGCATTCAATAATATCTGCCATTTGTATTTACAGTTACCCAGTTCAACATCCCTACTGCCCCCCTACTTTGTTCTGCAACAAAATCAATTGCAAAAAACTTAAACTTCTTAAATTCATCTACACTGTTTTGAATTTCTAGCTAGTGCAGTAATCACCTCTCAAGATTGTATATGTATGTTTGTATATCCTACTTTTAAAGTTTCTATTAGTCTTTCCAAGGTAAAATAAATCAGATACAGAATATGTGGCAACATAAACTATGTAACTATAGTCACAAGTAAAATGCCCTGGTGATGTATAAGTTCTACAAGTATTAGTGTAATAAATTAATGTTCATTTTAAAGTCTCAACCCTATGAATGTTGGATAAGAGACAAAAGAAATAACTATTTATCTGCACAAGTTTGTATAAGTTTATAATAAATTTTACTGTGTTAATTTTATAGGCCTATTTTTTTCCTCTACAGAGTATTTTAAGGTGTTTCACAAGCAATGTCTCATAGGCTAGCGGCCCTGGAACCTTTACAAGCCTAGCCCCAAAAAATTGCCCAGGCACAGTGCCACTGATGTTAGTTCACAGTGCCCCTATCCAATAGGGCAACTGGAATGATCACTGGAGTGAACCTTCTGTTACCCATCCATTCGTCAAGATTTCTCTTGAAGCGGGCCAGCAGGTGCTCTGCTTGACATGAATGAGAAGCTTATTCCAGAGTATTGGCAGTTTTTTGCAAGATGACCCGGTACTTACGTATTATTGCAACCACATTCTGAGCAGGACAAGTGGCTCTTTTCCAAGCGATCGGCTCCGAGATCGTACTGACCTTATTTTTCTGCTTGACAAATGGATGGACCACAAATTTGGGGAGGACAATGTTACCATCCATGTCACTAGCACATAATTTCAGGGTTCGATTGATGAGACAATCATAATTTTGTGTACTGCATGGGGCTTTATGTGCTCCATGTAGTTGCACTTACAGGAAAATATCAACATTTTTGTTGGCTTTTAAAGGCATAAACAGTTAATGGACGGTGTCAGCAGGGCAGTAAACAGTGAGGGTTTCTGTTAAAGTATTTTGCAGTGAAGTCAGTAAATAACATTTTACAATGTCAGAGTTTGTATCCTTCAGGAAACACATGTAAAAGCAACTCCTGTTACTGTCACAACAAGTTTGTACATGTTTTACAGGAGCTTAAGGAGACCTTACCAGACTTAACACTTATAAACCATTTTTTTTAAATTCTGCTGGTGTCAGTTGCTGTTTACAGAATGTAGATTTTATTGTCTAATGTGGGACGCAACCATAACTTTCCTACTGGGTGCTTAACATTTGAGGAATTCTGACAGTTAATTTGCCTAATGGTATGCCTTGCAGTTTCAATTGGAACTTACGTGGTTGCAATAATACTTAAGTACCGATGACCCTATCCCTCCAGCATGTTCTGTTAATTGTGGTAGTGAGGTTGTGATCTCGAGCATGTGGAGCTGGGGGATTGGGATTTCTTTAGGTGTAGCATTTCAAGTAGGGCTGGGTTGGACATGGCTTTGTAAGTCAAGCAGAGATCACCTCTAAGTAGACGATGAGAGACTGAGAACAGCTGAAGTTTCTTGAGTCGGTCCATGTAGGACATGTGTTTAAGGCCTAGGATCCTTATTGTGAGGTACTTTTGTGGCTTCTCCAGCTGTTGTAGGTCTCTGGCCAGGTACATGCCAAACAGAGCATTATATTCGATGACTGGTCTAATGATGGATGAGTAGAGAGGGATGATGTCCTCTTTCTTCCTGGATGCAAAACTTTTGGTTATAAGATATGCCACGTAGAAGGACTTTCTGACCATGGTGGCAATGTGGTGGTCAAAGCTGAGGTGGCTGTCGACCTGGGTGCCCAGATCTCTTATGGCCCCCTTCAGTGTTCAGTGGGCTCCTATCAACATGGTAATTCGTGGGAACTGATTTTTTTCCAAAGGGGATGATAATGCATTTTTTGGCATTAAGCTTCAGGCCATGGTTCCAACACCAGTCACTGGTCTCAGAGAGGCCCTTTTGTAGGATGCTTGCATCACTTGGAGAGTTGATAATGACTCCTAGCTTGCAGTCATCAGTGAACTTGGTCTGTGTTGGCCTGGACTTCTGTCTTTGAGCTTTGTTGTTAGAAAAATGAGAAGCAGAGTCACTTTTTTTGCTGGCTCAGTCTTCGTTGGACAAAAATCTTCATTTCCTCCTTAACTTGTTTTGCATCAAAAAATGTCTTTGATCTTCCAGGAAAAATAATTCTGATGACAGTGGGATACAGCAGCTTATACCTCTCAACACCCCTTGATTGCTGGATTAAAATTGTTTCTCTTTAGTCTGGTGTGCAGTGAATAATCGATTTTCACAATCAGTCTGCTGTCTCCAATTTCTAATACTTTTAGTTTTGGCCATAGTTTGGTCAGGATCAACCCTTTCTAATGGTATGTTTGCATCTTAAAGGTCTTAGGATAATTTCTCTTGCACAGGTTTGGAACATACACACGTGAGTAACAAATACTGCCATGGAACACCACTCCAGTTGAGTAACTGTAATTTCATAAAATTAGTACAGTTCTTCTTGGATCTAATGATGACATTGTTGGCTGCAGCCAATGCTTACCAAAAGAATACATGCTCTAGGGGCTTTCCAAGATGGCTACACACTGATCAACAGATTAACTTCAGTTCTCCCAGTGTGAAAAAGAAACTGACAGAAAAATAATGGCCAGGAGCTGTGTTACTGGCTAGTAAGTACACTGCCCGAATGTCAAGAAAAAATAAACTAAGAGAGCCTTTAAGAGAATCTAATAGAAAAAGTGAAGAGAAAACACTGACTGGGAAGAATCCTGCAACTGTTCAGCAAGAAGCAGTTCAAGCTCCAGCTTTGGTGCAAGGCAGGGTTTCCAGTAATCTAAAGGAAAAATAAGTTAAATGTTTTCAGAACTGATTAAAATAAACAAAACATTGAAGGAATACATCAATTAAATAACAAAAGGCAGGAAAAAAATGTTAGAAGCTATAAACAGATCTTCTTGTGAGCTGATAAAAATCAGACTGAAATGAAGAAAAGACTGACTGAGTATGAGACTGCGCAAACAGAGCTGGTTCAAAAAATGGTAGAAATTGAGGACTTAGCACATAGAGAAATTCTGAGATTTTCTGCTGCACCAGAAAGACTAAAAGGAGCAGACTGTATTAATTTTATGAATGCACAAACAAGCAACTGGACTGGTATTCCACAGCAGGAATTGTTAAACTGAAAGGGCATAATGTGCATATGTTCCAAAACGAAGCTATGAGAAAGCAGCCAAGACCTGTATTAATAAAGATGCAAACCTACCAGGAGAAAGAGTTGATCCTGAAAAAATGTATCAGAATGGAAAGGTATTAAAAATTGGAGCCAGCAGAGTGTTTATGGCAAATTATTATTATTATTCACTGTACACCTGCCAGAAGAAAAGCAAATTTACCCCAGCAATCAGGGAATGTTGAGAGACAGGTGTGAGATTCAAGCTGCTGTATTCAGCTGTCTTTAGAAAAGTTTTTCCTGGAGGATCAAAGACATTCTTGGATGCAGAACAGGTTAAGGATGAAATAAAGTTTATCTAACAAAAGGTGAGCCAGCAAACAGAAGGGGACACTGCTTATCATTCTTCTGAAAGCAGAGCTTGGACAGACTTTGCCAGAGAAACCTTTTCCACTGTTCCAAATGAAAATGCTTGAGAGACAGAGAGAACCACAGGAGTTGACTAGAATAATTGGGACTGCCTTGGAATTGAACTGGAGTCTAGAGCTCGGAGATGAACAGGAAGAAGACCAGTATCATGGAAATTAATGAATAAATATGAGGCTGCAAAGCATTAATCTCATTTGTGAAATATGGTTGTACAAGAAAAATGGAAGTAATAGACTTTTGTTGACTTTGTTAAACTTCAGTAAACTGAAAGATATTTGCTTCACCTCCTGTTATTAATGTTTGGAAGGATACTGAGGAGAGGGGGACAGAAGGAAACGGTAACTAAGTAAAATAATTTCTGTTCTTAACAGTATTTCTATGAAACATTTCATGATATAAATTGCATGTTTTATAGTAAAATAGATGTTGTATGTGATAAGTTACTAAAGTAAACAATGCCTTTCTTTTCTTTCTTCTTTTTTTAGTATTATGAAATGTAGGCACTACAGTGCAAAAAGAGAAAAAAGGCAAGATAAAAGCATGTTTAGGTTAACAGGCTGCAATCTTGGGTTGTTGAAGTGAGGAATGGGGTGCAGAAGTACACAGATCATAATATATGCAGAGCTGTTATGTTTTCCTCTTACTTTTACATAGATGAACGTCTAGATTAAGACCCTTAGATTAATCTAATAAGTTTTAAACGGAAACAAATAAATAAGAGAACACTGAGTATTGTGAAGTTTACCTTTAGCAAAAAATGTGTCAACTTGTATTTAGAAGCCTGTGTGCAGATGTTGCATTTTTTTCACTTATATTTTCATGGAGATAAGATGATTATAGGGCAATAAAAGATAGCCAAAGCACTGGTTTCTTCAAGGCTAAAAAATAATGTTTTCTGAAAGCATTCAAGTTGTTTTCACATCTGGGGGGGGGGGGGGAATAAAGATAAAAATGAAAATACACTAATTAGCGTAAGTAGAAGCACAGACAGTAATGTGTCTTAGCTTGGATAACTTTCACTTTAGGTTACTTAAGGCCTATATTTGCAGCTATCTGTTTTGGACAAGTGTTTCTATTAAGAGGATTATATTTCATTGTTTGTAGAGGTACATAGTTTTGTTGGTTTGCATTAAGTTAATGAGTCATGGTGGTGATTTGGGGATGTGTTTGTTTTTTTGTTTCAGGACTTTCATTTGCTGTCATACATAACAGGTGGGAGTAATGATTTCATATTAAAATGGTGACATTTACCATATTATCTTGACATGTGAATGGTCTCACAGGTATAGACAAAAAGGAAATAATACTGAATTATATTAAGAAATGCAAAGTCAGATAGCAGTGATACGGGAAATACATTTGGAAAGAACTGAGCATGTGTATTTGATACAGAAAGGATTTCCGGATGGATATTCAGCAGAATATTAGGGACAAGGGAAAGAGGGGAAAAGATAGTAATGGCAGATTTGTGGTAATAAGGGGTTACTAGCAATGGATGGGGATGATACCGGCATGCATTTAGATTCCACCTAAAACAGCTATTACACAGCTTAAAAATTTTGGGAGAAATAACTGTCTTTCATCAGAGAATGTTAATTATAAGTGGAGCTGGAATTTGTTTTGCAGCAATGAGGATGTATGTGGGGACTTAGAAGGGAATACATAACAAAATATGGTACATTTCTGAAGAAATATATGAAAATATTTGGTATGGAAGATGTGAATTTAGTAGTAGGAACTGGGACAGAATTTACATATTATTCCCCAAGACACAATAACTGGGCTGGACTAGACAGATACTTCACAGGAACATGCGTATTTAATTAAGAACTTTGATACACATCCAATAGCTATTTCAGATAATATGCCAACAATTACTATGTAAAAATGCAGGGTAATGAAGTAAAGATGAGACACTGGTGCTTCCCACCTACCTGTTAAGAGGAGAACTTCATGAATGGGTAGAGGAAAATATTCTGGAATCATTAGGGAAGATAGGAAGTACTCCAGAAGTTATAGTTAGTGAGCGAGATAAAATGAAAGTAGAGTTTAAAATTAAGGTTGAAATAAAACAAAAAGAGATCTAGTTAAGAAGCAACAAGAATTATTTAGAGGAGTTCAAAAATGTTGAACAAAGGGAATCACACAGAAAAAGAAGAGGCACAACTGCAGTGTGCTAAAGAGAAAATAAGGGTGTACCTGGAAAATATGCATGAATTTAGAAAGACTGCCATTAAGCAACTGTTTATTGATAACTCCAGAGCACAAAAACTTTTGGCAGAATGACATAAGCAACAAAAAGTAGAAAGGGTTGTTGCCAAACTTTGGGAGCCTATAAAAAGAAAATCAACCAGAGATCCTGTAGAAGTATTAGAGATATTTCAGAAATGTTATAAAAATATGTTTAAAGCAGAGAAATGGGGAAAACACAAAAAACCACAAATTTAAATATTTATAGAAGACTTAAATATGCTAAAGTTAGAGGAAGATAAGGGTCAATAATTAACAGTTAAGATAGGAGGAAGTAAGATAAAAATGGTGATGTATAAACAATCCACAGGAAAGTCCAGAGGAAAAGATGGTATTCCTGTGGAAGTCTGAAGCTAGGAGAGAAAGTGATAATGATCTGGAAGGTTTTATTTAACGTCTTTTCAAAAGAAGAGTAAGCACCCCCATCCTGGAAAAAAAGTTGTGGTGGCTGCAATATCTAAAGATGATATTATACTATAAAGTGTTTATGTATTCAATAGTTAAAAGAATGGCAAAAGTGTTGCCAAAATTAATAAATATAGATCAATGTAGTTTTGTGGAGGGGAGGCAAACATTTGACAACACTAATAGAACAATAATGTTCCAGACAGAAGCAGAATGTAGGAAAATACCACTGTTGTTGGGGGTTCCTGATGCAAACATAGCATTCAACAGAATAAGCTGTGATTTTATGAGCCATGCAAGAAAATAACAGAGTGGATTCAGCAAATAAGAACTCTATACGAGAACTGCTAGTGCTTTCAGGTAATCCACTGCTGGCTCAAGTTATGGTTACCAGTGAGGTTTATTTGGGAGCCACTCCCCAGACCGATGGTAACCTTAGTCACCTTATTACTGAACTGGAAAGGAAAGTCCAGTTCTTTAAGAGACTCCAATGGCAGCGGCTTAGCTTTTCAGCTTATTTGGAGCTCAACATAGTACTAAGAGGTTTACAGATATTAAAGATGCCAGCCTATACTAACACCTATCCTGACCTCCTGAAAATGTGGCAACAATTAACTTTGAAGCTAAGTAAAGATTGCATGCTTCTTATGAATGACTACTTCGTAAATGTAGAAAAAGAACTATCGGATGAAATAGTGAATCTAGAGAATGAAATAACTGGTTTCGTGCATTTTCCTAATGTGGCTAGCCTCTATCAGTCTATGCTCAATAGAATGAATATCCTGGATGGGAAGCTGCAGGCGATTAAGCAGCGTAAATTTCAAAGGGACATTAATGACTTTAGTATGGTGCATATTTTTTCATGGCCTAAAACTTATGCATTTGTGTCAACTAATTCAAACTATCACAGTAAAAAAGGTAGAATGTACGAACTGCATACTTTTACTGAAGCTGAGTGATTAGAAAATAAAGATAGGGCAGCAGCCAATGAAGAAACCTCTCTTGTAGAATGACGGTCGCAGACACTCCAACAGACCAATGGTGAAATAGGGAAGAGTACTGTTGGAAAGATGAATGGACAACAAGTTGATAATAGTCAGGGAGGTAGGAGGGGTTCTTCCTCTAACTCTGTGAATGTAGCAGCTGGTGATGCAGTTGCAGGAACAACTTCTACCTCATTAAAAAGCAAAAATGGTGAACTTTTTTTTAAGGTTAACCAAGCCTATTGTGGCAAAGCTTCCAGAGAAGATGGAAGCAAGCAAACGACCGCAGTCATGAGGGTGTTCTCAGCAAGGGACAAATTCTGTAGCAACCAAGAGGAAGAACGACAGTCTGTTACCTCAGAACAAGCAATGTTGCAGGTAACTGGTAAGCCGAAAATCTCTGTTGTAAATCTGTCAGATTTAAAATTGACATCTTCAGTTGAAAGTTTGTTAAATAAAGGCTTAGAGTTTATCCCTAGTAATAAGGACACAATTGTTGAAGCCTTGACTGACTTAAGAGTATTTGTGAGGAATGTATGCTTAAAGTTAATATTTAAAGACTTAGAAAATAGGCAGACTCTGCCATTCAGAAAGACAAGCACTTTTATTCCAAATAACTGTCCTGTTCTAAATGCCCTTATGTCTGTATGCGAAGATGATTTAAGGCATTTGTGCAATGAGGTTTACAGTGTTAAGCAAAAAGTAAACTACTTTAATTTGTCTTATGATGAGTTTATGGCTTTTAAGGAAGTGCGCAAAAATAAAGACATAGTCATTAAACAGGCTGATAAGGGGGGAGCGACAGTGGTGTTTAATAAGATGGAATACATTGAATTGATGAATGAGGCTGGCTTAATAGCTAAGGTGTTTGCCTTACAAACACAAGGTGCAGGGTTTGAGTCTCACAAGGGATAATTGGCTAGGCTTAAAATGGCTTGCAAAGGGCAGTTTGCTTAGTACTAAACTATGAGCCTATGAAACTAATGGATGAAACAACCTTTAAAGAAATTACTTTCAATTATGTTAAAAAGATTAGTTCTGAAGTAAATATGTTTGTGTATGATCTGCAAATACAAGGGGATATTATACGTGACCTTTTTAATTACTTTACAGTGTCATGTCTGATTACCCCTGTTATTTATGGTATTCCTAAACTACACAAATCAACAACAAAGCCACCTATGAGACCCATAGTCTCAGGTAAGCTGTGGGTGATGGAGCCTTTGTCAATATAAGTGCAAAATATATTAAGTAAGCATTTAATAATGTGTCCTAGTTATATAAAAGACACAGGAGATTTTTTAAAGAAATTATATGCATGGTATAGCAATAATACAGATAGTGAATTTATATTAGTAACATTGGACATAGGCTCCTTGTTCACGGTAATTCCCAATGACTATGGTGTTAATGCAATTTGTGAATTTTTATGTAATAAAACAATGTCAAGGAGAGAGATAAAAGCTCTTTGTAGCATAACAGAGATTGTTTTAACTAAGAATGTGTTTCTATTTAATGGATTACCACTTTTACAGGTAGCGGGTGTAGCCATGGGTACTCCCATGGCTAATACTTATGCTAATATTGTGATACGTCAAATGGAAAAGGATTATATTATGAGTGATTTAAATCCATTTAAAGAGAATATTCTTTATCATCAGCGTTTTGTGGACAGTTTGATAAGGAAAGAGGAGGAACCATGTCTTATAATGTTCAATAAATTTTTGAATAACACCACGTTTTTGAAGTTCACTATGAACTTTTCTAGTACTAAGATCTTATATCTGGATGTTGAGTTACTTAAGGAATTGGATTTATTGAAAACTTATGTACATAAAAAGGATGCCCTTGTAAACAAGTACATGCATGCAAAAAGTATGCATGCTAAACATATTTTTAAAGGCATAGTTAAAAGCCAATTTCTAAGGATTAGTAGACTAAACTCCAATGAAGTAAAGTGTAAGGAACAGATGGAGACTCTATCTAGGGAATTTATAAGTACAGGATATGATAATGGATATATCTTAGAAGCAATGAATAACATATTAAGAGATAAAAATATGATAGCACCGCCATTATTTAGTGAATATACTCAAGGTGGTGAAATGGTAAGGAATGTTACTCCTACACTGAGGTATGTTACAACATACAATATTATGACAAGACAAGTGGAGGCTATAATCCGGAAAAACCAGCGAATACATATGTCCTTGCCAGAACTGTCTTTCTTGTTGGGCACTGTACCCAGATTTGCCTACAGGAATAGCAGTAATCTTAAAAGACAGCTGCGTTATAAAGACTTTGAAGTTAATTTAATGATTCCAGTAGTGCACAAACCAGGTACAATTTCTTACTACAACTGTAGTTTCTGCATAAACATTTACAGTAAATTATCTTTTCAACATCCAATAACTAAAATGATGTATGACATCAAATATCAAGCTACATGCAATACAACTACAGTAGTGCATTTAGCTACATGTGTAGAATGTGAAGGCTTTTATGTGGGGAAAATGTGTAAGGCAGCTTAGAGACCGCATTATTGAACATAAATCAGGAGAAGGGTAGAGACCAATGCCCTAGCTAAACATATGAGTGAGAAGAGTCCATCTCATTGCTTTAAATTTAAGGTATTAGTGGTAGTTTACAAAAATTTGAGAGAAGGAGACATTAATAATAAATTGAAAATGGAAGAATATAGAGGCAGATAGGCCACCTGGCCTTATTAATATGGTAACTATTAAACGAGTATTAATTGCTAGATAAAAACAATATAAATGACATGGTTCCCCCTTCTATGTAAACAGTCAGTCCTATACTCTTTATAATTATTTTTTATAACTTTTCTAGTTTTTCTTAATTTAAAAAAAAAATGTAACTATGTATACATGTGTATGCATGCATTCCTATACAAGTATATTTTTTCGTGCACTTATTCATAATATACTCAAAGAAAATGTTATGTATTATGAGTTTAAAATTGTTAACTAACTAATTGGTTATTTAGTTTTATTGGTTGGTTGTGTCATATGTTACTTTGATTGTTTTATATAAAAATGGTGTGTTTTAAATATGCTTTGAAATACTGTATAAGGGTAATCCCGAAAGCTTTATTTTTTGTTAAATAAAGTGAGCGTTTCTATCTAGTCGTTTCTTGTTTTTTTATTTTATGAGTGGGGCAATGGCAGCATTTGCATTTTTTGATACAATAATAAGGATAATTAGGAGGATATATGAGGGATCACAGAGAAAAATAAAAGTGAGAGAGTTCTTCTCTAATAAGTTCTGTTTGAACAGAGGAACCAGGCAGGGGTGTCCTCTTTCACCTTTGTTATTTGTGGTATATTTAGAACTATTCTCAAAGAAATTCAAGTATATAATTGGAATGGTATTTAAGGAAAAGGTGGCTTTATTTGCAGATTGTATTATTTTCTACCTGACAGAACCAGAAAAGGACACCTCAGTGTTGTGGAGTATTCAGGATATGAAATTAATGAAGATAAAACAAAGGCTATAGTCATAATCTATGTACCTACATATGGATTGGTTCAACAATGGCAATATTTATGGGGGCATGATAAAATGAAGTCTTTAGTAGTATGGGATAAAAAGGACATGGTTATGGCAGCTAAGGATATGTGGGAAGAGACTAAACAAAAAATAATACAAAAACTAAGAAACTGGAAGCTCTTGTCTATGGATATGGATAACAAGATACAATCAGTAAAAATGGTTTTAGTCCCTTTAATTTTATATGCAGGCCATATATTTTTTATCAGCCAGAGGAGAAGTTGAACATAGTAATTAATAAAGAGTTGAAGGATTTTATCTGGGACGGGAAGAGGGCAACAGTGAAGTTGGATAAGTTTATCCTTCCAACAGAGCAACAATATTTAGGATTACCTGATTTGAAGGGATAATTTACAGCTACACAGTTAAGGGTCTTATACATAACACAAGCAGAAAGCTACAATTCAAACTGGAAAGGGATGATGATGATGAATCAGAGGGATTTTAGATGCAGATCCTTAAGCAGAATAACAACAGTCATAAAGAATATTATATTCATGAAGAATCCAAACGTATACTAAGAACTAAGCCAACAATGGAATGGAGAAATACAATTCTGATGACATGGATGAATGCAATTAAGGATACAAGAAACAGGCAAAGAGGGGACTGGAATTTACGGAAGAAAGCTGGCAAAGGAACCAATGTATTGGGAACAAATAATTAGAGATGGAAAGGTAACAGAACAGGAAGAGACTAAGAAGACATTCAGACTGCAGAGGCTAGAGACTGACTTCCTATCAGGAACTGATATCAGATTAGAGGCAAAGAGAAAGGTGTTTGTCTCTGTTGATGTGACATCCCAACCACAAGTAAAGGGAAAAAGGGGGATTGATGCCAATGTGGTAGGTATACAAGGGACATTGCCTCTTTCACAGACTTGGACTTACAGATTTCTAACAATGACATCTACATTTTATGTCTGGCAGTTGACACAGAGGTTAAGTTTGTGAGCTTTAGTGCCTGTGGTACTGGGTTGTAATCCTACTGCTCTCATTTGCCTTCTCTGTGACTTGAGCAAGTCATATTGCTCCTGGATTGCCCCTAAAAAGCAACTATTTGCACAGTGAACCTACCTGATTAGCAAACAGGCATTATTATTATTGTTATAATCACTATTATACCATGACCCCCCATTAATATTCCAAAACGTGCATGCTGATTGGCCAGCGTGCACGTTGTAAATTGACTTATACTAATGGAAAAAGGTCCGGTCGCCCGGACTTTTTCCATTAGTATAAGTCTTTTTTTAAAACACTGTCTCGCTATGTTAAAAGAGTTTAACATAGAGACACAGGTTTAAAAAAAGCAACGGAGATCTCTGTTGCTTTTTTTAAAGCTGTCTCGCTATGTTAAACTCTTTTAACATAGCTTATTAGTAAAAAGCAACGGAGATCTTGCTTTCTCCGTTGCTTTTTTAAAACCTGTCTCGCTATGTTAAATGGGTTTAACATAGCGAGACAGCTTTAAAATAAGCAACGGAGATCTCCGTTGCCTATTTTAAAGCTGTCTCACTATGTTAAACCCATTTAACATAGTGAAACAGTAAAAAGCAATGGAGATCTTGCTTTCTCCGTTGCTTTTGGCCACAGCTCTGATGTACTGCGGGCATGCAGTACATCAGAACTGCCGCGGATACCAGACAGCTGCGGAAGGGCAGCAAAGAGGCATTATACAATGCCATTATTTAAGAAAAGTAATTGTTTCTTTTCTTAAATAATGTCATAGTATAATAGCAATAACCCACTTCTGGGTGTGGGTAATGCGGGATTTACCCACGGTTGTCTTTGTTTGGTCCCTCAGGCTTCGCGCTCGGGACCAAACCACGCCAACCGTGGGTAAATCCCACATTACCCACACCCAGGCGTGGGTTATTGCTATATTAAACAGCTTTGCAGCAGCTTTATCTGGCAATGTTTGTGTGTACTCTTTTTTAATACAGTATTTTGGGTATCATCAGTTTCAAGTTTTTCTTCTCAGGATTTTGTGCATCAGAGAAGCATGCTATGTAGTCTGCAGTGTGCTGAGTAGTCTGTAGTGCATCCTCTAGAGACAGTGTATATTTATACTGTTCAGAAATCGGATAGCATGAAGACACTCCACAGCATTTCTGTTCATATGTTTCTGCTCTGTGTGATTTCCAGAAATTCACCATGATGTGAACAACTGCCAGAGGATGCATTAACGATTTTTGTGGATTTTTACACTAAGATTCTTTATTGACACTGATATAACCATATTAAATTTGTGAAGCAAGGAAGAGGCACAACAGACCAGAAGTCACTGTGAAAGCTATGTTTCTATAATTATTTATTCTGGGTTCAGTATCAACAATAAACATATTATTTTGTAATGCTGCCACCATCTTACTATTCAGTCTAGTGATAAATTAAAGCAAAAATTCAAAGGATTACATAGTTAAACTGTGGGAGCCGACTTGAGAAACAGTGATTTTCAAGTAAACTGCCAACTGCTCAAATCCATCCTCTCTGTAGTAAATGTGTTCACAGAATTTTGTTTTTGTAAATTAAAAATGCAAAGACAAATGCTCTCAGCCCTAAAGTACCAAAGGTTTGTACATCCTGTTATAACCAACTATCTAAAGTGTTTACAGGAAGCTGAGATCTTGAAAACAGACTTTATTATTTTTTTTAATTTATTTTACATTTGTTTACTGGGAAAGTTCAATTGTGTTTTATCCCACTTTCAGAGGAGACCTGAGGAGAAAAGCTCCAAAACAATTCTTAGCAAGTAACTAAGTTCCACAACAATTCTTAACAAGTAACTTACATAATATGCTAAAGTTTACCAAGAGAAGTTTCAAGAGAAATTTTAGCAAGTAATTTACATTGTACCTTATGGTGTACATAGACTTTGGAGAACATCTCTTAGAATATAGTGTGATATGCAGGTCACATTCATTTTTCAAAACAGAATGTGGTACCCAGTTCACAATGAACATTAGAGGAAGAAGTCTGTTTGTTTGTTTGTGTCTTTCGGCTTTTCCCGGTTAGGGGTCGCCACAGCGGAACTCCGGTCCGCTAATGATTGGCAGTAGATTTTTATGTGCTGGCTTGCTGGGCCTAATGCACAACCTTCAACGAAGGAATGCCCATTCACACATGTCGCCACACAGAAGACACTCTAACTGAGAATCGAACGGGCAACGTCTAACTGTGAGGCGACAATGCTACCGCAGCACCACCACTGCAGTTTACAGAGGAAGAAGTCTGTACATATAGTAAATCATAGTGTTATACCTATTACATTTTCTACTAATGAGACTACATGTCTTACTAAGGAAACTGGGATATAGGTCTAAAGGAGATGAAGAGCAGTGCAGTGTAGAGTAGAGAGATTGGTGTTAAAGAGGAGGAAAGATGAAGTGAGGTGGAGAAAGGGATATACTTTACCAAGGGGAAAGTTCTGGGTTTGTAGCAGGGTGGGAGTGAGGAAGGAAGGGATAAGGTGATGGGATAGGATGAGAGGTAAGTACTTGATAGATGTTAGAGTTTATTAAGTTAATCATATGTTACAATTTATCAGAAGAGGATATTGTAGTTAATGTGTAATGGGATGCGCAGAGTTTTAACCACAGCCTAAGCAAGGGCAGAGCCTGTGGCTGGTTAGGTGGCTCTTCAGGAGGTTTTTGAACTGAGTGTGATTAGTAGAGCAAATAATGGTTTATGGGATGTTATTCCAGATTTTGGAGATGTAGTCGAAATATAGAGAACTATTATTAGGTCTGTAGATTTGAAGTAATGATTTATTTATGGAGCAAAGGACACAAGAGTTAGTGTAAGTTTGTGTCAGCTGGTGGATAGCCAGGATTTTTCTAGCTGGTGTATCAGCTCACAGCTGAGTGAAAGTTAGATGGTGGCGTAGTTCTAACCAGTTAAGTTGCTTTAAGGCTAGGCAGTGGTGGGTCCTTATGGGGGAGTTGGCAGCAAATTTAGCTATTTTATTGCACCAAGTTTGAAGTCTAACTAGATCTGTTTTACTTACGTTGGTGAAAACTGGGGAAGCGTATAGAAGTGTAGAAATCAGATGAGTTCTAGCAATAGCCTGTCTTGTAATGTCAGTTATAAATTGTTCCATTCTGTAAAGTGAGCCTAACTTCATATGTATCTTTTTGATTACCTGAGCTAGGTGTATGTCAAATTTCAATTTGTTGTCTATGATGACTCCTAGTAATTTTGCTTGTAATACTGTAGCTATTGTGGTGTTGTTGGAGGAATACACTTGGAACACAGATGAGGAGTTGAGGGGTCTGCCAGGGAAAAGGACATCATTTTTGTTCTAACTGGGTTAAGTATTGGTCAGGAATCTGTTAACCAAGATTCTGTAACAGTGAAGGACTGTTGTGTGGCTACTTTGAGTTCTTGTAGTAGTGTGGGAGCTGCACAAATCAGTGTGGAGTCATCAGCATACTGTATAATGGTGGCAAGATGTGTAGCAGTGTGAAGTTTATTTGTAAAAACAGTGAAAAGTAAGAGTCCAAGAATAGAACCCTGTGGTAACCCATGGTGACAGGAAGGAGGGGGTGACAGACATTGCTGTCATATAACAGCCTGCTGATGACTAGTTACGTGGCTGTGAAACCAGGCAAGTGATGAGTGACTAAGTCTGTATATGGATAGCTTGGTAAGAAGTTTGTGATGGGACATTACCGAAGGCTTTTGACAGGTCTAAGAAGATGGAAGAGACAAGTTTGCCTTCATTTCTGAATTGATTTATTGTGTTAGTAAAGCTTAGGAGAGCCGTTCTGGCACTGTGATTTGGGTGAAAGCAGTGTTGTGTGTTAGACAGAAGATTGTGTGAAAGAAGGTATTCCATTAGCTGGGTGTGGATACATTTTTCTAGGACTTTGGAGAGTGAACACAAGATAGCTATGGGTCAGTAGCTGGAGAGCTCTGTAGGGTTCCCTCCTTTATGTAGTGGGATGATGTGGGCTATTTTCCAGAGTTTTGGTATGTAGTTTTCAGTTACTGAGTGATTCATGAGGATGAATATATGGTAGGTGATGGCTTCAGCACCTACTTTAAGGAAATTCAGTAGGTAGTTTATCAGCAGATAGGGTTGCTGCTTTGAGTTTACTGAGTGATTTCTTAATGGTATTGATTTGGATGGGTTTGAAGGACAATAGGTTCTCATTTTCATTGGGTGGGAGTGGGATGAAAGGAGGGGTATTAGTATGGTGTTTAGATAGAAAAAGGATAGAGTTTGTGAAGAAAGTGTTAAATTGTGAGGCAATACCATCACTGCAGTTAGGGACAGATGGGGTGGGTGTTGTTTGTTGGCCAGACTAGAGGAGCTTTTTAAGGTAGGAGCAAAATTTTTGTGGGATGTTTTGGTTTTGTTGTTGTGAATCAGTAAAGTATTTTTTTATCTAATTTGATTTGTGTTTTTGCTTTGTTTATAAGCTGTCGGTATTTTACTAGGTTATCTTGGGTTTTGTTGGCGTGCCAGCATGACCAGACTTTGTCTCTTAATGTAAGCAGGCGTCTTGTGTTTTTTGTTAGCCATGGTGCAGGGGGCTAATTTGTTAACAATGTTGAGGAATGTGAAATTAAAGTGATCTATGGCTCTGTCTAAGGGTAATATTTTGAGTGGGGTCCAGTTACAGTTGTGTAGGAATGTGAGAAAAGATTGAAAGTTGAAATGTTGCTTGTTGCGGATTTGCTGATTAGTTTTATTTCGTAGAGGGTGCATACATGGTCTATAAAGATATGTGGGGAGGTGGTCACTAAGGCTATCAGGGAGACAGCCTGACTGGAAGAAGGGAGAGGTCTTGCTAATTAAGATCCAGTCAAGGACAGATTCTTTTTTAGAGTTTTGTCATCTCTGGTTGCTGAATCAGTAAGTTGGTATTTGTGGGGGATGTGTTTGGTGCTCTGATGGGTAGAGGGGTTGGAGAGTTAGTGGAATGTTACTGGCTAGTGTTAGAGCTGGGGTTTGGATATATGTCTCTGCTAAGTCTGAGGTGAGATACTAAGTATATGAATAAGTTTAGGAGCTTGGTAGTCATTTTGTTGTATTTAAGGGAGATGTGAGTTAAGGAGTATATAGTGGAGTACCCATATGTGAAGTGTTATATGTAGGTATTATAATGTTTGAGAGTGTTGATTTCAGTGTTAGTGTGGGAGGAATGTTGTGTAGAGAGTAACTGTTGGATAACTCAGTGTGATAAGCTGTTAGGTGAGAAACTAGTGAGTGGAGTATGAGTATGATTGTGTTTAAAATAATTATTTTTAGATGTATGGAGTGTAGGGTAGGTGCTGATAAATATTAGATATTGGGTGGGAATAGTGCGCTGTGGAGGAATTTGGAATGGTAGTAGCTAATGTTGTAACAGATAGTAGAGAGCTGTAGTTAGTGGTTTAATTAGGAATGGGGAGGTAGGGGAGTATTAGTGGAGTGTGGGTGAGTAATTATGGGTGAAATTAGCTAGTGTGTGCAATATGTTGGGCTAGTTTGGATTGGTGGGAGTGGTCTGTTTGGGTTACATCTAGTTGATATGGGGGTGGTTGGGAATGGGGGCAGGGTAGGGGGAATGGAGTGAGCTTAACACTACAGTTGCAGGCAATGCAGATGTCAGAAGACTCGTCAATGTTGCAAACTTCTAAAAGTTACCTCACTGAGGGCATAGCACTCAACTCCTTACCTCCAGAATCAGGGATAAATCCATAAATAATTAGTTACAATTAGTGACACTTTTAAAAACATTATACAATTAACCCCAGAATCTGCCATAATAAGTGAATGTGAATTAACATGCACTTTATGAAGTACAGGATGTCTGTAACTTTATCGTCATTCCACTACCTTTTCCCAAAATCACCAGTTTTAGGAGGGATTAGGAAAGAGAGATCAAAATTCTGAGTCAAAATCAGAGACAGTTGAGAACTATGCCAGACAGAATGCACTGTGTTCAGACCTAATCAGATGAGATAAACACACCAGGTTGTCTCAGTAACAGACCAACGTCACTGAAAGATCTTAGAGATCTATTGTACCCACCAGTACTGAGCAGTCAGGTTCACACCAGCACTGAAGCATTTCATAATGATTTCGTTCCATGGTGTGCCTGGTGGCAGCTTGTCTTTTATTGGCTTTATGCGCTCATTCAGAATTTCACAACTTTTCTGTACTCCCTGCAAAAGGCAAAGCATATCTGTTACTTGCCAACTTCCTAACTGATTCAATTCAGATTTGCAAAGCAGAAGCTTATACTGTTATAAAGCTTTGTACAATACATTTTGTGAATTTATTGGATGATTAGTTCAGGTTAATATAACAGTAGCTTGTATTATTGTTACAGACCATTACACAACAAATATCTTAGAATCCTGTAATACTATTGGTCAAAGAATGTCAGATGACTGAAATACCATGCAGTAACTGAAAACTGGGCAGTTTACTGATATTCTTATTATCCTGCCTAAGTTACATGGTTTGATACTGTTAACTAACTTACCAGATCCTGCAGCACTACAAAAAGAAGCAGAGTTGTTAACAAAAATGAATACCATTCTAAAGCATAAGAACTTCTGCTTCAAATTTAACCTAAGAAAAAAAAAGTTAAACATACCATGTGTTAAACATAAAATCTTAAAGAAATAAAAAAATGAAGTGAAGAAGCTATGTGTAAACAGCTTCCTTAACATAGAAAGTATCCTTTCTTTCTTCATTTCTCAACTAAACTTAAAAAAAAAATCAAAATTACAAAAAGCCATGTTCTATAAACAACAACATCTGGTATAACAACTACCAGGAAATTATACTTCTCAAGGTGCACATGAATAATTATAGTAACTATAATCCTCCAATATATATCTAGGACTGCGGTCAACTTTACAAGCACTCCTGATTTCTCATCTGAGTAAATAGCTTGGCCATAGACAATGGCAATATCACAAGAAACAGGTACATTTGGGAAAGCACACATTACTAGAAGTGTGTTAACAGTCAAGACACTTATAGCCATTACAATAATAAATAGTACTAGAATATGTTCAATTATACTGTACCATTTATATAGTATGGTTCTTACAAAATTAACTTTAAGAAGGGATAGGTTTTGAAATGTAATCCTGAATTTCATGTTATTTTCACAGATGCCTTTATAACTTTCATAAATCTTTAGCTGTATACTTTGAAAAGAGTTCAACAATATTATTTATTTAATTTAGCTATGTCCCAGAAATTCTTATGTCTCAATACACAGACAAATAACAAGAAGACATCTATAATGCCAGTCCCCCCCCCACCCCGTAGCCAGCTCCAAAATCTGCCTATGATCTCTGATTCACAATTTCATAATGGCAGCAGATATAAAGTAACTATTTTGTACAAGGTTAAAAGGGTGGCATTTGACAGAAATCATAATATGTGCAGAGTACATCATTACTCTCTCAGAGAACCAAGGTGACTTTCATTGTGGAAACTATGTCCCAGGTGATTTGGGATCAATTAACAACATGTGGCAGGAAAGATAGGCTTACCTACCCTGGGGGGGGGGGGGTGATCATTCATTAAGTGCCTGCAGAGGCTGAGGCTTCAACATGAAAGATTAGACAACCAAAATGACAGAGCTGCTGTAAAACATGAGTCTTCGAAGGTTATGCCTCACTGTTTACTCAGCCTAACAGAATACTATCAACATGTGGGGGTGGGGGTGGGGCCTTAAAATAAGGACTGGCATGCAGGGCCAGTATTAGCTGTTAGAGGAACTCTGAGGTTTTGCTTCTCTTTCTCAACCTGCCGATAGCTAAGGAAGTCCTAGCCCTGGGGAGGGGGTAGTAAAAGGCTACAAGTTAATAGCATAAGAAGAGAGCACAAATCAAATTAGTGGTCAGCTTAAGGCATGGCAAGGCCAAAAAAAAAACTAGGAGAGTGTTCCTTCAGTCATATGTTAGACTGACAGTGTGTGAGTTAGTTGGTGTATTCTGCAATTGTGCTTACAGTGCAACCTTTAATCTGGTGACTGGGTAGAGGAGGCCTATGTCTGTTTCTAGTTACTGTGTAATACCAAAAGACATCTGACAAGATAGGGGTGTCAGACAAGGTGGAGATGTTACTGCGGTAGTGACACCATTAGGGGTAGCTGATAAAGTAATGAAGGAGGTGTGACTGCATGATGATTCTGAGTAGAAGGTGAAGCTCATTGTAGACAGTGCTGTGGGGAGCTCTGTTACCCAACTAACAGCAGATCTGTGGTCATCAGTTGTGCTCTACTTCAGTAGTTATTTTTGGTTCATTGCTAGAGGGATTCATAACTGATCACATCATTAGAATTCAAATACTAAAACATCAGGTTATGCACCAGTTCTTATTCCAATCATAACCCCCTTTCACCGACCAAAAAAAGTGACTGTTTAGTCCCACAAACAAAATACCGAACAGCTTACAATTCTTTATAACAAATGGGGTTGTAATAGCAAAATACAAACACAAGTATTAATATTTTTAACTATTTACTTTTTTTAGCAGTAGTGAACACTACTTCCTTTAAGATGAACCCAAGCACAAGTAATGGTTTATGGCATGACAGAATAAGCCACTAAAAGCATTTATTTGACTCTTAAGTATTCCCAATTCAAAATGGTTTATTATGGGACTATGGGACTATACAGTATACCATGATTCTGCATAGGATACGCTGTTTTGAAGACGTATACTAAAGAAGCCTGACCCCAGCATGCAGCCTAAAATATAAATGTAAAAATAAAGAACAAATACAAGGCACATAACAATAAATCCATAAAAAACACATTTTTACTTATGCAGACAAAGGCAATATATTGGATTATATTATGGCAAATGAATAAATATGTAGCAGATGCCACATTACAGATTAAGTCTGAAAGGTATAGATATCATGAACTGAAGTGCTTGCTATAACTATAATTTGCTATATCAGTCTAACGTCTGTGAGTCTAATTAAGAATACCATTATAAATGATTCATCACCCTGCATTTGTAATGTACTTCTATTGCATAGTCTGCAGTTACAATAATACAGTTTTGCAGCAAATTATCTAAGGAAATATGTTACAGCTTCCACAGATGTTGATAACATGAGAACTTGAAATTTTAATTCGGAAATGCCACACCAGGTGTTTACTGTAGAAATACCACAGGCTGTTGGAATTCTCAGTAAGCCATTGTGACCTCTTTCAACACAGTTTCCCACAGATATCTATAGGTCAAAAAGCTGATCCTTAACCATATGGTAGATGTCACAGGCACCACATGGTATGGGAAGAAAGACCAAACCAGAGGAAAAAAAATCTTGTTAAATGAAACCTGCACATTCTAGGTCTGAAGAGACTCAGCTGCCAGTGAATGTGACTCTACAAAGCACTGCAGTATGCCTTAACTGCCCTGAAAGTACAACTCATCACCTGAAACAGTGGCACACAGTACTGCAGCAAGCCTTAGCTCCCCTGAAGGTACAACCCATCACCTGAAACAGCAGCACACAGCACTGCAGCAAGCCTTAGCTCCCCTGAAGGTACAACCCATCACCTGAAACAGCAGCACACAGCACTGCAGCAAGCCTTAGCTCCCCTGAAGGTACGACCCATCATTTGAAACAGCAGCACACAGCACTGCAGCATGCCTTAGTTCACCTGAAGGTACAACCCATCACCTGAAACAGCAGCACACAGCAATGCAGTATGGCTTAGCTCCCCTGAAGGTATGACCCATTACCTGAAACAGTGGCACACATCACTGCAGCAAGCCTTAGCTCCCCTGAAGGTACAACCCATCACCTGAAACAGCAGCACACAGCACTGCAGCAAGCCTTAGCTCCCCTGAAGGTACGACCCATCATTTGAAACAGCAGCACACAGCACTGCAGCATGCCTTAGTTCCCCTGAAGGTATGACCCATTACCTGAAACAGTGGCACACATCACTGCAGCATGCCTTAGCTCCCTGAAGGTACAACCCATCACCTGAAACAACAGCACACAGCACTGCAGCAAGCCTTAGCTCCCATGAAGGTACAACCCATCACCTGTAACATCAGAACACAGCACTGCAGCAAGCTTTAGCTGCCCTGAAGGTACAACCCATCACCTGAAACAGCAGCACACAGCAATGCAGTATGGCTTAGCTCCCCTGAAGGTATGACCCATTGCCTGAAACAACAGCACACAGCACTGCAGCAAGCCTTAGCTCCCATGAAGGTACAACCCATTACCTGAAACAACAGCACACAGCACTGCAATATGGCTTAGCTCCCCTGAAGGTACAACCCATCACTTGAAACAACAGCACACAGCACTACAGCAAGCCTTAGCTCCCCTGAAGGTACAACCCATCACCTGAAACAGCAGCACACAGCACTGCAGCAAGCCTTAGCTCCCCTGAAGGTACAACCCATCACCTGAAACAGCAGCACACAGCAATGCAACATGAATAATCTTCCCTGAAGTTACGGCCCATCACCTAAAACAGCAGCACATAGCACTGCAGCAAACCATAGCCCCCCTGAAGGTACAATTCATCACCTGGAAGAGGCAGGGATGGGATTTAAGGACTCATGATCAATGACACAGTTATAATTATGTAACGGATATAACACAGTCACTCTTGCTTCTGACACTGTTGTTTTTAGCAAGAGTTCCTCTGAGCTTCCCATTTCTCCAACTCTTCTGATATAAAGGAAGAATCAGAATTTACTGGCTATAACGTCAGGTGTTATTAGTTCTCTGTATGGCTACTCTTTTTTTATTCTTTGTTTTAATGCATCTCTTCTTTCCATCTGGGTCCAACAAATGGCTCCATGAAATTCCCATATAGTACATTCATATAAGAACCACAGTCAGCTTACAAATATATATTCATTGGTAGTTTTACTTTTGTTTAAACATTTGGTAAATTGACTGAAAATATAAAGCTTGTTTGCCTTCACCCCTGTTAAAATGCATTAAACATTGTGCCCGAAGTTTTGGTCTTCACACACACACATACATATACACACACACACACACACACACACACACACACACACACACACACACACACACACACACACACACATATAGATTTCCCCCTTTTTGGCACCCCACCTCTTGAGGTACTACAAAACCCTAATTTTGGCTATGTCCTGCATCTATATAACATTTATGGAATACAGGAGAGTATTTAACCCACACAAATGTTCACGATTAAAAATGTGAAAGCAGCATTTCAGGTAGAGTTGGTCCAATTTAAGACCTCCCATATGCTGTTTTAAATGGTCTATTAAATGAAACAGGCCCTCCCGGAGTTTGCTCAGGGAAAATTTGGTGCTGCTGCTATGTCTCTTGCAGAGTTTTTTTCTTTATTTTTTTCAGACACACACTCATATTTTGGCACTAGTGCAAGAGTAGTAGAAGGCTTGCTGCTGGACTAAGGTTGCAGACCTCATTGTGTGTGGGGGAGGGTATGTATGCTTATTTATACAAAGCTTAAGGAGTTTCCTGAAGAAATGAAATGCAGTTGTGTTTAATACTCACCAGCTGATGCAGTATTTCCTGTGAGCTGCCAGGGCTATAAATGAGCTTATCTCTCTAACGCTATAAACCACTTTAAGGGTCACATGCCAAAATGTCACTAAAGCATGTAAGTAAAGTGCAGATTAGTAGGAGGCCCCCAGTTCTGTAAGCCAGTGAGGCTGATTCATCCTCACTAATCAGTATGACAGCAGGCTTATTCACTGAGATGCTGATTTGATCATCATTTATAAGTTCTGGACAGAAATGGTGCTATACAGTTTTCACTCAATGTCTGGCATAATGTAAAATACATATATGGAGTGGGGGATCAGCTTTCAGCTCTATCATCATCAAAGCTATCTTTGTGTAGTTTAGCAAGCAATGGCTCTTATTACAGATGCTAGTGAGAGCCATATACCTACACTCCACCTTTAAAAGATGTTCCATGTCTGTATTCTCTGTAAAGGACCAAGCTGTACTGGACAAGAACTGCATCCATTCTCACACTCAGTGTCATCCATTCATCCCTCCAGTGCAAGCTGCTCTCAGTATACAGTAATTCCTGCTCCTTTTAGACATTTCTGTGGCACAGTCATAACGTTAATATTTTTATTATATTACATATTCACGCAGTCCTACTCTGCCCTCCTTATATGTGTCACACTATCTCCTTTTTGCCTTGGTTTGTAGTACTGAAGGGCAACCAGGCCTAGACATTTATGAGACTGCAGAGTTTGATGGGCCCATACATACTGTTAGTGACTGACATAAAACACATCTAAATCAATTTCATTTCTGCAAATGCTGTGATGTGATTTCAACATTTGACAAAATAATGCCTGCTGTTGCATAAGTGTGAACACCCTTAAACTAATACTTTGTTGAAGTACCTTTTGATTTAATTACAGCATTCAGTCTTCCTGGGTACACACCTGCCATTAATTAAAGAGACTCTAATTAAACCCAAATAAAGTTCAGCTGTCCTAGTTGGATTTTCCTGACATTTACTCAGCTGCCTGCTACAGCAAAAGCCAATGTTCACAGAGAGCTTAAAAAGCATCAAAGGGATCTCACTGTTGAAATGTATCAGTCAGGAGAAGGGTACAAAAAAATTTCCACAGCATTGGATATACCATGTAACAGTGAAGACAATCATCAAAAAGTGGAGAAAATATGGCACAACAGTGACGTTGCAAAGACATCTCTCCAAAATTGATGAAAACACAAGATGAAAACTGGTCAGGGAGGCTGCTAAGATACCTACAGCAACACTGAAGGAGCTGCAGGAATTTCTGGCAAGTACTGGTTGTGTACAACATGGGACAATAATCTTCTGTATTCTCCATATGTCTGGGCTATGGGGTAGGGTTGCAAGACGGAAGCCTTTGCTTACACAGAAAAACATCCAGGCCCGGCTAAAATTTTCAAAACAATACATCAGGTCTCCCAAAAGCATATGGGAAAATGTGTTGTGGTATGATAAGAGCAAGGTTGAACTTTCTGGCCACAATTCCAAAAGGTATGTTTGGCACAAAAACAACACTTTGCATCACCAAAAGAACACCATCCCCATGGTGAAGCATGGTGGTGGCAGTATCATGCTTTGGGGTTGCTTTTCTTCAGCTGGAACTGGGGCTTTAGTCAAGGTGGAGGGAATTATGAGCAGTTCCAAATACCAGTCACTTTTGCCCCAAAACCTTCAGGCATCTGCTAGAAAGCTGAAGATGAAGAGGAATTTCACCTTTCAACATGACAATGACCTAAAGCATACATCCGAATCAAGAAAAGAATGGCTTCACCAGAAGAAAATTAAAGTTTTGGAATGGCCCAGCCAGAGCCCAGACCTAAATCCAATAGAAAATCTGTGGAGTGACCTGAGGAGTGCTGTGCACAAGAGATGCCCTCGCAATCTGACTGATTTGGAGCACTTTTGCAAGGAAGAGTGAGCAAATATTGCCAAGTCAAGATGTGCCATGTTGACAGACTACTACCCAAGAAGACTGAATGCTGTAATTAAATCAAAAGGTGCTCCAACAAAGTATTAGTTTAAGGGTGTGCACACTTATGCAACCAGCTTATTGTACATTTTTTATTTTTTATATTTTTTCCCCTAACAGATTTGTTTGTTTTTCAATTGAATTGTACAGGTTATAGGTCACATTAAAGGTGGGAAAAGTTTTGAAATGATTTATTGTGGTCTCGTTTTTTATATATCACAAAAACCTGGCATTTTAACAGGGGTGGGTACACTTTTTATATCCACTGTTTGTCAGAAACCTCAAAGGCAGCACACAGCAATGTGCTGGACTGGTGGTTAATGGTGCTACATTCACCAAGCATGGTGGTATGGTGAACCTGTTAGAGGCTGAATTCAGTTCCAACTTACACCCCCCCCCCACCCTCAACCAATTTTTCAATAATACCCTCAAACATAAACCCTCCAAATATAACTAGGGAGCATGTATTGGCTGTACTCACTTAAGCCACGAAAACAGCCTCAATGGGCCCCAATAACATCCCAGGATACCTCCTGAAGAGTCAATAATACAACTTAGCAGGACACTGGAGTCATTATTTAATTATAGTCTTAAGATAGACTTTGAGCCATGTGAACAGAGGACTGCAATGGTCATTCTCCTTCATAAGGGAAGACCTTCAACAGATCTTTGAAAGACTCATCAGCCTGACTAGTCTTATTTGCACAGTCATGGAAAGAATTATCATGAAAATTATTAAAAAGCTCATAGGAGACCTCCAGACACTGAATCCATTCCAGTTTGGCTTTGTCAAAGGATGGTCATACTTACTGAATCTGGTGGACGTTTTTGAAAGGTCACTAAGGCAGTAGATGATGGAAAAAACTGTGCATAATGCTTACCTAGATCTGGCTAAGGCATTTGATACTATACCCCACTCAGGCACTATCAACAAACTTACAGAACTAGGTATAAACCCTTTATAACACACTGGATAGGTAGCTGGCTCACTGATGGGACTCAGGACATTAGAATCTGTGAGGCCACCTCCACAAAGAAGCCATCCACCAGTGAATTCCCCCAAGCTCTGTGCTACACCAACATCTCTTTGGCATCTACTTCTTGGATGTCAAAGCCAATGTCAAAGGCCTCTGGCTAACCAAGTTCTGAGATGACTGCAAACTTGGGAGCAGTCACTGAATCCCCACAATATGAGAACACCCTTTTGGAAGGTCTAATACAGACAAACGCTGGGTGCCAAAGTCATGCCTTAAAACTCAGTAAGAAGAAATGCATCATAGTACCTTTTGGGAAGTCTGCTACCCCAGGTAACTATGTCATCAATAAAACATCATTAAAACTTGATTCACTAGTCAGAGATCTGGAAGCTCAAGTAGAGAATAACCTATCCTTCGACCCACATGTGACCAAGATAGTAAAAAAATCCTTCTGTGTTACTCAACTTATAAGCAAAGGCATGGCATATAGGTCCAGAGGGGTCATCATACCACTGTACTTGGCCCTCATAGAGTATAACGCCCCCTTTGGTATATACCTGGACCAGGCACATGCAGCAAATGGAATGTCTACAAAGGTTCCTTACAAAAAGGATATACAGAGTAAACACAGTGTCCTATGCCGATTGCCTCAAAGTCCTATCGATTTTGGTATGGTAGAAACTTCTGAGAGATGATCTTTGCCTGGCATGCAAGGCATCCATGGATCCTGATTTGATGAATCTTTTGTACGTCCACAAAACAAACAGCATCAGAGCTACTAGATTAAACAAACTAAATTTTACTTGCAACATAAATAAGGCATGTTGGACAGACAGATATGTTTCTCAGAGAATTCTTATTCTCTGGAACAGGATCCCCATCCATGTGAAGCAGAGATCTTCCCTACCCCTATTTAACAGTAACTTGGACCAGTGTATGGGTAATCAGAAATTCACCCCTGGTCTGGCTGCTATGTCTCTGATGGACAGAGACAGTCAGTAAATCATCCACTATAAATCAAATTTGTGGGTCACATTTGGGTTGCATGTCTAGGCTTTTAATGGCCCTTCTGGTTGTTAGCCTACTATACATGTATGAACCTCTAAATTGTACTGAAATGATATATGGCTGCTTCACTGTCTCCCTTCTGTAAATGTAGCAAAGAACTTGTACTCCTTTTTGCTACACTGCTACAGTCGCAAACTCACACACAATATTTATTTATTTTATTTTACATTTGTTAACCTGGAAGGTCCAACTGGATATATGTCCATTTTCATCGGAGGCCCGGGGAGAAAAGCTCCATACAGTAGACATACGACAGACAATATAATACACTGCAAAATACAATAGAGAAATACAATCCAGAGAAATTTTTCATAATTACATAATGAAAGCAGAAAAATATTTACATAATTACATAATGAAACCATTCCATTATAAGAGTAATTCAAGGTTATACAATGTATTTGAAGGTCATTTTCGAAGTTCCTAAGCCAAGAATCAAGAGGTGCATATATAATTGTGTTACATAGTATACATTCTAGTTTTCACTTAATATAAATACATTAATTTAAGCAGCTGCAGTATCAATTACAGCTCTTTAAATGAATGCTGTTTCTGTATTTGTATGTGATTGGCAATTCTTTTGCAGTGCTGATCATGCCCTTAAAAGCTTCTTCTTGGGGCACCCACCCCCTTTGCTGGGATAAGCTCCATCTCCCCACAACCAACACACACACACGCACACACACACACACACACACACACACACACACACACACACACACACACACACACACACACACACACCTGAATAGGATAAAGCAGAAGAGAATGAGTAAATAAATTTATTTAACGAAATGCTACAGCTAATTGTTTAGTTACAGTTATGCACAGCCACTGTGTGTATTTTGGGTAGGTCTCACTGTATGGGGCATACCTAACCTAGGAAACTAAAATCTCAACCAGATAGCAGCTTTCTTATTAATTTTTCCATTGCATCCGGTCTTTTCTTGGAGCTGTTATGATCTCCCAACACTGCAAAAAAAGTTTGTAAACACTGTACAAACCAAACTGATATCATGTGCTGTTGACTGAAAAAAATAATTCAAAGACTTCCAGTGAAACATAACACTAAAATGTATTAATGAGTGCTCTCTCTCTCTCCCCAGTTATTATTCCCATGTTAAATCTAGACTGTGATACAGAGTGATGAACCTGGACTCATAATATCAATCACCAAGTTCTAGTGTTTGTTCAAAAGTTGTCTGTAACTTTAAAAGAAAACTCCATCTTTTCCTAAGGTTTAACTCATTTTAGGTTGCATTTCTCCCTACAGTATAATTCCAGTATTTTGTAGGTAAATGAATCCTGCTTGTACTTTATGAAACTTTAATTTCCTTGCCTTGGAATCAAAGGGAAGGAAAGCCCACCCACTTATTTTAAGCTTAATGTCTCATATAATTTTCAGAGGAATTTGTCTACACCTGCATGACATACCACAGACACAAAGAAATTAGTAGTCAGGTACTTCTGACAATCTTATATTGGTAATTAGTCCTGCAGATGTCAGGAGCTTGACAGAGAGGTGTGAAACTGTTTTTCATTGTCTTTATTGCAACGAGGAAGAGAACCTACACTGATTCACAGCTGTTTCTGATGTAGCCATGCCTTTCATAACAATTAGATCATTCAATGGTTCAAAGGCAGTTGTCAACTCTTTTGACAAATTTACATAGGTAGCATCACAGTATTGAAATGTTAAGCTTTAAACTTTAAATGTTTGTATTTATAAAACTTTACATTTTTGAAAATGTTTGTATTCTTTTTTTTATAAAACATAATCACTACAAAATATGTAATCAGAAATGTATGTACATATTTAAAAAGAACAAAACAAACAAACAAAAAAAAAACAAACAACCTAATCTTATAAATACAGAAATGAAGAAAATAACTATAAAGTGTCCAGCCTTCTAGTCATTCTTGTTGTTGCATGTCTGTTTAATTCCAGAATTTTTTTTATTTTTGCTTGTCAAGCAGTTCTTTAAATGTTGTCCATACATTGAGGCAAGGTAATTCTGTTCATTCTCAATCTGATTGTAATAATTTCTAGATGACTTACTTATAGTTGCTAAACTTATACATTCTTTAAATGAGGGAGTACATTCATTTTTCTAGTTTTGTGTGATCACTTTTCTGGAGATGGTCAATACAGTCCACAATATGTTATATTTTGTTGTTTTAACACAAGTGGAATAGGGGTATTAAAAATAATTATTGATTTAGATAAAATAAATGTATCTCCAAAAATGCCTGTAAAAAAGAATTAATATTATTCCAAAAAGGAGTCAATATAGTACAATCAAAGAACATGTGTTGCCAATTTGCTTTAAGTTCTTTCTTGCATCTCCAACAAAGTTGCCTTTTCTTGTACATCAATTCAATTTTATGAGGGGTGAAGAAGGACCTATATAAAAACTTCCATGTAAACAAATGCCATCTAAGAGATGAAGTAGTATGCATAGATGACAATAGGAATATTTTTTATCTTTTTCACTTGGTGGTCTATTACTGACTTGGGTAAAATAGTTCCAATATGTATCATTACATGTTTTAGTTTCCCTCTTTACCACTTTTATACAATTTGCACAAGAAACCATGTCCTAAGGAATTTTGTTGCAATGAAAATATGATATATTCAATCAATTTTTGGGACATGATCCGTTAACATTGGTTGCACTGACTTAATTTCCCCTTTTATATATAGTCTACAAGATTATATATCTAACCACATATCTTTATCCAAATTGTATTTATTCTTAATATAATCTACTGAGTGCAACTTTTCGTCTTTCATTAACAGAAACCAATACAACAGATTCTTCTCTTTAAAGTCAACCATTGTTTCTAAATTTGAAGTAGGGATATTACTTTGAGTATATGCTATAGGAAACATAAGGAAAATCCATGCTTTATAAGCCATATTTCAATATATAACACTTCTAAAAGTATTCAATATAGTCAAAATGAAGTAAGAATCACTTGTTTGGTGACTTTTTCCTATAATGTAATCCTTTAATAACCAAAATAAACTGTTATTTAATATAAGGTAATTATTAGTATATCTATTACAGTTAGAATGCATAAAAAGGTTTACTACAAATTCTTTCCATTTAGCTGTATAAGTGTTGCTGATCCAAAGACATGTTGTTTTCATAACTGATGATAATGAATATAATTCTATGTCTGGTAGTCCTATTCCCCCTACTTCCAAGTCACTTACATGATGATTTAACCCAATTCTTGGTTTGTCAGAGAACCAAATAAATTTCAAAATTAAAGTGTTAAAATCTGTAATACAGATTTTCATAAAAGGTAATGTTAATATTTTAATAATATATAGGATTTTTGGCAAGATAAACATTTTGATGATAGAGAGAGTCTTTCTTCCAGTGTAAAGACAATTTTATTCCATCTGTCTATTATATTCTTTATCTTATTTCCACAATTAGCATAATTATGATTTATTATATATTTAATATTATCCATTATGGTTATTCCCAAGTAATTCATTTTATTTTCTTTAACAATATATTTACGGAATGTATTTAGGATTTTATTCTTATTTATGTTTATCTGTAATTTTTTTGGTTTGTTATCATTAAATGTTAAACTATATTTTCTTTGAAATATTTCCATTGCTAAATAAGTTGCATATATATATTTATTATCACTCAATGTCAATAAGATGTCATCTGCAAACAACTGAATTTTAGAACTTGAATTAGCCGTTATTTTAATACCTTTTATATCAGTATTTGATCTAATAAAGTTAGCAAAAGGTTCCATAACTAGGGTAAAAAGCAGAGGTTAAAGAGGACATCCTTGTTTATTTCCTTTTAATACTTCTATAGACTCAGATGTAAAAGTACCTATTTTGACACATGCAAAGCAATCTGTATAGAGAAGATTAATAAGATGTGCAAAGTTAAAAGAAAACTTGTATTCTTCTAGAACTAGCAACAGATATATCCAGGTGACTGAGTCAAAAGCATTATTTATATCAAGACTCTTTAAAGTTAAGTTCTCATTTATTTGTGTTATTTGCATAGTTGATTATTGAAATTATTCTTTTAATATCACCATAGGCATTTCTATTTAAAACACAGTTTGATCTTCGTCAATCACAAAAGGTAGAATGTGTTTAAGTCTATCAACATGAATTGCCATGAATATATAATTTACATTTAGAAGTGAAATGAGTCTGTATGAAGAGCACTGAGTAGGATCCTTGTCAGTTTTTAAAAGTGGAGAGATACGGGTGTATTTCTAAAAAGGTGGAACTTTAGTTAGGTCCTTAGCCATAAAAAAACATTATGTAATATGTGCATGGCTTCTTTAGGTAACAAATGTAAAGTTCAGATATAATTCCATCCTTACCTGATGCTTTTTTAGACTTTAATTTAAAAATTTGGGTTTGAAGTTCAGACAAAGAAATCGGTTTATCAATGAATTTCAGTTGGTCATTTGATAGTTTAGTTTTTATATTTTTTCTAATAAATGTTTTGATTGTTTCCTCTGGATCTATTAGTGATTTATTTTAATTTCATTGTAATAATCCCTGAAATCCTTTACAATATTTTATATTTAATATTTCTGTTACTTTTCTTTTATTTCTATGTGAATAGATTTCTTTTATGTGACTGGATTTACTGAGTAATTTTGTTTTGGTGGCTAGACTGTGCATAGACTTTGGATTGATAGAAAAGTTAATTATCTTAAACTTCTCAAGACCGATTTTGGTTTTATGATTTAAAATTTCAAAGTGTTTGCCTTTTAGCTTATTGATCTCTTCTATGTTATTATTTTTATTCTTCTGGTTTTCTAACTTCAACTTATCAGGTTCTCCCTGTATTTCATGTAATTCTTTGTCCCATTGTTTTTTTTTATTTGCTAGCCAATTAGTGAGTCTACCAAAAAATATGCTTTTAGAACGTCCCATATATAGATTTCTGAAGTATCCACTGTATTATTAATTTCTATAAAGGAGGAAATTTCTTTAAGAAAATAGACTTTAAATTCTTCTAACCTGTTATATATGCTACAATTCTTCTTATTTTATCATTACTATTAGAGTTCAAAGACAATTCAAAAGTGATTGCATTATGATCTGAAAATGGCAATTTACAGTCTTAACTTTACCCAGCTTGTCTACTAGTTCATTAGAGATATAAAGTCTGGCTATTCTGGACTGTGTTCCATTCCTACAGGAATAATGCGTAAAGATTAATGAATTTGGCTCTGAAAATTCTTTTATATGTCCAAGATGAAATAATTCAATACATTTCATTAACTTTTTTGTAGACGGATGATTTTTTCTTTTACTATTTGTATTAGTATCACCTGGTGATAATATACACATAAAGTCTCCTGGCAAAACAATACTGCCTTTTGCATGTTGGATTACTTGTTCTAAATGTTGATCAACTTTCTTAACTCCTATTCCTGGAATTCAGTACACATTAACAAAGAGTTAATATCTTCTTATTGTATTTTATAGTAGCAGTATAAAACATACCTTTATTATCTTGATATGTTCCCATAACTTCAGACATAGGTAAAGAATTCTTCCATAAAATACCTACTCCCCTTTTTTATTATGTTGTGAACTAGACAGCATAGTGTAACTCTTAGTATTAAGTCAGTTTATATCCTATACCAGTAAGTGTATATCCTGTAGAAAGATAACCTGAGAATTAAACAGCTTCAGATATCTATTTAAGTTATCTCTCTTGCTTCCATTGTTTAATCCATTAACATTTATAGAAATACAATTAATAAATGCCATTTGTCCTATTGATCAGAAAAATATACTTATTTATCATAGGTAATGATGCTATATTTATAAACAACTACTTATTAATGCTCATACAAGTAGTAAATTCTGACAATAGATCTAGGAACAAAATCATTACATTTTTGGATACTCGTAAAAAGGCAATAAGTAAGATTGTCATAAAACAATTACTTCTAAAACCCCTCCTACCACTCATGGAGTCTAACACTCCATGCTTGAATAGTCTAACCATCCAAGCAAACCAACTCATCCAAAACTATGACAAAGAGTGAGAAGAAAGATATCCCCCAAATCACTCTACCACAAATATATATAACGCTAATAACAATTAGCTAAAAGTATAGCTGTATCCTATAAGTCTTTATTAATATAAATAAGTAGAACAGTTGTTTAATTTTTAGACCTATTTACTAAGAAAAACAAATGTCCTAACTGTATACATCAAATAAATTATTAAAGAACAACACAGACTATGATTTACTAGTACAAAGATAAATCCTCACATTTTTATTTCTTTGTAACCTTCGTGTGTTTTATCAGTATGCTCTACACTTAAATATTTTGCCATAAAAATAAAACTTTAAATATTATATTTGTATTCATTTGCATCAAACAATATACACTTTTTTTTCTATTTCAATTATAAGTGTTCATGCTTAATGTAACATACTATTAACTTTTCTTCTGTTACGCTAGTTTGTATAGCTATGTGTTGTTAAAGTAAATTTGATCTAATACATATTCAGAAGGTTATGCCTTTTATTTAAATTATCTTTCCAAAGCTGCCTGTTAAACTAGATCTCCAAGCCTGAACAGTTCTATTCTGTCAGTTTGGGCAGGAATTTCAAGTTATCTCAAGCCTTTTACCTCAAAAGCTTCACATAATCTAGTGAAGAAAGCTTGAGCCTGAGAGAAAGGAGCTTCATTTCTAAACCACACTGAAGCTCTTCACATAAGCATAGCCCTCAAATAACAATAATTTTCATTACATATAACACCAAGCTCAATCTTTCACTCAAGTAAAGAGTTTTAAGGTTGTTAAATATAGTAAAACCTCTTTTTAACTAAACAACCATAAAAGGTACTTCTTTAACAGCTATATTCAATCCCCCATCCCCAATTCACATTTCATTGTGTCTAGCAAAAACAATAGCTTATTATCTAAGACTGTATACTGGCTTTCCAGGCAGCTTAAGAATGCAATTATTAGTTTTAACAAAGCTTTCTTTTAAATACTACACTAGTAAGTGTTTACTTTGGATAAATTATATTCATTTTATATTAAAGTGATGGAGATGGTATTTTGTATAATACACTGTTTAAGTAACAGAGAGATATAAAACTGAAATTGTGCTTGCTTACAAAAAGGAAAACATAAACATGCTTTAACATCATGTTAATTTCCTTGTAAATAAGAACTAAAGAAAGGGAAAAGAAAAAGGAAAAGTTCTTCATTGTCTCTCATTTTTTTCTTTTTCTCACTTATCTTGCTTTCATTTGAATCTATATGCCTCTTCGAGGATATATTACTCCAATCCATTTGTTCTGTTTGTTCAAGAATTTTATTTATTTGTAAAAATGACAAAGCAGGGTCAGGATCTTCAAAGAGTTTAACCCAATTTGAAAGGAAAATCTTTAGTCTGGCTGGGAACAACAAATGGACTTCTATTTGCTTCTTTTTAAGTTCTCTAATAAGTGGAAGGAATTGTTTTCTTTTTGCCATCACTGTTGTTGAGTAGTCATTGTCAAAATGCACAATATTTCCATCATATGTAAGTGGTGACTTAGCCCATGCAATTTTAAGTACCAATTCTTTGCCTTGAGATGAAATAAATTTTGCCACTATTTTGAAGCAGGTTTACCTAGGGACCGGTGTGCTCTCTCTATCCCAAAAGAGAAAGCTTCAGGAAGATCTAAATTATTAGGAAGCCAGGCAGTTAAAAAAGAAATCATATTGTTCAGTACCTTCAGGAAGTCCAAATATACAATTATTATTCTTTCGCAATCTACTTTCAAGGTCATCTACTTTAGCTGACAAGATTTTATTCTGCTGCAATAAAAATCCATTGTTGTTTGCTCCTTCATTTACCCTTCCATCCATAATATTAAGGGATTCTTCAATGACAGAGATCTGATTTGTCTGTACCCGACCAAGCTCATTAATTTGTTCCATTTGTTTGGAACAATCATTCTTAGAATCATTAATTTTATTGTCCAGTCTGTCCATTTTTAATGATAATCCTTTAATATAAGACAAAAGTGACTGAAGCTCTTTCTTACATGAATAATTCTGAAGTGCTGCCTTAGGGTAGCTCATGCTGCTGTCAGATACAGTGAGAGAAATTACTTTTACACAGTTTTTGACAGGAAAGTTATTAGATTTTTGATTTTCTTCTTGAAATAATCCTTTATAACACCAAGGGCTATCAAAATTCACTAGTTTGAACTGTTTAGGGTCATTCAAACAAAAAATTTCCTGTCAGAAGTATATCTTTTGTAGCACAGCAGTGAAGAAGTGCTGCTATCCTTGTCGTGCTGGCCACGCCCTATACTGCTTTACATTTTAAGTTGGCTTAAATGTAGAAAAAAGCCTGAAAATATTTTTTTCTTCTAATTCTTGTAAATTATCAGCACATTTACCAGAGTGTGGGGGGAGGGGGCTACCAATTCATCTTGGGCTACAAAAAGATACTTTGAACAAGGACAGGAATTTAGCAACTGTTTTGGCTGCAGCTGTATAATTCCTTAGTATACTGCAAAACAAGCACTGAGACATACAGAAATGAGGGCCATTCAAGAAATAAATTAAGCAGTCCTGTTACAAACAGTATACAAAATGACAGTGACTGACACTTATCCCATTATATGTCGAGGGCATGGGAATACACCCTATGTCTAGCATGACTCATATAAAACAGACTTGAAATGAATTATGGGAAAGAGAAAGGCTTGAAGAAAAATAAGATCACACTGATATGTCATGCCCCACTGGCAACCATTTTGCAGAAAATATTAAAATTTTACAAGAAGCAGTCAAAGTAATTTTGAAGTATTAAATAGCTCAGAACACAGAAACAGAGTGGAAAAAAGTAGATTTTTTAGCTCTAACGTGGAGCTTTACTTTAATGCTGACAAAATGGTGATCTGTGAGGATCTGACAGCCATCTAATGCATGCATTTTTTCCAATGAACCACCTTTATCTTAACAAAAGAAAACTTTTATAATTAAAGTAAGCATGTTGTCAGTGACATGGAAAGATTTTTTTAGGAAACCTTTCAGCGGTGTTTACCAACTCAGGAAGATGCTTTTGTGCAGAACTGCAGTCATATACAATTAACAGTCCAACAAACAACTAAAGAATAACACAACTAAATCACCACTACTTACCTGTGTATCTGATATAGAGCTACTCAGCCATTTTAAGTACTCCTAGCAATAAAATGCTAATTATAAAGAAAAAAAAAACATTTATAAATCTAAATCTTTATCATCAAATATCCTCTACCCTCCCTTACCTCCATCTACTGCCAGCATTCAGGAAAAGGACAACAATTAATAATGTACAAAGGGCAAGGACAGTGAGCTGGTTACATAGGTTCATAGGTAAATACTACACTATCAATATGCAGATTATTACAAGCCTAGTCAACAACCACACACACACACACACACACACACACACACACACACACACACACACACACACACACACACACACACACACACACATACATATAGTAGTTAGTCACTACTAAACTCAAACATCTGCCTCTCTAATCACATAATCTAGAACACATTTTATCAACTGCAAGGGCCACAAGAAAACTGTATCCAAACATCCTACATATTAATTTAGTCGGTCTATTTGTTTAACACGTAAGTAAGTGGGCTAGTTCGTGAACCTTTTTCATACATGACCCAAGGTCAAAGACACTACTAAACACATACACAATAATAAAAATAATAAATCAAATATAAAATACATTGTATAATGATCAAAGTATGCTAAATGCATTAATTAAACATTTAAGTGGTAAAAATAAAAAGAATAAGGAATGTGCCATCAGAAATTTCGTGCACGCAAGAGTTGTTTCTTGCCTATTCTCTTTTGTTACATTTATAGGTTGGTATTACATGTTCTGACACTTTAGTTCAGGATCCTCCATATCTGTTCTTTGCTACCGTAAGGGGAAGCATACCTCTGCTCCATAAGTGATTAAGTCAGGGGCCAGACATGAACCCTGAGGGGTCACTACTGAATATAAGCTCTTTCATGCACAAAGGCACTTCTTCAGACATTTTAAAATACATCGAGGTAAATGATTAAATATATAAAATAGGTATGAAGACATGCCTTTGAGCATGAAAGCACTTACATTTTGTTAATACATTATTCTCCTTTTAGCTGTGATCATTACATTCACTTATTATAAATCTTTGTCCTATAATTTTGATCAGTGGCAAATTATGCCACCTAATTATAGCACTATTCCAAGTGTGAGAATTGAGTGGATTATAGGCTAATTAGGATGGGTGCAGCATAAAGTAATGGAGAGGTGAGAAGGGATTGAGAAATACTTTTTCTGGCATTATCTAAGAGGTACTGTTTGACACTATCGAGCGCATCTAGCTTTTGGTGAGTGTTTTTCTACTGTTTGTTTTATGTGATGATCATTGTGAAGATTGGAGGAAGATGGCCGAAGGCTGCCAGCCTAGTCAAATAGAATTTGATACATAATTTTATCAATTGTATAAATAAATGTAAAATACAGGCTTGTGTTTTTAAATGAAAGAAAACACTGTAAAATGTGAACTTCAAGATTGTTACAACATTGCCATCTGTTGCACGCAAAACCAAGCCAAACATTTCAAATGTGTCTTTTGAAGCTGAAAAGATCTTATGAATCTCTCTGATGTTTACAAGTTAGCTCCAGTGAGTCTGGATGAAGGTTTCAGGCCCATTACTTTAAGGTTAAAGTTAAGGGCCAGAATTTACATGTGGAAGGTGCTTTATTGCGCTGGTTTCTGCTAGAGTGTATATGTTCATAGGTTCATACTAGGCTATCTGCCCTAGGGCATTTATAAGCCTAGCCAGAGTGTGTTTGGCTTTCACCACCCATTTTAAATTAATTTTGCTATGCCCTTTTTCGAGGTTAGTATACTGTGCCTCTGTCTAACAGTGACACAGAAGTGATACCCGGGGAAAACCTACGATCTCCCATCCACTCATCAAGATTCCTCTTGAAGAGAGTCAATGAGGTGAAATGCATTTTATTGTTGTAGTCTCCTGAGCAGGTATTAGCTTGCTAAATAATGCAGTTTGTGGCCTGGGAACTCCAGACTAAGTGTCAAAATGATGTAATTTGGGAGGGCCTTAGAGAATTGTTGGTTACTGTTTAAAAACAATTGTTGAGTGAGAGACTAGAAAGCATTTTGATTTTGGACATCTAACCCAGCACTGCTTATGCTTTATTACGCAAGTAAGATTATAGCACTGTGTTTTCCCTTAAGATTAGCTAAAGATTAGAAAGTTCAATTGATTTTCTTTGACATCAGACCTGTCCTACTGTATTATTTTAAGTTTCTGTGTGATCTCTGAACTCTTAGATATCTCTGTGGTGTAATAGTATTGTCTTGTGTTTTAATTATTTATTATTAAATGTAGTAAAAAATGAAACAAACCACACCATGGCAATAAGAAGGCATACAATTCCACAGTGTCAATAAAAGATGCCAAATATCATCAAGTAAAACATTTTAATGTTAGTGCTTTCACAGTTCACAATGACTGCTTCATCAGACAAACTCATGATAAAACACACTTCATATTTAAAGACACTGACAACCAATGAATTTCATCCTTCAATTAAAAACACAATAGAATCACATGGTAAAATCTTAAAGACAGACTTCATACTGCATCAAAAAATAAAATATGAACATTAACCTGACTATAAGCATTAATACAAAACATGTTTGATGCACATATTTTAAACCTCACTTGGTTAAAGGGCTATTACTAAGGGCAGGTTTTATGCAAATCTTATCATTAAGTCCACTGCCCCTATGAGCACGCATCCTAATAATCCAGTTTAACTCACTAGTCTCAACTCTATTACTGATATCACCACCCCGGGGTCCATGTAATATAACTTCTACAACCATGAATCTAAATGTGTGTGCTGGATTCTGATTTACATGCTTGGCTAGGGCATTTGTCAACATAGACTTATTTATACTGTAGATATGTTCCCTTATGAGGTCTCTCAACTGCCTATCTGGCTTCCCTATATAGAAAGAACTGCACTGCTGGCAGACAGCTAAATACACTATGGAGCTGGTATGCATGTGGCAACCAAACTGAAATTGACTTGCTTACCCGTATCAGGATGTGAAAAAAAACCCTGAACTATCTAAACACTGGCACCAGTTGCCCGGAGTTAGTTTCCTTTTCATCATTCCCCTGCTCTGCGAGCGTTGTCTCACTTCTTTTATAGGTAATGGAAAAGGAAGACTGTTAACATCAGTGGAATTAAACTGTTATACTCTTTTTTGCAACAATTTCTTTCTTCTGTTGTAGAGATTGTTTATGGCAGGGGACTATCAGATTGGCTTCCTTTTTTTGGAGGATAGCATCTTGGTTCTGTTAGGGATAGCACGATCCATGCACTCGTGTAAGTGCTTATAAAGTGCATTTGTGTAGGATTCAGCAATTGTATCACTATTGTCTGTCTGCATGGGTGTCGTGAAGATTGCCACTTCTGTCTTAAGAAGCGTGAAGTAGGCTTTGCAGAAATTTTTTATGGTGGTTTCCCTAATGGGGGGTGGAAGGTGGGATGTGGATGTCTAGGGTGATTAGCTTGTGGTCGGATCTGACCAATGAGGAATTGATCTCTGGTGTGGAACACCAGTCGCCCATGTTGGTAATGACCAGGTCTAGGATATTGCTGCCCCTGGTGGGGGTGTGGATATGTTGATCCAAGGCATTGTAATTTATGAATTCTAGAAAACGTTGAGCAAAAGAGTTGGTACATGAGTAGTTTTCCCAGTTAATGGTGGGATAGTTGAAATCGCCCATTATTAGGGTGTTGGGTTGTACCCTAATATTTTCCAGTGTATCATGAAATGAGGAGTGGGAATCCTGGGGCATGGTGGGGAATCTGTAGCAAGTTACAATTTGGATTGCGGTCTTGCCCAGAGTTAGTTGCACTTGGATAATCTCGGATGCATTATACTAAGCAACTAGCCTGGAGGTGTGGATATCCTTAATGAATATGGACATGCCTCCGCCTTTAGTGTTTCGGTCCAGGTTAGGTAGCCGAAAGATTTGGTATGAATTATAGCCTGGTAATGCAGGGGTGCTCTCTGGAGCCTTGAACCAGGTCTCTATCACTGCACAGATGTCGTTGGTCTCCATTTTAAGGACTGCCTTGAGTGAATGCATTTTGAGGTTTAGACTTCTAGCATTGAAAAGCATTACCCTCAGATTTTGCTTGCTTGTACCTGTTAAGGTGGTTAATTTGTCATTTGAACTTTGCCTAAAAAAGGCACTATAGGAGTGGCAAGAGCCTTAACCAGTATCTGGAATCCCAAGGGTGACAAGTGCAGGCCATCTCTGGCAAAGCATCGTGGTCTGTCGATCATAACACCCCAGGCAGACAGATACTGGATCCCCTTAAAATGACACCAAAAGCTTAGCCAATTGTTGAAGTCAATCATTTTGCCCTTGTACAGTGTTATCATTCTGGGTGATGGCAGGATGCTACTCAGGGCTAGGGTCACACCTGACTGGGCTACAACATTGGAGAGCTCCTCCATGTCTCTTTTCACGTAGTCCAGGGAGGTACATCTCAGGTCATTCACACCAACATGGACAATGACAGAGTCATATTTGTACTTGTTGTGGAGTGACCTGAGTCCGTGCATTATTTGGCGGATCCTGGCACCCAACTTTCTCCTTGTTTAGCCTGTTGAGTGGAACATGAGTGTGCCCGACTATAGAGTCACGTATGACGAGAGTGCTGGGTACGTTGTTATGCCTTATGGGCTGTGGTTGAGTGGCACACAGTTTATGGGCTATGTCTCATTTGGGTTGTGTTGGGGGGTGGAGTTTGCTTGTGTTTCTGCTTTGGAGGTCTCTGTTGCTTGAGCAGATTTTTATTGAGAGCCACCGTGAATGTAGGTGTGTGCTTCATGTTTCTGTGTGTGTGTTTTGGTGGTGGAGGTTTTGAGGGGCTACGTTATGAGTGTGGTGTGGTGCAAGTGTTTACCTTCTCCTCTTGACTGTCTAGTCCAGTCTTGGGTGAAGAGAGCTTTGCTTCCAGTTTGGCTATATAAGTGCATTTCTCACAGGTTGTAGCACTTGGTGGTAGGAGGAGAGGGTTGTCTGTGTACATGAGGCAATTTCTGCATTGCCCCAAGATGCCTAGATTCATCAGGTAGACAGAAGAAAACACTGGAAGCTGACCATTAGACATGCCTGGATAGGTGCTTACTTATTAAGTACTAAAAACTGTTTTTTTCTAGACAAGTGAGGAACGTTGAGTGTTGTAGTAATTTGTAGCTTATTTAGTGCTTACAAGTTCTGAACAAGTATTGAGCTCAAAGAAACAGATTTTAGTGCTAAAACTGAAAAACTGGCTAGTTCTAAGGGAAATTTTGAAGAGCAGACTTTATGGCGCCGGGAATAGTTTAACCCTAGCTAAGCGGCGATGCATAAAGTGTATTATTTTTTTTAATATAACAGCAGCAAATGAGCAAACTGATTTAAACCAATTAACCAATAAAAAGCTAAAAACTGAGCCACGTTCCAGCAGTCTTCGTTAAGACAAGTTCTAACTGCATATACGTGCCACTAGGGTGCAGGGGAACCTTCTCCAAAAAAAGATGGTCTAGATTAGTGCTCAAGTTATACAAACAAAGCTAGATTCAGCAGGTCTGAATTTAGTCTATGCTACAGCAAACAAAGCATACCAATTTCAGAAATAAACAGTTCAAATAAGCAGGCACAATAAGCCTTTAGCCAGAAACTCCCAGCTCATAAGGGCAGAATCTACCCTCTCCTCCGACAAGAGTGCAGATCACACCTTCTTTATGTAAAATAACTGGCCCAAAGCCCAAGTGCTTAAACTAGAACTAATACACTTTTAGAATAACAGACACTAAGCCTTCAATCAGAAACTCCCAACTTAGAAAGATGTAAGCTACTTGTCCTGCCACAACAGTGCAGACTACAAACCTTCTTAATGTAAAACAACTAGTCTGAATCCCAAGTGCTTCAACCAAAGGCTTAGAATAACAGTTACAATTTAATCAGGCTACTAACAAGCAGTAATAATTGCAGCACAATAAATGCAATTAAGTACTTTTAAGAACAAGCAGCAAAACCAAAATAAAGTAGGAAGAAACACAAATATAGTAAAAGCAGATTAATAAAGTGCAATTTTTTTATATAACAATAGTAAACGAGCAAACTGATTTAAACAAATTACCCACTTAACCAGTAAAAAAGCTCAAAACTGAGCCCTGTTCCAGCAGTCTTCAGACAAGTTCTAACTGCCCACTCCTGCCACTAGGATGTAGGGGAAGCTTCTCCAAAAAAGATGGCCTGGATTAGTGCTCAAGTTATACAAACAAAACTAGATTCAGGATGCCTGAATCTAGTCTATGCTACAGCAACCAAGGCGCACCCATTTCAGAAAGAAACAGTTCAAATAAGCAGGCACAATAAGCCTTAAACCAGAAATTCCCAGCTCAGAACTCTCCTCCCACAAGAGTGCAGACCACAAACCTTCTTAATGAAAAATAACTGGTGTGAAGCCCTAGTGCTTTAACCAGAACTAATACACTTTTAGAATAACAGACACTGAGCCTTCAATCAGCAATTCCCAACTTAGAAGGATGAAAGCTACCTGTCCTGCCACAACAGTGCAGACCACAAGCCTTCTTAATGTAAAACAACTGGTCTGGAGCCCAAGTGCTTAAACCAAAAGGCTTAAAGTAACAGTTACAATTTAATCCGACTACTACCAAGCAGTAATAAATGGAGCAGAATAAATACAATTGAGTACTTTTAAGAAGAGGCAAAAACAAAATAAAGTACAATTTTTTTCAGTAAAGTGCAAGGAGAGAGGAAGAAGGAGCAGACGAAAAATTCAAGGTTAAGAACCTAAGTGGGTTGGCCTTCTCAGATGTTCTCACTGTATAAATTAAAGTGAACACCAGACTGGGACAGGTGTCCCAGATCACATTTACAGTAGGGGTGGGCAACTGCAAATCCACCAAGTATAACAACACCACAAGAATGGAGAACATTGATATCTGTGCAGTGACTGAGACCTAGTTCAAGGCTCCAGAGAGCACCCCTGCACTACCAGGCTATAACTCATAAGGATATCCACACCTCCAGGCTAGTTGCTCAGCATAATGCAGCTGAGGTTATCAAAGTGCAAGTAACTCTGGCCAAAACTGCAATCAAAATTGTAGCTTGCTACAGATCACCCACCATGCCCCAGGATTCCCACTCCTCTTTTCTTGATGTACTGGAAAATATTAGGGTTCAATCAAACACCCTAATAATGGGCAATTTCAACTACCCCACCATTAACTGGGAAAACTACTCATGTACCAACTCCTTCACTCAACGCTTTCTGGAATTCATAAACTCCAATGTCCTGGATCAACTTATCCACACCCCCACCAGGGGCAACAATATCCTAGACCTAGTCATTACCAACATGAGTGACCGGTGTTCCACACCTGAAGTCAATGCCTCATTGGTCCGATCCGACCATAAGCTACTTACCCTAGATATCCACATCCTGCCCCCACCCCCCATTTAGGAAACCATGGTAAAACATTTCTCCAAAGCCAACTTCATGCTTCTTAAGACACAAGTGGTGAACTTCATGACACCCATGCAGATGAACAATACAGTTACGACTACTCAATCCTACACAATTGCACTTTATAAGCACTTACATGAGTGCATGGATCGTGCTATCCCAAACAGAACCAAGACGCTATCCTCCAAAAAAAGGAAGCCAATCTGGTGGTCCCCTGCCATAAACAGACTGTACAACAGAAGGAAGAAACTGTTGCAAGAGAGAGTAAAATCCCATGAGTGGAGAAGCTCCCTGGTCAGCCTCAGTAAGAAGCTGCGATCCCTGATAAAATCCTCCAAAGCTAGTTACGAAAACAAAATCGCCACTGATTCTAAAGACAACCACAAAGCATTCTATAGCTATGTCAAGAATCTCAATGGCAACACTCAGATCTGCTCTGAGTTACAGCACAATGGCACTAAATATACAGACCCAACTGATATTGCCAACATCCTGGCAGATAGGTTCAGTGCTAACTTTACCCTCCTCTCACCCCCTAAAGAGCCCATCTCTATACCGGAAGAATGCTAAGTTCCTGTAATCATGGCTGCACAGGTAAAAACCACACTCTCCAAAGCCAAGAACCCAGCTTCCATGGGACCTGACAACATCCCAGGCTGTGTTCTACATGAACTACAGAAAGAACTGGCACCCCACCTAAATACCATGTTCAATCATAGCCTCACCTCAGGCTTTGTGCCTGCTGAATGGCGCACAGTGACGGTTATCCCACTCCACAAGGGGGGAGCCACCACCGGCCCCGGGAACTACCGTCCCATTAGCCTGACAAGCCTGGTCTGCAAAGCAATGGAACGTATCATCATGGAACTTATAAACAAAGACATTGGTAATCTCCAAACTCTGGACCCCACCCAGTTCGGGTTTGTAAAAGGCAGATCTTGTCTCCTAAACCTGATAGACTTCTTTGAAGCAGTCACCAAAGCCGTAGACAAGGGTAAGGTGGTTCACACAGCCTATCTGGATCTTGCCAAGGCTTTCAACACCATCCCCCACTCTGGAATTATAGATAAACTCACTAAACTAGGCATAAATCCCTATGTCACAAGATGGGTTGCCAACTGGCTCACTGACAGAACCCACACTGTGAAAGTAGCAGACTCCAAATCCGACTTCAGACTAGTGACAAGTGGAGTACCACAAGGTTCAGTCCTGGGTCCTCTCCTGTTTGGTATCTACTTCTCTGAAGTACAGGCTAACATAGAAGGTCTTTGGCTAATGAAGTTCGCAGATGACTGCAAACTAGGAGCCATAATCGAAACTCCTAACGATGTGGACATCCTACAAAAGGGCTTCACTGAGACAGATGCCTGGTGTCAAAGCCATGGCCTCAAGCTCAATGCCAAAAAGTGCATTGTCATCCCTTTTGGTAAAAACTCTGTACCCATGAACTACAACATAGGCGGTAGTATACTTAACACCGAAAGTGTGATAAGAGACCTTGGGACACAGGTGGACAGTAGTCTCTCCTTTGATAATCACATTGCCACAGTAGTCAGGAAATCCTTCTACGTGGCACACCTCATCACAAAAGGTTTCTCATCCAGAAAAAAATATGTCATTGTTCCCCTCTACTCGTCACTCATTAGACCCATTAAAGAGTACAGCGCCCCTTTTGGTATGTACCTCACAAGACATCTACAACAACTGGAAAGGCTGCAGAAATACCTCACAAAGAAGATTACCGGCCTCAAACAGATGCCCTATGCAGACCGTCTCAAATAACTCCAGCTTTACTTCATCCTATATCGCCTACTCAGAGGTGATCTCTGCCTAACATACAAAGCTATGTCAAACCCAGAGCTGTTGGACATGCTCCACTTAAAGAAATCCCAATCCCTCCGAGCTACACGCTCTAGGGACCTAAACCTTGTCACCACAATAAACAGAACATGCTGGAGGGATAGATTCCTGTGCAAGAGACTTCCCATACTCTGGAATAAACTACCTATCTATATCAAACAAAGCTCATCATTAACACTCTTCAAGTAAAATCTTGATGATTGTATGGGAAATAGGAAATTCACCCCGGGGATCACATCTGTGGCTCTGCTCACAGTGGCACAGGAAAATAATTTTCTTGGGTGGCAAAAGCCAGGGTACTTTTTTGGCTGGGCTTGTATAGGCCCCAGAGCCGATAGCCTAATACCTACCTATGAACCTATGAGGGGAGGGGGAAGAACAGTTTCAGGACAGATGAGAAGCAGAAAACAATGCCAGAAAATATATACAATAATTCAGTCAGGCAACATTAAGACAATGCAGTTTCCAACAGTGTGTATGCAGAAATTTACAAACAGAAACTATTTTTAAATCATCAAGCCTTGAAGCAATCAGATAACACAAAATCTGTTAAAACAGTTTTATAAACTTCACCACAGGAATAGAGGGAAGCAGTTTCAGAACTGATGAAAAACAGAAAATGCCAGAAAATATATAAAATAATACAGTCAGGCAAAATTAAGACAATGCAAAACTCTGAAAGGCTAAAATGCCAAGAAATATACTTATCAATCAGCGATATATTTCCAGATTGTTTGAGAATCACACTTTGGTCAGAACACCAGGAGTTTCCTACTTCTAGTATGGTTGGTTTAGACCTTGATTTCCATTTTCCAGTAATAGCTTTTTTGGCAGCCATCAGAATTAAATTCAGCAAGGCCTTACTATATCTAGGCAATTCCAATTGTGTCACAGCTCAACAAATCATTTCCTTAGTTGCAGCAATTTGCTCACCCAGTATTTCTGGCAGAGTGCACTATAGTTGTTGCAACCTTGATAACAGTGCCAGAGATAGCTCTGTACATGAAGTGTCCATGAGCTACTAGCATAGTGTTCTTATTAATGCTAGCTTAAGGGAGTTAGCTGTGTATATTTACAATTACATATTAACTGTTTGGAGGAGAGACTAGGCCATCCCTTTAACTCATTCACACTTGTCAGCATTCAGTTAATGAATTAATGAATTCTTAAATTCCTGAGTGATGGCAGGCAAGCAGGACAGAAAATGTCCAAAGCTCTGAATCAGAAGCATTGATAGGATGGGGCAAAGGGGGGGGGGGGGTACCTCTCTGAACATAATGTATTAGGGGGTGCAAGTGGCAGACCCTTTTTTTATTTTCACTCAAGTAAGGGTGTTCGTGGCACAGTAGAGTCTTTGTGTGACAGAGCATGGGAGTGTTAGAGCTGGGAGATCTTCCTTAGCAGACAAGGAAGGAGCGCCATACTGGAGAAGGGACAACAATGCTAGAGGTAAATTTCAAAGTGCCATCTAGAAGTTTTATACAAAAATCAGCTTAGGCTAGTTTTAAACCATAGTTGCATTCTCTGAAGTTGAGAAGGTAATCATTATGTTTTAAGCAAATTTCATTGCACTTATTATCCTTGTGTAAAGTGTTTCAGAAAGGAAATTTATGCTTTTCGTGTGCTTCCAGTATCACTTGTGCATTTACAATTCACTGAGAAACCAACTTCATGAGCACAACTGGTTCGGAATTTAACCTATTAAGAAATTAAATATAAGAAGTTTATGCAAGGGATCAAATCCCCTGTAAATGCCCCCCCCCCCCCCAAAAAAAAAAAGATATATACTAATTCCTGGTTGTACCAACACTAAGAAAAGGAAATCTGTGAAAACAAATGAATCATTGTTTGAAACTGCACTGGCAGTGGTTTCCTATGGAAAACAGTAGTCATGAAGTTCAACATTAAGGAGCTGAACTTGACCAGCTAGAATGTCATCCTGTTTGCACTCAGTGATGTAATGGAAACTGTTTGCTTGATGCCTATCTGTAGTTATGAGTCACCAAAGCAGTCTGAGTCAGAAAGTTAAGGTCTACCACAGACTCTCTTTTGCAAGTGCTGGAAATAGACAAAGTCTAGAAGACGTTAACCTTGGCAAGGTAGGAAGCATGACATGAAGTTACCAACCAGCAATCCTTGCAGTCAGGTAAGAAAGCTGTGTAAGCTAGTCATATGGAAAGAAGAATGCCTGCTACAGTGAACAGATCAGAATATATAAAATATTCCTGTGATTTGGAAATAAGGCACGTACAGGTAATAAGTACATTTATCGTAAAACAATAAATGCATAGTAACAATGTCAACTGAAGCAAAAAGAGCCATCACCAGAGATGTAATCATAACACTTCTAACAGAGGTGTACAAATACTCAGTTATGAGAAGATATACTTTGCTTGATGGAATTCTGTTCTCATTAACAACATGGTTAATAACTCTCAAACACAGCTATAATGTAACTTTCCACGAGGGCTCATTGTAAAGGGTCTCTGCCTTCTACTATAGAACTCTATTTGTACTAACAACATATAAATAGAAGTCATATATGACTGCAAAGTAACTTGTCAAGAGATGGCACCAATTTTGTTATAAAAATGCTTGCTTCAGTAAAACAAAGTACAGTGAGCTATTGTTACTCTCAGTACCACAGTCAACCCTAGCAGAAGGCTGGCCAAGGGAATGAAAAGTCCAGCTTAGCCTAATACAGCATGCTAGATACAACTAGAGAAAGAGAGAGAGAGAGAGCAGGGTACAGCTCTGATATTCAAATACCAGTTATGTGCAGTACTAAAAGAGACAAAGCAAGTCAGCTGGCCATCCTTAAATACAGCTTCTGTGTTCTAGCTAACTACAGATTCACTGTTCAAAATGCACAAAGATGCTCATGCAAAAGGCAAAATGAAAGTGAAAAGTTGAGCACTCAGAAAAGTGAACAGGAAGAATGTTTTTTCAGTTTTCCAGCCAGAAAGCTTGGTCAAATCTCCTTTGAGTAATGCACTCTTAGAGACCAGGAAGACACATGCTGCAAGACAGGACTTGGTTGACAGATCACCTCCAATAACTATCCTGAGAAATATAAATATTCCAATACTTGTTACAAAGAAAGAGAATGATGTTTTTCATCTGGCCAAGAGCTGATTGCATTTTGGACACAGCAACACTGAACATGATAGCTGCACTCAAGATTTTGTTTCTTTCTTGGGTGCTTTATTTTATAGCAGCACACTTTTGGTGTAGCCTTGGAATATGGATGCTTACAAACAAAGAAACAATGAATCTGGTGGCTGATACAGATCAAGAACACCCTGCTATATGCTTCCATATCTACTACATGCATTACAGAAATTATTTAAAACACTTTTTTCTTCTAATATTTCCCACATCATAAGAACGGTCTTATGCAGTCCCTATGTATTTATCTTATACACTCCCATTTACTACCAAACCGTATTACTGACTTTAACCACACCACCTTTTCAGGAAGGCTTTCAAATCAGCTAATACACACACATAGAAGTGTGGAAGTTTGAAATTGTTTTATGACTTCCAGAAGCTGCAACAGATCTTAGCAAAGCTCTGTGTGTATGCATTATGGCACATATGTGTGAGATTCTAGTTCAGTTTCTAGTAAAGGGGGGTAGTAATGGGAACCAAAGTCAGACCACCAGATATGCAATGTCATTTGTAATCCAGGACTGAAATGATATTTTAATACCAAATGAGACACAAGTCTCAGAGCAGTCTGTTTTTGAACCTGACCAAGAATGAAGACCACCCACCCACTTCATCCTGCCTTGCTCTACTAAGTGAACTATGGAACAGTAATTCTTCAGATCAGTCAGGAAAATCTAGTGAGATTAGTTAAGTACTGTTTTTCTGTGTATGTGTGAATCTATCCATCTGTGTTATTGTTAATATTTCCTGTGTTGAAACTGTGGTGTTAATTTTAAATAGCTATTTAGTATTTTTCTGTTCTTTTATTATTTATTATTAAATATATTTAAACTGTTCATTGTGCCTGGTCTTTTAGAGAATATTTTAACCTTTGAGAGTGCTTATATTTATTTGGTGACACTGTGGCCACTTCTGAAAGCCTTGCTGTTTGATCAACATTACCATTTGTATTAATATTAATTTTACTCAGTATAATTTGGTACCCTTGTAACAGCCTTAGAGTAGCTGGCTTTGGATTGTCCTAGTGACAACATCTACCCCATAGTCTGGGCAGAGGGGCATAGCTGGTAAATCTGTGCCAGCCTTTCCCAGGTGTGTGTGTGTGTGTGTGTGTGTGTGTGTGTGTGTGTGTGTGTGTGTGTGTGTGTGTGTGTCAGCAGGGACACACAGCAGTCGTTTCTCAGAGAGGGTGGTGGAGGACTTTGCCTGGGACACTCGGCTGAGGCTCAAATCTACTGCTGGGCCAGTGGGGAGTCTTACTGGGGACCTGGATAGAGAGAGGGAAACCCAGCCCCCAGACTGAGTGCGTTCCTTGTGTGCTCTTAAGGGAAAGTGTGCTTGATGCAGAGAGATGCATCTGGAAATACAAGGATTCAGGCTCCTAGATTACTGGCCCAGAGGGGGGACGTCATACACTATATCACAATGTTTCACCTGCCTTCTGTCTTTATCCCCCTCTCGTGAAGGTAGTAAAAGAAAATGACATCTGTCCTTTGACAGTCTTCAAAAACCTTAATCTGCTGATATATTTTAAAAAGTAAGTATTCAGGTATCAACTTTTTAGTTACTGAACAGTTTCATAATAAACACTATCTTGTCTTATGCCTTTCTGCACCTTTACTTCCGTACTTTTGCAAATACTGAGCAGAAATACTTACTCAGCATTTTTAATTTTCACCATCTATCTCTGTATATACAGTCCACTTTGCTTAGTTCTACTAGCTCTTCTTTTTGTTTTTTGTTTGTTTTTTCTCTACTGTGTAACTAAACATATTTTAATTTCTGTTCTTAACTGACTTTCCTAATTATCCTTTCTTCATTTTGGGCCCTTGCTTTTCCGACTGCCTTTCCTGCTTCCTTTGTGCTTTAACTGGTATTTTTATCTCTCCTCCTATATTCATGTACAGGCTGCTCTGTCTGGTGGCCCTTTACATATTAAAACAGGTACAAACACACTAGGACTTTCTAAAGTACTTTGAATGTGAGTCCCATTTTCCTCACTGTTCTATCACAACATATATCTACACAAACGTGAATATCAAGACGTCAATGAACATTTGGCAAACTTGATTTCCTCTACAGCTGGCCACAGAGTCATCATTTATTCCTGCTAAGTCACTAAATCATCCTCTCAGTCCTTAATCTTGCAGCACCCTAGTTATCGTCTTGTCACCCGATTCTTGGAATACTAGAGACGCAACATTCTGTATTGCCTGCTTCACTTCCTGTACTGTCTATTGCCAGATGCTGTCAACAGAAAGAAACTCCTTTTTTGCACACTTTTCTTCTGTAGTGCAGTCAGCTGATCTTATGGTCAAATGCCTTTTGCAGCAAATCTCAAGTAGTTGTCTTGATTTTTAAATACCTGCCAAAACTGAGGATTGCTATTTCAATTGGCAGTCACTTCCCAAACACAGACGGCCGAGTCATCCTGAATAAACTTACAGTGACCTTTTTTTGTTCGTAATTTATTGACTTGAGATTGTCATACTGAGAAATAACCTTTAACTTACCCTGAGGTCTTGCTCTATGAAACTGTTCAGCTGCGATGGCTAAAGCACAATGAAGCTATATAGTTATTCCATGGCCAGACAGTGAGTCAGTGGTTTATATAGGGAATCAATCCAAGACTGTTTGGTTTATAATGTTCTCCTTTCAAAATCAGTCAAATGCACCACCTCCCACATAGTTTGTCATTACAGTATTTAATGCAAAACTGATGAAGCCATTTCTGAGACATTACTTTCCTGTAACAGACAGTCTGTATACCCTCTTGCAGACATTATCTTTATACTTTCATAGGTGTATATCATGTCTGACAGGAGTGACATCTTACTACAACTCAGAAAATGACAAGCTTTTTACACAAGAATCATCAGAAAAAAGTTACTGTATTTATTACACAGTTATATAAAAAGTCAGCATAATTAGAGGTCTCAAGTTAAGAATTCAGATTCATGACACAGTGAGAATAAAATTGCTGATAAGAAGTAGGAACCCATTCTGACAAGAATATTGACATGTTTTGGACTTGAACATACTGCTTTTGAAGAGGGAATTTGGGCTGATGAAGTGTATAAACTTTTAAAAGAGATAATAGATATTTAGCCACCACGTTGATTATGTATGAAGAAGCCTTCTTAAATGTTGGCCTTTCCTGTTCTGATATCCCTTGCATTTCATCTTATCGCTAAGGTTAGAGGGCATACATGTCCTGACAGCACATGCCATTGCATCACTCACTCAGCAATGTGATGTACCCTGGGCCTTTAGTTTCACCCCATACAATGATTAAGCTCAGTCAGCAAAATAAGAATGAATAAATAAACAAACAATGAATGAATGAATGAATTAACTAAATAATATACAAACTTTTGTGGTCATTGGGACCTATGCTAACCCAAACAGACTACTGTGGAGTTTGCTTGAGGAAGTTTGGTCAGTAGGTCACTCTAATCAGATGGGACGTTTAGAGGGCATCAAGCTTATATATAGAACAGGAAGCATGATTAAGAATCATCTAGATTACACAAACTGCATCCTTTAAGACTGGTTCCATGGATGAGATGACCGTAAAGTCCTTGTCCTTCTTACTCAGATGTTTCTGAGATGAAGGAAGACAGAGGACTAAGAATCCAGGCCTCAATGAACTTCATAAGGATGAGTTACCTGGAGAGTAGCAACAGAGACACAATCACATACATTTTGTTTCTCTAAGTCCTCTTCCCAGAATAGAGGGAGACAGGGAGAAAACATCTGACTTTAACCCTAGAGTGGAAAGTCCACATTTGAATGACATTCAGAGTACTGATTATTGGCAGTTAACATGTCTCTCAACTCTCCAAATTTTCGCAGAATGCCCAGATTTGTGGCTCATAATTTTGGTCTGTTCCTCATAAAATTTGTGGATTTCTGACAAATCGTTGAGGATAAATTTGAGTTTCAGACTTCGTATCCTTCAGAAAATGCATGCTAACACATAACCTTTTTATTCTAACAAAGTTTCTATGGTTATAAGAGCAATATTTAAAATGTACTCCCCCCCCCTAATTGTTTTTGGGTTTGCCCAGATTTCTTGCGCTAAGAGGTTGATAGCTATGTAACAGCTCCCTGTCACCTGCAGCAGTGCTTGCTGGAGGCAGCACTTGTTTGGGATACCTGAAGCAGACCTGTTCTATATATCATCAAATGCTCCTTAAGATTGTTTTTCCACATCAAGAATAGGTCCTACCAAATGTCAAACATTTGTTGAGCATCTAATATCAAAGACAACTCATTTGGTCTAAAAGATACAGAAATTCTAATAAGAGTCTTCTCTACCTCAGTTACCAAGTACTTCGTAACTCATGGAAAGTTCTGAGAAGTGAACTCCTTGGTCTTGGGTGCAACAACCTAGGAAGCAGTGGGTGATTCAAGGAACCATACCACACTGGTAAGTCAAATGTGGGCATGTTCAAGGTGCATTAAAGGTAGAAGAGACAGTATGGACACCATAGGATGTGGGCATTCAGTGAGAGGAAGGCTACACTGCTTCAGAACATCTTGTCATTATCTGATTATGGGTATGAACATGACCCCCTTCCTTTGCTGTGGAGGAGCTTGGGATTTGCAAGGTAGGTAAAAGTGCTTTGTACGTCGCTTCAGGATGAGGAAGATGTGACCAGTGTCTGGCCTTCAATTCCTTTACCTTTTCACACTGTCTTGGCACCAGTCTAGAATCATGTAAGGGACCACCATGACAATCATTATGATAAGAACCCTGCAGAGGATGAGGTAGGCTGTGAGCTTCTCCATTTCTATCCTTAGTGCTACCACTTATGTTAGTGTTTCATGTTGTTTCTCACCCATACAGCAGGAACAGTGCCGATGAGGGTCCTAGGTCATAACCTGGTGACAACAGAAACAATAAGACTATGTTCCAACTTGAATTAATAGCAGAAAAAAACCTAAAGGGCAAGAATGTTAGATAAATGATTAAGTACAGAGCATGATCAGAAAATGCATGCGTCCCTTCCATGAAAATGGGAGAAAAGTCCGAAATGTGGCAAGATGGGAATATTAGAAAACTACCAACAGCTACTCAGAATGAGATGCTGTACAATATTACATGGCATCATATCACAGCATAGCACCACAGGAGAGAATTAGCACACTTTTTTCAAAACACACCCACTGATACCCACCTCTCATTCCTCCTTGGTTTAATACTCATCCTATTGCAATATCTCCTACGTGCTTTTAAAAACTACCTCCCATTTCTCTCTCACCTCTCTAACCATTAAAATGTCTATATCAATCATCCCTTACCAATTACAATTATTAATCTGGGTCTCACTCGTACCTCCTCTAGCCACTACCTATCTCTTAACCTCCTATGAACAACCGCTTTACTCTACCCTTCTCTTCCCCTCTAAACACACCTCAACACCAACATTACCTTTCTCCCCAAATTTCCTAAACTTCATTTACAAACCCAGCTACCTACTAGCCAAATATCACAGACTAGCACACATTAAGTTCACCAACCTAAAAACTAGAAAATTATTTGACTATTACTGTAAGCCTCTCCAGCCTAAACACTTAACACTCCCCCACTCATTATTGGATGGGGACATTCATCCCAACCCTGGCCCAAAATATACCCTTACCACTGTAAACTGCAACCAAGACAAAACTAGTACCCTATCACCTACCAAACCTTCCAAATCACTCTCTATAGCACACCTTAATATACGTAGTATTTGCAATAAAACTGCTCAAGTTCATGCCCTCCTAGATGTCCACCTATTTGGCATCCTATGTTTATCAGAAACATGGCTAAAACCTACCATTAAAAACAATTAAATCACCCCACCGGGTTACAATATCATTAGACTTGACCGTACAACCAAAAAGGGAGGAGGGGTAGCAATCCTCTATAAAGCAGAGCTACAAGTTAGCACTATAAATCTTAACCTAGCTTTGGACAATAGTGCAGAAATAATTATCTCCACACTTCAGGTCAACACATGTAAAGCCATAAATATCATCTGTATATATCTTCCCCCAGGAAATAACATTAATACACTTGAGTACATCCTTAACTGGCTTTCAATTAATCTCCCACAAGAAACCATAATCCTAGGGGACTTTAATACTGATTGGAATTCCTGTAGTCGTACAAACCCCACCACCCATATTAACCTATATGGCTTCTCACAACTTATAAACTGCCCTACCAGAACTAATAAACTCAACAATAAAGAAAGTACCTTGGACTGGATACTTACTAATACTCCTCATAAAAGCTACATAGCAGGTACCCTTCCAGATGACCTAAGTGACCATTCACTAACTTACATTATCAGACATAAAACCAACCTAACTCTCCCTAACACTTTCAGAATAATACGCTCCAAAAAGCATTTAACCCAGACCTTTTCCAAACAGTACTGAAACAATGTAATTGGTCACCATTAAAATCTCTCCCTCTAAATGAAGCAGTAGAATACTTCAATTCCACATTCTTAACCATCCTAGACCACCATGCACCAACTCGCTCTATAAGAACCAAAGCTAAACCAGACCCTTGGCTCTCTAACAATACTAGGCAAAAAATCCTTCTCAGAAACAAATCCTGGGCAAAATGGCATACTACTAAGAATCCGACAGACCGACAAACCTTTAAAGAACATAGAAATATTACAAAAAAAGCCATCCTGTTAGACAAAAAGAACTTTTATCTCCAATTACAGCAAACCTCCCACAAGGAACCTAGAAAGTTTTGGACTAGTATTAACAATCTTCAATTCCCAGGCCAATCTATCACACCCAACCCACAAGGCTCAAACCCTGAGAATCCCACACAAACAGCTAATGCCTTTAATTCTTTCTTCACAGACGCCATCCAAACTCTTGCCAGCCACCTATCTCCTGATACCTCAAATCTGCCTACTTCTTCTACAAACCTACCCCCATTATTTCATTTACAACCAGTGGCTACTTCCTTTATTTCCTCCCTTCTCCAAAAATTAAAACCTACCACCCCCTCAGCTGACAAACTCCCAGCAGAATTCCTGCAAAAAGGAGCTAAAGCCATTGCTTATCCCATTTCCATTCTGATAAATAGATCCATAAGTGAAGGAACTATCCCATCCATCTGGAAAATTACTCATATCATCCCACTACATAAAGGGGGGAACTCCAATGACTTCTCTAAGTTTCGTCCCATAGCTCTACTATCCCCTATTGCAAAAATAATGGAAAAGTGCATCCATAAGCAACTACTTAACCACCTTCTCCATAACAACCTGCTTGCCAACTGTCAACATGGATTCAGACCTTTCCACAGTACCACCACTGCCCTGCTATCCTTCACAAACTGCAACAACAATAACCGCAACAAAAATATTCTTTCATGTGCAGTCTTCATTGATAAAGCTTTTGACATGGTTAATCACCAACTACTTCTACACATACTGAATTCTCTTTCACTTGATCCTCTATCTATGAATTGGTTCACATCTTACCTAGAAAACCAACAGCAGGCTGTACTCTGGCAAAATAAACTATCTAATCACCTTTTTATCTCCCTCGGGGTCCCACTGGGCTCCATATTAGGCCCACTCCTATTTTCCATTTATATCAATGACCTGCAATCAGCTATTCCATACTCCACCTGCATTCAATATGCAGATGACTCTACTATAATCTGTTCAGCCACCTCTCAAACTGAACTTCAGTCTCTTACCCAAAAAGCTTTCAACACTGTAGAACAGTGGTTCTCATACCGCTGCCTCCTCCTAAACCCCAAGAAAACTAAACTGTTATTCTGCACACCAACCCGAAAGTCCACCTCTTTACATTTCACTCTCACGTCCAACAACGATACTCTTATTTCTCCTGACCCAACCACTAAACTGTTAGGAATAACAATAGACAACAATCTCAACTTTGATACTCACATAAACACCACAATAAAATTAGTTAACAAAAAACTAGGATCCCTTTATAGAATTAAACCCTATCTTACACCAGTAGCTAGGACCGCTATAGCCAGAACTCACATAATCTCTACTCTACTCTATGCTTCTCCTATATACACCAATCTCTCTAAAAACAACCTCAGCAAACTAGCAACATCCTATAATAATATTGCTAGATTTGCTACAGGCTCTCCTTTTAGAACCCATCACTGTCTGAATCTAAAACAACTAGATTGGCTAGAATTTCTTAACCAGCTTCAATTTCACCAGCTTATTATAGCCCACAAGACCCTGTATCAACCCAGCAACACTCCAGTACTCTCTAGCCTCATTATACCTTATAATAACCTCAAAAATCTACACTCCTCAAACAAACTGCTGATCAATACTACCAAACCCAACAACTCAGCAGGTGACTCCTTGTTCTCTAACTCTGTTGGAAAAATATGGAATAAACTACCCTCTGAAATCACATCTCAGACTTCTCTCTCACTTTTTAAAAGGAATCTAAAACTATATCTCAATAAACACTGGCTATACTCCTGTACTAACCCTGAATAACTCTTTTCCTATTCACTAATTCTCACCCTACATCCTTTATTATCTTCCCTTTATGTTTCAATATACTATATCATTGCATATAAAATGTATGTATATTGTACCTTCTCACAAAATCACTGAGTATTATAATTTGTACTTCTTGTGTGAAAAAAAAAACACATTAATGTTTTTATGTAACAATTGCTGTTTTTATAATATCTGTCATAACTTCAATATTAACTTTGTACGATTTCTTGGAGCTTTTCTCCCTGGGCCTCTACTGAAAATGGACATGTATCCAGCTAGACTAGCCCGGTCAACAAATGTAAAATAAAATAAATGTGGTTTGGAAATTAGATGCCCTTATGATTCAGCTGATTAACCTGTCATGATATGGCAGCGTACGACTTTATGCATCTGTAGTTTAATTTAAACCTCATGAAGAAAGCAGAATGCTAAAGCAGTGTTTACTTTTTAATTCATGCACTAATGTGCCTGCAGTCTTAGATAAATGTGTGAACTGTTGTCCCTCTGAGTGTAAATTAATCTCATTTCATTTACTCTTTATCACATTATCATTAAGAGTCAAGTCAAACAGCATAAAGATAATGAATTCCCTAGGTTACTGACATATTTCAGATTTGGGTCTATATTACAAACTCATACAGCCAAATTGCCAAGTACAAAAAGATCGACACATATATGTCGATCTACCACTTCACTGAAATGCTTAAACACTGAAAATCATAACATCGAAACATCATAGTTGGCCAGCACCACCTCCCTGACTCCGCAGTGAATACGTAAAGTAAAAGTGATATGCAACCCTACAGCTAAAATTCACAACATACAGAATGCCACTCAGCAACTTGACTGTTCTAGTTCATAATGCAGACCCTCAGATCTATTATGTAGTTATTTACTTTCTCATTAAACATACTATCCCTAGCACTGCTGCTGCCCTTTAAATCACTTGATTTCAAGATATTGCAAACCAAGGAAATTTATATGTAACGGTGTTACATTGTGCTATAAAGTGAAAACAGGTAGACTAATGCAGACCATTAAGGCAACTAGATCGAGCAAACTTAGACAAAGGTCATTACTTTGATGGAATGAAGACCTTAACCCACTAATCAAAGCTCAGTTGCTACATAGGAAATAAAGCACTGACTAGAAGGCAAGTAGCCCGTGTTTGGTTAGCAGCTTGAGCACCTGCTAAAACTGGTGCAGGAGGCTGAGGAATGATGAATCATCACCTGCGCATCACTTCCAGGAGAAGTGTATGGAAATGTGCTGGGAGTATGCAGCTGGATCATAGGCTCCAACAGTAAATCAGTGCTGTATTAGGTAAGAAACAAAGAGGGACACACCATGTAGGTAAGGGGTGTTTTCCTTACACCACCATATATACATTTTGGTGATATCACCCATATAATTAGTAGAAAGTTGGGACTTAAAAAAAATAGTGAAAGAATAATGACCCTGGTTTCTCTGCTGCTCCTCACTGGACATGAGAAGGGTCATAACCAAGGTGGCTGAGAGGTCATCCCATCTGGTGAAATGAAACCTATCTGGTGTCAGATGAAGGGTATACACAGAGGCATTACGGGGAAAGCCAAAGATCTGAAGTTAGTGGTAGCTGGCAAATACATAAATACACAGATAAATAGGTTCATAGGTTTCATAGGTTCATAGGTTCATAGGTTGGTACTAGGCTATCAGCCCTAGGGCCTATACAAGCCTAGCCATAACAATTCCCTGGCTATTTCTTCCCACATTATTTACTTTCCTGGACCCCTGTCTATCAGGGCGACTGACGTGATCCCTGGGGTGAATTTCCTTTCTCCCATCCAAACGTCAAGGTTCCTCTTGAAGAGGTCCAAAGAGGCACTCTGCTTGACATGTATGGGCAATCTATTCCAGAGTCTGGGGAGTCTCTGGGTCAGGAACCTATCCCTCCAGCATGTTTTGTTTATTGTGATGACAAGGTTTAGATCCCTGGAGCGTGTAGCTCTGAGGGATTGGGATTTCTTTAAGTGTAGCATGCCCAACAGCTCTGGGTTTGACATGGCCTTGTATGTTAAGCAGAGATCGCCTCTGAGTAGACGATATGCGACAGAGTATAGCTGGAGTTTTTTAAGGCGGTCAGCGTAGGGCATCTGCTTTAGGCCTGTGATTCTTTTAGTGAGGTATTTCTGAGGCCTTTCCAGTTGTTGCAGATGTCTTGAGAGGTACATACCAAATGGGGCGTTGTATTCTATAATGGGTCTAATGAGGGATGAGTACAGTGGGACAATGACCTCCTTTTTTCTGGATGAAAAGCCCTTTGTGATGAGGTGTGCCACATAGAAGGATTTCCTGACTGTTGTGGCGATGTGGTTATCGAAGGTGAGACCACTGTCCACCTGTGTCGCTAAGTCTCTTATCACACTTTCTGTGTGTTTAATGTACTGCCACCTATATGGTAATTCATGGATACATGTTTTTCCCAAAGGGGATAACAATACATTTCTTGGCATTGAGCTTGAGCCCATGGCTCTGGCACCAAGCATCTGTTTCTGTAAGGCCCTTTTGTAGAGTATCCACATCATTTGGGGATTCAATAATGGCTCCCAGTTTGCAGTCATCTGCAAACTTTGTTAGCCAGAGTCCCTTAGTGTTGACCTGTACTTCAGAGAAGTAGATGCCAAACAAGAGCGGCCCCAGGACTGAACCCTGAGGTACTCCACTTGTCACTTGTCTGGAGCTGGATTTGGAGTCGGCTACTTTTACAGTGTGGGTTCTATCAGTAAGCCATTTAGCAACTCATTGGGTGACATAGGGATTAATACCCAACTTAGTAAGTTTATCTATGATTCCAGAGTGGGGGATGGTGTCTCTCCAACTTACAACCCCCACCCCCTTTACTATAAAGCACAACCCTGTTTTTTAACTGGCCAAATTTTTTGAATTAACTATTATTTATTTATTTTACAGGTAACTGAGATGGATCAGTAGCCCTCTTTTTTCTAGTTACAATCCATTATATGAAAAATTAACATAAGAAAAGTATCAACTATATGAACTGAGGATGATAACATTTCATCAGTAACAGTGTCAAACACCAATTATGAGGAGGCATGTATTATAAGTAATAGCAAACATTAAACAATGACAGTAAATTTCTGACTAGTAAATTAAAATAAGAAGGATAATCCTGGAAGTTCAGTAAGATAATGGGATTGCTTAGTAGCACGGGCATCTGTTTTTAGTAAAAAGAAAGGTTCTTGCTCCCCTACTCTTCTAAATCTTTACCAGCAAACTTCCATATGACCTTCCTCTTATCCTATATGATGACAATATGGTTATTCTTAGATCTAGCCCTACTCCCTCAGTCATCCAAACCCAACTGGAAAATTATCCTCATTCACTTAACAAACTGATCTTCTAATCAATCCCAACAAAACAAAAAATATGCTTTTTGTTATCCTTCAAAAACTTATTATATGTTGTGATGCCCGTGCCCTGGCCCAGCAATCAAGGAGCCTCAATCCTGACTACTAACACCAGAGAGGGGCGTCTCATATAAGAGGAAAGGATAACAAATACACACAATAAAGTGCAATTTCCCTTAAGAGCACACAGAGATCACAGTCAGTCTGGGGCTGGTTGCTCCCTTGCTCTCCAGGTCCCCAATAAGACTCCCCACTGGCACAGCTATAGGGTCCAGATCTCAGCCTAGTGGGCAGGCTAAAGCCTCCAGCACCCTCTCTGTCCAACCAGTGATTCGTGTCCCTGCCCAAGTAGCTGACACACACACACACACACACACACACACACACACACACACACACACACTTTGAGATAAGAGTTTTTACAATCACACAGACACTTCTGGGGTATGCTGGCACAGGTTCTCTAGCTGTGCCCCTTTTACCCAGACTATATGGTAGCACCACTTGCCATCACCCACTAATATTCATCAGCTACTAAAAGGCCCTTAAACGGGTGTCCAGTTATTACTGTGCAATATTATTATCCAATTGTAAGTGTGACTAAACAGTCAAGGCTTATTTGGAGTGACTTGTACAGTAATCACTATAAATATGCAATGTACTCTAGAGCTTAACTTATCTCTACACAAAACAGCCACAGTTGAAAGGCTTAAAAACATTTAATAATAAATAATAAAAACACCAGACAATACTTTCTGCTACACAGTGCTAGTCAAGAGTTCAGAGATCACAGAGATATACTTAAAATAATGCAGTAGTATAGTTCTGACATCACTGAAAAACAGTCTAATCTTTCTAGTTTCTAGCTATTTCTAAGAGAAAACACAAATCTAAAATAAACTTACTTATAGAGCAAGACAGTGCTGATGAGGTGGCTGGTCAAGACAAAAATGCTTAATGCTGTCTGATTCTCTGTTTTTCAGATCACATTCCTGGTTCCCATTACATCATTCTTCACACTTTCCTGGGTTCCCAGGCTAACAGAAACTACATTTACATTCTTAACATCTCCTTGTGTTATCTTGCAGCTGGTCAGGAAGCAGAGCAATAACAATACATTTGCATGTTTAAATCTAGCAATTTAACTCTTGGTTAAAACAATAGAAAGAATGTCTTCATCTAGACGGGCTGGAGCCGACTTTAGATCAAAGGGTCACAACATGTTTCACTTGGTCAGCAGAGAGCACTGTTGTGACATTTTTTTCAGTTCCACATCTAACAGCAGTTTTTTCCATTTAAGACAACAAGCCTGTGCCTTACATTAATATTTACAAATGATAGAATTATCTATAACATTTTATCTAGCTAGGCTGGCAGCCTTCACATGTCCATCAATCTTTGATATTAAAGATCCCAAACAAAACTTGGCAAACCCACTATATTTTATTGTTGCCTGTAAATGATAAATAAGTACATTCTAATTCCTTTCTCTTTATCAGTTGAATTCAAGACCTAATTCCTTCAAATTCTGTTCATATAACTATTGTGTAGATGAGGTCATTATCGAACCTTTCAACCTCTAAGCACAAGAAATGTGGAAAAAGCCAAAATAATGGGGGGGGGGTATCATGAAATCAGAGAGAGATTGTTAAATAATGCTCTCATACATTTAAAAAGTTGCAAGAATAAAAGGTTTTGCATATGCATTCATTTTCTGAGGGATACGAAGTCTGAAATTCAAATGTATCTCATTATATAGTAATAGCAATCTTCGGCAATATGCCAAAAAAACCCACAAAGTTTATGAGGAACATAGCAAAAATATGAGCATTCTGTGAAAATATGGACAGTTAGGAGGTATTGTTCTGTTTTCCAGGTGAAGACTATATTACTCATTGTTATATTTTCTATGTGAAAGTGTGTCAAAACTCCTCTATACTAACTTACTTGTTGTTTTTAATCATGTTTGTATAAAAAATGTGACTGTTACTGCATGTGCTGTGCCTGAAACTTGTCCACTGAGATTAGCACTACTCTCTAAACAAACTTAAAATAAATAAAATCATTGAGTATAATATCTGTCCTGACACATTCAACAACTAGAACGCCCACAGATATATCTTACAGAAAGGGTACAATGCCTTAACAACATGTCCTACAAGGATTGACTCAGGGTGACATATGTCTGGCATACAAGGCATCTTCTGACACAATCTTGATGGACCTAATGCAAATCATCATGTCACATGGCATCAGAAATACTTGGTCTAGTGATCTAAACCTCTTCTGCAGCATCAACTGAATGGTTTGGAGAGACCAGTATATTGCCACAGAATACCACTGCTCTGGAACAGACTCCACATCCACATAAAACAAAGCTCATCCCTGTCCATATTCAAGCACAACTTGGATCTATGGATGGGTAATAGAAAATTTACTCCAGGACTGTCCACTGTACTAGTAACTGACAGAAGCAACTCTTAAATGCTTTATCTCATGGATGGGTCCCCTTAAATTATCTATGGTATGATCCCAGTTATTCTTACTAGGGGGCAATATATACTCATCAAGCATGGTATGGTTAAGGCCAATCTAACATCAAACAGGATACGCTAATTCAAGCACAAAAAGAGAAACTGACTAGGCTTAAAATGGTCCACAAGGGCAGCTAGTCTAGCACTTACCTATGAATTTATAAAAATAAATTGTTTGCCAGACAAAAGTCCAGAATGGCCTCTCCATTATTCCTGTTGCCCCATAGATCTAAGGAACTGGGTTCAATCCTTACTCATATCTGGCTCTGTCTGCCAAATATGATCATTCAGGTCACCCGTTATCAAGATTAACTCATTCTGTTCCACTTTGTTGAGAATGTCGTTTGACTGCTGTCTGGTTGCCTTCCTTTCCTTGCCATAACAGCTCTGTTGTGGAGCATAGGCAGAGGTAATGCACACTACTCCATATGCAAACTAGAGTCTGGCTTCCATGAGTCTGGCACTGATTCTGATGAGATCCCTCATTATTCTCAGAAGACTCTGCCTCACCATGATTCTCACAATATTTCTAGTCTGTCCTCTTCCTTCTGAGTAGTACATTCTGGATTTCATGCCAAGAGGCTTCACTGCACTACCATTCTTCCTCATCTCATGGATACACAGAACTTCCAGTTTCCTCCTTACCATCATGTCATCCACTTCCAAACCATCTTCCATCAAAAAATCTATGTTCATTGCAGGAAGTGGGTTGCTTGGATTTATATCCAGCTTTCACTCAACACAACTATCCCAAGGACAACTGGACACTAAGCAATTGTCTTAATGACCTGTAGACTCCTTCCACCGGTGCCATAGGTCCACTGCATAGGCTAGAGTAGGTGGGGGTTGCAACACAATGAGCACAAGCAAATATTCCTTTTTAGTGATATTAGTCAACATGATCACATCACCTACAGCAAATTATTTTACACTGCAGACTGACCAGCCCTTATTCCCCTAAGTACCTGATGTTGTGCGTCACAGTTGATGTCTAAATGATTGGTATTACATGACATTTCCCAAGTAGCCACCATTAAGCCTATGCTGCTCATGATTCTATTCATTTCTGCATTCATTCTATTGGCAGACATCTCAAATTCAATTGGGATGGCTGAGTTTGAACCCAGACCTTCTGTCCTTAAGGCGGCATCCATTTATTCATTTGTCCATTACAAAAAAACACATAGCTTGTTAAATTCCACACTGTGATCAGAGGTCAAGATTGAACCTTGGTCCCCTAGATCTGTGGGGCAAAGTTCTTCACCATTACACTACTAAGGAAGTACCATTCACAAGGGATGCCAGCAACAATACATTTATCACTTCAGAGTGCATCAAGGACAGATGGAAGGAGTATCTGAAGAAACATCTGAATGAAGGAAAACCTCACAGAAGCTGTACTGTTGTGTGCACAGCCTGCAATGAACCAAGAAGGAAAACCCACCCTTGAAGAGGTATAACTGCACTAAGCAACCAATAATGCCTGACAGGGTGTGTGTTAGTAGCGTGCGTTAATAGAGTGTCTCTAGCCCAAACTCATCTCATCTCTACATTATTGTAGGCCTCTCCATCTTTTATCAACCTTTCAAAAGCTAACCTTCAGAAACTAGCCACAGCCTACCATAGTATTGCCAGGTTTGCCACAGGTTCCCCATTTCGTACCCACCATTGTGTTAATCTCAAAAACCTTAACTGGCTTGAACTTCAAAATCTAATTCTCCTACATCAATTAGTTATCATATATAAAATTCTCCATTACCCCTCTAATACACCCATACTTAATAACCTCAATGCCCCATACAAGAATCTTACTTCCCTTCGCTCAGCCAACAAACTTCTAGTAGCCACTCTCAAATCTCATAATAAAGCAGGTGACTCCTTATTTACTAATGCTGTTGGCTCATACTGGAATAAACTTCCCATAGAACTGACCACTTTAGGCTCATCTCACCTTTTCAAAAAACAACTAAGAAACTATTTTAAATCCCACTGGCTATGCCCCTGCTCTAATCCTGACTGAGCTCAGCAAACAATCCCTCTCTACAGTCCTCTCCATTCACTTCTACTTGCCTCTATCACTACTTCTACCCCTCCAGTGTAGTGCACCTAGCGTCCCACCTGCTTATTAATTTTCCTATACTATCTTTTCTCCTTATACTTGACATATTACTGCAACCTGTCATTTCTCCTTTTATTTAAACCTAGATGCTGATCCCTACTGTGCAAATTTCTATCTTAAAACTAGTGCCCTGGCACAAAATGTTTATCTTAATTTGTTAATAGTGTAAATATTTATAGACTCTTTACGTGTTACTATTTTCTCTCTTTTTCGTTTTTTAACAGTCCTACTCTTGCAAATATTTTGGGATAATGATTCCTCACTATTTTTTAGTTTTTGTTAAAGTGCTTCTGTATTGTTACTATACTACATGAAAATATTTCCTTATTTGCTTATATGTTTGTATATTCCTGTGATTTTTGTTTATTGTAAGTTACTAGTATATAGTGGAGCTTTTCTCCTCGGGCCTCTGCTGAAAATGGACATGTATCCAGCCAGACTAGCCCGGTCAACAAATGTAAAATAAAATAAATAAAAATAAAATAATATGTAATTAACACCTGCCCAAGGATGTTATGAGGCCCAAAGCCGCAGGAGGAGGGCCTCTACACCCCTGGAAGGGCTTTAATTACACATTAACACATACCACAGACAACATTATTGCACTTTTCTGTAAAATAGTTGTGTTTTACTTATTTTTTTTTAAGTACTATATATATTTTTAATATATTTTTGATATAAAACAGTTCCTCTGCCTAATATTTCAAAAACTGATGAAGTATATGTTAATGGTGTTGGAGGAAGTATTTTACATCCAAAATGTAAGACTTTAAGAAAATGTCCAGGAATTTACTTTATTTTTTTGGTCCCTTTTTCCTCAAACATTTCGTTTGTTGCCATTCATTAGAGATTGATGTCTCTAAATGATGACATAAATTTGAGTTTCAGACTTTCTTTTCATTTATAAAATTCATTCTAACAAATGCTGTTATTTAAGTAACTTTTATAAGAACAATAATTAAAATCTGCTCGATTTTTTTGAAACTTTGTTCTCCCTTTGTTTTATTTATCTGTATTTCTTTAGCTAAAAGGTTGAGAGGTATGTAGAACTCTTTACTACTATTCTCAGTGGCGGATCTCTCTCATGCAGGCACACATACACATATACCTCTGCTTCAGAAAATGCAAGCTGACACAAATCCTAATGTTGAAGTAATGTTGTGACTGTGTAACAGGTTCATATAAAAATATATTATTATTATGAACCTCTGTCCTCCGTTTATTTTATACTTATCCACATATGTTGAGGCAAGAGGTCGAGAGGTATGCAATCCTCAACTGCTGCTCCTGCCAGGGGATGCTCTCACTCTTCACTCTCTCTTTCTCTCTTACACACACAGTCTCTTCGGCTTTCATACATGCATACACTCTCACTCATAGACATACACACACGTTGCTATTTTAAGTTTGTTTTCTTTTTTACTTTACACTCACTAAATAGCAAAAGCACTGCTTAGCAAGTGTAAAATAACAACTCGATAAATCTCACTGTTCACTCTCTCTCTCATACACACAGTCTCTTCTGATTTCATGCACACATTCACTCACATATGGAACCAATGGGAAGGATGCTGCATATTGACAAACATGCGTAGAAATGTTAAAGGATTTATTGTGTAGGAAGAGCACATTACTTCACTTACTCACATGCAGTTCCTGACTTCATGCACTTATTATGACAGCTGAAGTATTATTAGTCAAAGATTTAGTGATGTAAGGATTTCCAGTCTTAAGTCTGCCTAAGGGAGAAAAATCCTTTAGGGATGAAACAAATCTGAAATAAAGGGAAATCTCTGTGGAGTATGACACTGGATCATATATTTTTGCATAGATTATTTAAGTAGTAAATACTTTCTCTGATTCTTTGGTTTTAATTTTTCAGATCAGACACGTAGACCTTTAATCACTGAAAACAGCTGTTTATTAGGTAATAAAGTAATAAAGATGAGCACTGTACCCCAAGATGAAGCACTTGTCCCCTCTTATTCACTGTTTACATCAACAACATGCTTAACTGCTGTTAGGGATCTCACTCACACACACACACACACACACACACACACACACACACACACACACACACACACACACACTTTGTTATTTTAAGTTTCTTTTCTTTTTTACTTTACACTCACTGAACAGCAAAAGTGCTACTTACCGACTGCAAAAAAATGACTCAATCGATCTCACTGTTCACTCTCTTTCATACACATACATGGTTTCTTCTGCTTTCACACACATGCATATATGTACACAGTTTCTTCTGCTTTCATGCATGCATTCCCACACATAAATACACTTTTTACTGTTTATTTTTTTTTACACTCGCTAAACAGCAAAAACACTGCTTAGTGAGTGAAAATAATGGCTCGATCAATCTCGCTTTCATTCACATGCAATAATACACTTACACATAAACAGACATACACTTTTTACATTTTTTTAAAACATTTTACACTTGCTATACAGCAGAAACACTGCTTAGCGAGCATGAAATAATTGCGGCCGTTAGGTTTTTCAGTGTAAGCTCCACGGCAGCTTCATATGCTGCCGTGAAACAGCGGACTGTTTTTTTCAGCAGGCATTACTTGTATATTAATACCCTGCTGGAGAATATTCATTCTGTATTCAGGATGTGATCTACAGATTGCCCATTCTCCAAAGAAATTAAGGCAGGGAAAGTGTCAGATTCAAAAGAAGTCATACCACATAAGAGCAACATTTTTTTAAGCACCTTTATTGAATTATCACTTGTGACATAGGCAAACTTACATTTATATAAAAGTGATAAAACCATATTAACAAGTTCACATTTACAGACATTATAATTCATATCTCTTGTTATATATCATGTACGCAAAGCAACATTACATACATTACTCAACTCCTGCCTTCTCTCAAACCTCATTCCTCCTCCAAAACATTTTTCTGCATGTATAGTTCTCACAGTTTTCATTTTTTCTATGCAATTTAATCATACCCTTTTTTAAAGATACCAATTTCTGTTCTTTTATCTCTGTTATAATATCTACTACTTTGAGTACAGTAGGTTTAGATTTTGATTACCATGTTCTAATAATTGCTTTTTTGTCAGCCATCATAATGAACTTAAAAAGACCTTACTATGTCCAAGCAATTCAAATCCTGTATCCCAACTCTAAAAAAAGTAATTTCCTTAATTACACTCATGTGTTTGTCCCATATTCCCAATATAGTACTCTTTTGGGGAATTTTTAAAATCTGACAACTCATTACACTCCCAAAACATGCTCTCAGTTATCTCTTTCTTCCCAATTACACCTCGAATATTTGTCATCTCCCTAAGGAAAAATTCTTTGGAGTCTGCTTGGGGTACAAAAGTATCTATGCAAACACTTCCAGGCAAAAATCCTAAATCTTCTAGATTTTGTTGCATATTTGGGAGCCACACATATGTCCTACAATTGTTTCTTTGTGAATTGCATACCTAATCTCTCTTCCCAGTCTTTTCTGACTTCTTCTGACTGATTCTTAGTTATTGTACAATACTTTATGTCCTACTAACTATCCCATTTTTAACAGCAGCTTCTGCTCCAGATTCAACAAAAAAACCTCAACCAGTGCAGGTCCTTCATTTCGGATTCTCATATCCATTTCTCTTTGTCTATACTTTAATATTAATCCCTGAAAAGGAAGGCAGTCACTAGCCTGCAGTCCAAATGTCTTCATGGGCTCTTTCCATTCTATTACCTTTTCTTCTCTAATTATTTGTTCCCCGTACCTTTGTTCCTTTACCATCTTCCTCCAGTAAATTCCAGACCCTTCTTGTCTGTTCTCTGTACTCCTAATTGCAGTCATCCCTATCTGCACAATCTTTCTCCACTCCCTTGTTGGCTTAGTTTTTAGTACACTTTTTGCTACTTTATGAATATAATTTTCTGTACGACTGTTATTCTCCTTAAGGATCTGCATCCAAAATCCAATTCTTTCCTTATTTCTTGAATTAACTCTACTTAATCATCATCCCTTTCCACTTTGAAATGCAACTTTCTGCTTGTGTTATGTATAAGAGCCTTAACTGTGTAGCTCTAAAATATCCCGTCAAATTAGGTAATCCTAAATCTACTCATTCTATTAGAAGGATCAACTTATACCACTTGACTCTTGCCCTCTTCCCCTCCCAGATAAAATCCTTCAACTCTTTATTAATTACTATCCACAACTTCTCCTCTGGTTGATAAAAATATGCCTGACCTGTGAATAAAAGTAAATGGACTACAAAACATTTTTACTGCTTGTATCTTGCTATCCATATCGATAGGCAAAAGCTTCCAGTTTCTAAATTTTTGTATTATCTTTTGTTTAGTCTCTTCCCACGTATTCTTAGTTACTATAATCAATTCCTTTTTAATCCAGACTCCTAAGTATCGGTGGACCAATTCATGTGTAGGTACATACTTTATAGCTATAGTCATTGTTTTATCTTCGTTAATTTTATATCCCCCAAAAGGAACCATCTTAGAATACACCACAACACTGAGATGTCCTTTTCTGGTTACATCCAAAGTTATGCATAATATCTGCAAATCAAGCCAAGGTTTCTTGAACACCATACCAATTATACCCATTAAGTTTTGAGTTCCTTATTTTCTTTGCCAATGGTTTTAAATATAATGCAAATAACAAAGGGGAAAGAGGACACCACTGCCTAGTTCCTCTGTTCAGATACAACTAGTCAGAGAAAAACCCTCCCACTTTGTTTTTTGCCTCCGATTCCTTGCGTATCCTTCTAATTAACTTCATTATTTTATCAAGAAATGCAAATGCGTCCATTGTCCTACTCATAAAATCTCAGCTTACTCCATTAAGTACTTTCTTTGCATTAAGACCCACCTTTAACAGCAATATATTCTTACATTCTGTTCCCTCTGGATCATCACTGTTCTATTAACATTGTCAAATCTTTGCCTCCCCTCCACAAAACCACACACTGATCCACATCTATCAATTTTGGCATCACATTTGACATTCTTTTAGCCATTAAAGACAAAAACTATAATTATAGTTTAAAATTGAACTTTGCCTACATGGAGCTGGATCAGACAGATCTTTACCGTCTTTAGGTATTACAACCACCCTAGCTTTTTTTGCATGACGTTAGTGCCTTTCTACCTTTTAAAATACTGTTTAACAAAACATTCAATATTTTTATCATGTTTTTCCCTCCTAGCTTCCAAACCTCCAATGGAATGCCATCTATTCTTGAAGACTTTCCTGTAGATTAGTTATATGCCACAATTTTTCCTCATCTCCTCTTATCTTAACTATTTGTTGTTGAGCCTCATTTACCTCTAACCTTGGCATATTTAAGTCTTCCATAAATATTTCCATGTGTGCTTTTTCTTGATTTCCCCACTTGCCTGCTTTATACAAATTTTCATAAAATTCAAAAATATCGCTAATACCACTACAGGTTCTTGGGTTATTTTTCTTGTTATAGGTTCCCTAAGTTTAGTAACAACCCTTTCTACTTTATGTTGCCCAAGTAATTGTGTCAGAAGCTTTTGTGCTCTGGAGTTATTATCAAAAAACAGTTGCTTAACAGCAATCTTTCTAAAGTTATACACAGTATCCAGGTTCTGCCTCATTTTACCTTTAGCAGTCTTTTTCAGCATCTTCTAAATAACACTTATTACTTCTTAAACAGATCTCTTTTTCTTTCATTTCTACCCTATTTTAAACTCCACTTTCATTTTATGCCACTCAAAGCGTTAACTCCTAGAGTACATTCTATCTTCTCTAATAACTCCCAAAAACAGCCCAGATGATTTTCCTCCTTCAGTTGCAAACCATCCCTTCTCTAATGCAACCATTATTCTTTATACAATGACATTTTCCACCCTAACTCCCATTCACAGACATACCATTCTCCCACTCCATCCAGTACAAGTAAAGCAGATTTGGGAGAGACAGGAGGTAGGCAAGGAAACATGGACATCTAGTCAAGAGATGGATGGAGTGTGTAAGAGAAGACCTGTGACAGTCGCATGACTGCTGAAGAAGAAAGAAGGAGAGTGACACAATCAAGAGAGCTGGTAACAGTTCACCATAGTCTTGACCTCATATAAAAATGGCTAAAAGAAGTATGATGATGATTGTTATCTATGCAGAATATTATCATTCAAGTGTGTGAGTGTAACAATTGCAATTTAGACACCAAAATATCCCTTGCCCAAGTGAGAAGGCTCATGAGGAAGAGACACATCCTCATTTTATATGGGATACCTTTAAATGCTCTCACTTTTAAACTCCACGTATGGACTTCCTCCATACGGTTTAAATGGGGAGATAAATATTCCAAAATGATGCATGAAATATCTCAATCAACTGGTAGTGGGATCGGTAATGACATATTAAGATTCATGTGATGTCATGGTTTTACATCTAAAGCCTTAACTATTTGAGACTGTAAAACTGTAGCTGTCTCAGCATGACTATGATGTATACATTACTCTGGAGGCCCAATGGCAAAATGATCATTAGTTATGAGGGTAAAGCTACAGGGAAGGCAAGATACAATGAGTGGTCTTCAGCTTTGTCAGTAAAGACAGACCCTTTAAATTTGTTCTTGAGATTTAGCATTAAGTTTTGGGGGATCTTGGGATTTTTATACTAAAGAATAGCAAACTTTCCTTGTGTGTCTAAAGCTATCCAGACTACCACAGTTACTGTTGGAGGATCTTACAAAGCCATTTACAGAACAAGAGCTGAAGAGAGTGATAAAAAATATGAAACTGGGAAAACATCCAGTGCAGTCCAGATAGCTGACCTACTGAAATCCATCAACTCTTACCCCATCATATTGTATTATCCCTGTTAGTTATTTTGTAAATTTGCACAGGTTCTAAATCAACTTCCACTTTTCCATGGAAGCACCTTTACCACAATATGTTGCAAAAACAGGGTAAAGAACTCCCACCTATGTAGACAGATTTTTTTTTTACAAGGAACACCTTTATTATATTACCATGTGTGTCACAGACAATCTTACATTTATTTAAATGAAAGTAAATCATAGCGGCACAATCTCAGCTGCAAACATTATACCTTACAAACCATGCCAACACAACTGCAGCTGCAAACATTATATACTACTTTTAATATATCCAGCCATTGTCATTCAACCATTGCATAGCTCATTCAGATCGTGCCTTCTATTAAACATCGTTCCTCGTCTGCATGTAGTGATCCCACATTTCCTGTTTTTTTCTGTGTAATTTACTCCTATCCTTTTCTAAAGATCACAGTTTCAGTTGTTTTATCTCTGTTACTATCTTTGCTACTTCTAGCAAAGTTGGTTTAGACTTTGATGTCCATTTTCTAGTTATTGATTTTTTGGCAACCACCATAATTAAACCAGCAAGGCCTTACTACACCTAGGCAATTCCAACTCTGTATCATAGCTCAAAAAAAATAATTTCCATAGTCACTCCAATTTGCTCACCCAGCATCTCCAACAGAGCAGTCTGCAGGGAATATCTAAAATCAGCCAACCAATTACAGTACCAAAAAATATGTTCCCAGTTACCTCTTTCTCCCCCATCACATCTCCATTTGCTGTCTACCTGAGGAAAGATTCTTTGGAGGCTGCTTGGGGTATAAAAATATCTATGTGAACACTTCCAGGCAAATATCCTAACTCTTCTAGATTTTGATGCATATTTAGGAGACATACATATATAACCCCACTGTTTCTTTGTGCATTGCTTATCCAATCTCTCCTCCCAATTCCTCCTAGTCTCTTCTGATTGATTCTTAGAGTTATCATGCAATATTTTATATACTCTACTAAATATTGCTTTCTTAATGGCCACTTCTGTTCTAGATTCTACTAAAAACTCTACCACTGCTGGTCTTTTGTTTAGGACCACCCCCTATTCTTTCTCTTTGCATATACTCTAATTTCGATCCTTAATATAGAAGGTGATCTCTCACCTGCAGGCCAAATACGTTCTTAACATATTCCCATTCTGTTACCTTTGCCTGCCTAATTATTTGTTCCCAGTACCTTGGTTCCTTTGCCAGTTTTCTCCAACATACTCCCACCCCATTCTTCCTGTTGTCTGTATCCATAATTGCAGTCACCCCTATTGGCAGAATCTCCTTTCTCCATTCCCATACTGGCTTAGTTCTTAGAATACCTTCTGTTACTTTATGAATATAGCATTCTGTATGATCACTGTTGTTCTCTTTAACGGTTTGTATCTAAAATCCCAGTCTCTCTCTGTTACTTGAACTATCCCCCTGTTTCTTCATCATCTCTTTCCATTTTGAGTTATAGTTTTCTGCTTGTGCTATATAAAGGAGCCTTAACTGTGTTGCTCTGAAATACCCTTTCAACTCAGTTAATCCCAATCCATGCTGTTCTACTGGAAGAATAAGCTTATCCCACTTGACACTTGCCATCTTCCCCTGCCAGATAAAATCCTTCAACTCTTTATTAATTACTGCCCTCAACTTCTCCTCTGGTTGATAAAAATATGCCTGACCTGTGTATAAGACTAAAGGGACTCAAAACATTTTAACTGCTTATATCTTACTATCAATATCCCTATAACATAGTTTCCATTTTCTCAATTTGTTGTAGTATCTTTTGTTTGGTCTCTTCCCAGAAACCCTTAGCTGCCACATTGGTATAATTTTTAATCTATACTCCTAAATACTTCATTATATCATCTCCCCATAAGTATGGATATTGCTGAACCAATTAGTATGTGGGTACATAATTTACTGCTATTGCTTTTGTTCTGGATTCATTCATTTTGTATACTGAAAAGGTGCAACATTGTCTCAATATGTTCCACAGCACTGTAATGTCCCTTTCTGGTTTTGTCAGGTACAAAATAATGTCATCTACAAATAGAGCCAGCTTCTCTTGACTACCACACCAACTATCTATGTAGGCAGATATTGGCCTTTATTCATTTTAAATGCAGACTAGAAAGTTCACATGTACTTCTGGGCTGAGAGTGACTGATGTTTATGATACATTTACTAACACTGCATTACCATACAGGTTTTCTCTAAGGAGGCACATTAAGGGCAAAATCAGATGTGTATCCTAGCATATGAAGCCTGTTTCTGTCCTTCAGCAGAAGGTCACCATTTTGCATGTTGATGTTTAAAAGGCATTCAGAACAGGATCCCATCTTTATCTTTGTTTCATACCAGATGATTCTGGCCTCCCAGAACAAATGAATCACTAAATGCCTACATGTAGACTCTATCACTTGCATGGAAACAGAGTTCTGCAACCTCAACAGAACAACATTGAAGGGTATCATAAAACAGGAATGTCCCCTTCCCTCTGCTACTAGTTCATCTACCAAAAGAGCCCTCGTTACCAAACATATTGAAGGAGACCTAGATCACATAAGCAGCTCTTTGTGTTTATGCACCTGTCAGATTCTCTAGGCTCTCTTGTTTTATTCATGGAAGTACTTAATGAATTCTCTAAGATATCTATTAAACCAGCTCGGGGGGAAATTACAGGTACTATGCACTGGGTTCAGTTTGATGAGCACTACTCCAGTAGGGTTTGACCTCCTGTGGACTGACAGATGAATAAATATCACTGGAATGTGGATTGATCCTACCACAAAAGCAGTTAGAGAGATATATGGCAAAAAGGGGTTGGGGTTGGCATGACGGGTAAGGTGTTTACAAGGTACAGGGCTTGCTTCTTGGGAAGCATGAGTAGGCTTAAAAAGGCCACTTGGATTGTTAGCACAGTAAACACCTATGAGCACATCAGAGGCTGGTCATTTCTCTGGCTACCTCTAGATCAAACTGAAGAATGAGTCCACATGACCACATTCTGACTAGTAAGTGATCAACATTCGGAGGTACAATATTCATAACAGAAGCACACACACAAAGACATAAACACAAACAGGTGTTTCTGCAGAAAAGAAAACCCTGAAGCAGCCTGACATGTGGAGATCCCTGCTACTTATATATACTAATGTCAAGATTGTTGCATTTTAAGGAAAAGAGACTTCCTTAAAATACAGCAAACTCCCCAAACTGCACAATAATGTATGTGTACATGAGTGTCAGTCATGAATGTGTCATACTTCAGCCTGACATCCCAAGAGTATTATACCTCATGATTACTTCTGTGATATTTCCAAACATAGTCACAATCCAGTGATTGGCAGAAAATGCTGTAACCTTGTTTCTTGTCTAACTTAAAGATCTGAAGAGGTTCAAATGCTATGCATCTGAATAAAAAGGTGTTTGTGTGTGTGTGTGTGTGGGGGGGGGGGGTAATCAATTCCCTAATATTGAAATTTATGTATTGGCTATACACTGTGGTACTGTACTGATGTGGTATAGTAAGGATGTCACCATCCAGACTGCATCAAATTCAGATGATTATCCTGGTAACTTCCTGAAGTGGTTTGAGGTAATTTATGAATATAATTATTGCAGTTATAAGGTATCTTCACTCCTCCCCTTCAGACACATATTCTCTGCTGTTTAAACAATGCAAGGTTTGTAATAGGGTGATCATTAGGTTACTGGAATGGAGAGGTAAGGACTCCTAACCAAAACTTGCAAATTTCCAGACAGGCATCCTTGAAAGGTGTAAAGTGTTTCACCTGAAGAAAGGCTCAGGAACTTCACCTACAGCAGAGTGCACTATTTACAGAAGTCTGATGAATTACTTTAAAAGGTTTTGTTCATCTATAAGAATTTAAGGATGCATTGTACTATAAGGAGTCCCTCTCAAAAGTGACAAATTGGAGGCAAGCTGTTGCACGCTAAGAATGGACACATTGCTATCTATTGATGCATTACTGACCACCTTGAAACTAAACCTGTATGGTTCCTTCCTCTTTCCTGAGCCATACAGAGTAATGCACCCAAGAAGATCTCACTGCATTTGTCTAAGATGCTTTAGTGTTGATTCCAGTACACTGAACAACTTGCACAGCCATGAAGCACTTTGCTTGTGTATTCCTGCACTATGCTTTCTTCACCCCAAAGCATTTCAGCAAGATGCTCTCTATAACTCTTAACAGATTCTGGAGATGCTCAGACGCTGCACTTGGCTATTGGAATTATACCTTTAGTGAATGCAGTCAGCTAGTCATATTTTAGAACAAAGTTCAGGCAGCCTGTCAGGAACAGGAAATAAGGGATCGTCATATTTCCTTGATACTGCTTTTAGACTACTTGGACTCACTACACCAGATACGATCCCTTTTTCTCAGCTAACATTACTAGGAAATATATAACTAAATATTGGAAACAAATAGAGACACCTTGCATAAGCAACTAACATGCACTATTAATCAAATATCATGAAAGAGAGGTAGCTCAATATTCATCAGGCAGCTGTCTGGCAGTTAATACAGAGAACTAAAGTTCTGACTTGTTAATGACTTGCTTCCTGTGCCAAGGGTGCATCAAGTTCATATGATAAAGTTTTCAAAATGTCAGACTTCATATGGTCAATACCATGTGATCAATTTACAAGAAAGCAATGGGAAGACATATGTTTGGTTCCCAAGTAAAGTCCCGAAGATTTAGGATCCTTGTTTGTGTGTTTGTATAGGTATTTTTATAACCCAAGCAGACTTCAAAGAAGTTTTCTTCAGGTACACAATAAATGTTGGAAGGAGGTGTGATGGTGAAGAAAGAAGTAACTGGTGGCAGATTTTAAAAAATTCTCTACAGGTTGCGGTGTCAAAAATATAGGGTGAGCAAATGGCTGTAAGTAAGGGAATGATTCTTTTTAGCTGGGGTGCAGGATCTGAATTGCCTAAACACAGTAAGGCCTTATTAAGTTTAATTCTGTTGGCTACCAAAAAGCAGTTATTAGAAAATGTCAATCAAAGTCTACACCAGCTATATTTGAGGTACTAAATATTATAAAAGAGATAAAATAACTGGACGAGGGATCTTTAGAAAAGGGAAGGAGCAAATTACATAGAAGTGAAAATTGAGGGAACAATACATGCAGAATAATGTTCAGGAGCAGGAAGAGACAAGGGAAGGTAGGAATTCAGAAAATTGTTGTAATGTTGGACTGATGACAGTAACAAAGAAAATATATGTGACGTATATCACATTTAAATGGAAAATGTTAAAATGATTTGTTTTCTTTTCTGTTAACGTATGTTTGCCTATGTCTTAAATGATAATTTAATAAAGGTATTTTAAAAAAGACAAAGATGTAATCATATATTAACAACATAGTAAAGCAGCTCACAATTATAACTATCACATGTATACTTATTTATAAATGAAAAAACAGTAGATGAAAAAAAATGTTTGCAACACAAAGTGGAACCAGAAGGAAAGCACTAAACCAGTTAGATTAATGGACAGGAGAGAAACAGAGCCGGGTATATAAAAAGTTATGATTTGGTAGAATAGCCATAAAGGATTATAACTGGATAGATGAGTGAAATGGACAGACTGCACCACAAATGCTGGAGAAGCTGAAAGAAAAAAAATGATAGAAAGTAATAAAGTCACTGTTAGGACACAGCAGGACAAGAAAAAAACAGCATCAGCATTCCTTAAATGTAATTAATGAATTACAAAAATTTGTAAAAAAGAATGATATTAATTTTAGGGTATAATACAATCGACTAATTAGAGCAGCCACTGTGGTAACCTCCTGTAATGGAGGCCCATGGGACATATGCAAATTATCCTTAAGGACATCAAGTGTTTCAACTACATGGCTTCTAAATGTCCATGATTTATTTTACTTTTTAAGTCTTTAGGATTACATTTGGGCCAATAAATCCAAAATTATGTGAGACCTTTTTACCTTTTGTTTTGATACAACTATCAGAAATCAGACACAGCTGTGTGATAATGAATTATCACTAAGCAAGAACATAAATTTAGTTTGCACTCCATATCTCAATTCTGTATTCAGCTATTACTTAGTGAGAAAGTTAATTTAAATTACACTCATTAATGCTAATTTAAAACTCTACCTGATAGCATTTTGCTATTTAATTCTGAATGGTGCTGGGATCTTCTAAGTATCCGCAGTTCAAGTCTGACCCCTCTAATTCTGTTATGACAATACAACAATCATGTCAACAATATTCCTGATAATCTGTATGATTGACAGGCTCTGTTTAATAAAAATGGGACTGGTATGTATGTTAAGAGGAGCACTGGCTCAAATGGCCTAGAAAGGTGCCTGGTAAACTAACATGATAGTCATCTACTTCAGGTTGTTTCATAGTCTACTAAGCCCAATCCATCTCAGGTTAGCATCCCTGCTTAATGTGGTCCTCACCAACATCCCGAGAGACACCCCTTACAGATGGAAGATCTGTCATGCCCAGTAACCAAAAAATGATCATTTAAGTGCCCAAAACTCAGCTTATTTTCAATACAAGCGGGTTTCACCTGGCTAGTATGGAAAGTGCCCTGTTGTTTGACTTGACTGCCTTAGTTGAGATTTAACCTATAAGGAAGCTGACCCTAGCATGGCACTAGAAGTGTTTCATAACAACTTGACAAATTCAGGATTGCAAGATTTCTACCAATCATGTCAATTCTGAGTCTCTGAGTTTATTAGAATGAAACAGCTTACACTGATTGGCCAGCCCAATCTTTTTTTTTCTATTTTTTGTAAGGATGCCACAGTAGTTACTGGGGATCATACAAAAACTAGACTTATGGTTAAGAAGGAGTTTAACAATATGCCTGACACTAACATCAAGAATTTGTTACACCAGGAGTTCTTTCTGCAAGGGGAATAGGCCTCCTCACTTTGGCCTAATTGCTTATCCTGGTAAGAAACCTATTTGCTGTATCAGGTAGATGAAAAGAAAAACATGCAGGAGTTACTTGAAAAGTTGCCGGGAAAGCATCTCAGAACAGATCCTCTGATATCTTTCCTTAGGCTGTCATTCATCTTCTGCTTGTCAGGTCACATGTTTAACCTATACTTTATGAAGGGATTATTCCACCCCACTTCAAGCATGCTATTATCATTCTGGTACTAAAAGTAACTAACGTGTCCATCCTCACTGCAGGACCCCAGTGTCATGGTAAAACTTAGTTTCATTGTCAGACTCTTAGTACAACTTGTTTGTGCTCAACTGTTGATAATGTTCGTAAGTAAAGTTACTGTGGTAGGGTTTAACACCTGGCAGCCAGCTGGTCATTATGTCAAGGATGACTTGTTTAGCAACAGTGAAAAAGATAACCAATGGGTACAGTTTTTACTGACACAAAAAGTCATTTGAAATCAGTGGATTATTCCCTACCCCTCTCCAACTCAACAGAAATGGCTTTGGTTGTACCTTCAAAACTACTTAAATGACACAACATTTCATAAGATACGGGGTTCATTACAGACTATTGCTGGAACCCTTAAATGGGGGTCCCCCACAGATAAGTGCTTAGCCCAGTACTGCTTCCACTCTTTATTAATGAGCTGCTACTGAGTTCCCACGAAACTATGTTTAGGGATGAACTCATCCTACTGAATGCTAGGTCCTCCAAGACAGAACCCCAAAGTAAATGCAAGAGGTTTTAGCATGCTTTGGGATAGCTGCTGGTGAGCAATACTTACTAGCAATATAACACACCTAATGTTTTTCACTTCCTCTGAGAAACTTAGGGATTCAGGGACTCTTCACACCTGTCAGCCCCAACCATCAATTGGGAAGGTGGAAATTTTAAATACCTAGTATTTTAGTTGGGTACTATTTAATCTTTCATGCCTCCAGTTGAGTAAGGTGTAGATGATATACTGATGTACCTTTATCTCTGACTAAGTTACATAATTCCCAAGATTCTTACTTGGGATGCATATCCAGTGGTCAATATTAAATCTGATAGCTAAGCTCAGGTATGAACATTATTCTCAGTTTGTCTTAGAATACAAAATTATTACAAACACTCATTAACATGATTTGTAGGTTTATCTCATGTTCTGATCCTTTTGGATACCACTGTTCCACATTAAGAAAGGTCAGCTGGCCTCCATTACAATCCAACAATATTGCTTCTTACGTGTTTCATCTTTAAAGTAATGCACCAGGTTTATTGCCTCTACACAAAGGTTAAAAGGTGCCAACTAAAATTACACCTTTAGTTTGCAACAGCAAGGAACATTAACAATGCAAGGTCTTTACTTTGGTCAGTAATTGGGGAAAACACCTTTAACAAGCTAACACCACCTGCATAAAGCCTACTCCTTGTAAATATAAGAAGTGCAGTAATCTATGGGGAATTCCAGTCCACACTGTTTGACCACCTAGACAGTTCTTTAAAATGGAATTGCTTTAAGGACAATGGATAAGCACCTTACAGTGGATGGATATATTAAGTAAGTCAATTTTAAAATGCACTGCTGGTGAAGTCCCCTGTACTTTTGGTCATTTTATGGCTCTATATGAAAATGTCTTCAGTCCAGAATCTGTTCCGTGATCTACATCTAAATCTGTTGTTGCCATCTAGGACTCTTCTGCCTCCTTATTACTGCTGTAGTTATTTGCACATTGTTATCTGCTTTACCTTTACAGTCAGAACTGGATACTGTTAAATACTGATTGTGCCTCTGTCCGGGCAGGTTTATGGCTAGAAAGGGTCTTTGGACAAGTTTACCTAACCTGTTAAAAATAAAATAAATTGATAAATAAATACCTGAGAAAAATACTGAAAAAAAAATGTTTTATGCAGGGTATAAGCTGACATGCCATCAAATATCCATGTGTGTGTGTGTGTGTGTGTGTGTGGGGGGGGTTAATTGTACCAGACTAATAAATAAATAGAATAACTAACTTAGAGGTCAACCTATCTTAGGGAAAGCAATATGCCTTCTGAGGGCACAAGTAGCTTTTAACACCATGCAACCTGTCACAGTTTTTCAATAACTGCCAGTGTTTCCACACTGATTACCATATTTTCCACAACACTGTTCAGAAAAAAGCACTGACATCACCTTTAAACCCTGCAGTGACCTTTTATAGCAATTTAATAGGTTCTTAGGTTCATAGGAGGTGACTAGGCTAAAGGCCCTAGGGCCTTGACAAGCCTAGCCATGTAAAAAAACTGAGTACCCTAGTTGACTATAGTTAGATGCTTGTTGTTTGCAGAATGATACCATGATCATCACCGAGTGCCCCTGTCCATGAGGACCATAGAAGCCACCCCCAGGATTAATTTGCAGTTTCCCATCCAATTGTCAAGGTTGTGCTTAAAAAGGGTCATTGAGAAGCTCTGCTTCAAATGAAAAGGGAACTTATTCCAGAAGAGTGGCAATCTTTGGGAGACATAGCTGTCTTTTGCGCAAGTTCTATTAATGTCTCAAGCCAGGTTAACATCTCTGAAGTGAGTGACTCTTGTCCCATTTGATTTGTGGATCTGCAGCATTTCCATTAAGGCAGACTCAGAGACTGCTCTGTAGTCCAGGCACAGGTTGCCTCTCAGGACCCTGTATGATACTCACAACAGTGATAGGGCTTTCAGTCTTTTCATGTAGGTCATGTCTTGCAGGCCCTGAATTCTCTTGGTTATAAACCTCTGTAGTCTCTGCAGCTACTGTAGGTGTCTGGTGAGGTACATACAGAAGGGAGCATTGTACTCAGTCAGTGATCTGATAAGGACCAAGTACAGCGGAGTAATGACCTCACTGCTCTTGGATGCGATGCCCTAATTTATAAGATGGACAGTGTAGAAGGCTTTCCTTACTGCAGTGGACACATGTAGATCAAAGTTTAGATTGCTATCAACCTGCGTTCCAAAGTCAAGCACCACTGTGTTTGAGCTGAGAAAGGGGTGTTGTCTATATCATAACTAGCATGGGTTACTTCTCTGACAAAGGGGAGAGCGAGGCTTTTTTTTGCATTTAGTTTCAGTACAGGGCCCTGGCACCAATCTGATTGTGCCCAGATACAGTCTACAAATCTAGTAAGCCACAGCCCACCAACTTTTGACTGGACGTCAGAAAAATAAATTCCAAACAGTAGAGGGCTTGAACAGATCCTTGTGGTACACCACTTGTAACTAGTCTAATGGTGGAGGTGGATTTCCCAACTTTAACAGTGTGCATTCTATCTGTGAACCAATTTGCTATCTATTTAGTGACAAATGGGTTGATACCATATCAATAATCCCTGAGTGGGGAATTGTGTCAAACTCCTTAGCTAAATCAAGATAGGCAGTGTGTACTGCTTTACTCTCATCCAAGGCTTTGGTGACTTTCTTAAAGAAGTTCACCAGGTTTAATAAGCAAGATCTACCCTTGACAAGACCAAATTGGGTTGGTCAAGAGTTTGAAGGTTGCCTATGTCCTGGTTGATGAGGTTCATGATGATTCTTTTCATGGCCTTCCAGATAAGGCTGGTCAGGCTAATGGGTCTATAGATCCCAGGATCAGTTGATGGACCCCCTTGTGCGAGGGGATTACTGTTGCTGTGCTCCACTCCTCTGGCACAAAACCTGTGCTCAGGCTGCTGCTAAAGAGACAGCCGAGTGGTTCCACAAGGTCTTGTTTTTGATTATTTAGTATGCAGCCTGGATGTTATCTGGTCCCACAGAGGCTGCATTTTTTGGCCTTGGATAGCACTTGAATGACCTGTTCTTTGGAGATAAACGGTAGAGGACAGGTGTCAGGAATGCTATGGGGTATGGCTGGTGAGGATAGGGGATAAAACTGTCACCAAATCTGTCAGCCAGCAGGTTGGCAGTTTGTTCATGTTCAGTGAGAGTGGTGACACCCACTATAAGTTCAGCACACAGCTGGGTATTCCCTTTGAGGTTTTGGATGTAGCTAATGAATGCCTTATAATTATCTTTAATTAGGGATGTCAGTCTAGTCTCGTAACTTACTTTAGAGGACTTTACAAGGTTTCTGATTTGTTTGTTTAGGCTGTGTAGGATAGTCTTCCTTTCCTGAGTATGTTCCTTGAGATTCGCTTTCAAATCTCAAAATACTGAAATTGTCAAATTTCAGTATCTTGAGATGAAAATATCGTAAGTTAAAAGCATGAACCACGGAAATTATCCCAGGGCAAGTAAACACTTGGCCAAAACTACAAGTAACATACTACACCATTGTAAACCCACCTAGGTGAGGGGCTCCCCTCACAACCCCCCCTAACCATACATACCAACTCTGGTATCACACTACAGTGGAGAAAAAATGTCATATCTTCCCACAACGGGCAAGTGTTTACTTGCCCCTGGGATAAATTCTGTGGTTTGTGCTTTTCACTTTCGATACAGTTGTCTCGAGATACTGAAATTTGACAATTTCAGTATTTCGAGGTTTGGAAGTGAAACTGTTCCTTCTTGTTCTTAGATATCAATTACTTTCTTTTGTTATATAACTTATTTATGCTTGCAGTCTACCAGAGCAGCTTGTTTTTGCGAGAAAACCTGGCTTTAGTCCTGTTAGGTATTGCCAAGTCAATGCATTTGCTTAAGTGTCTATATAGGGTGTTTGTGTACCTCTCCGCATAGGAGTTATTGTTGCCTGCGTTAGCAGGGGCTTTGAAACCAGTTATACTATCCCTTAGGAGGCAACAGTTTGCTTTGGAAAAACTTTTTATTGTTTTGCTCCTGTGGGGGTGTCAGTTCTGATCTTTCCTTCAAATGAGACAGATCTATGGTCTGACCTAACTAGGAAGGGAAGCACACTGGGAGTAGTGCAGTAACCCCCCCCCCCACCCTCATGTTGGTAAGTACTAGGTCTAGGACATTTGAGCCCTCTGTGGGGGTGCAGACTAACTGTTCCAGTGCATTTGAGTTAAAGTCCAGGAACCTCAGTACAGTCATGTTTGTGCTCTTATAAGCCGCCCAGTCGATGGATGGGTAGTTGAAGTCTCCCATGACCAAGGTGTCTGGCTGTATACTGAGTGATTCAAGGAAATCTAGGTAGGCGGTGTGTTTATCCTGGTTAATGATGGGGGACCTGTAGCTAGCTAAGATGTGGTAGGGTATTTTGCCTGTAGTTATTTGGACCTGGCGTAGCTCAAGAGAGTTGTACTGTTTCACCAGATGTGAGGTGCATTTGGATTTAATGAAAATGGATACACCTCCACCTTTGGTTCTTTCATGCTTGTTTTGGAGTCTGAGCTTGTGGATGGTATTGTAGCCCTGCACAGCTGGGGTACTCTCTATGGACTTGAACAAAGTCTCAGTGACTGCACAAATGTCAGCATCTTCCAAGATGAGGAATGCTTCCAGGGAGTGCAGCTTACTGTTTAGGTTCCTAGCATTAAGCATCATGACCTCAAGTTTGTCTAGAGTATTTTTCTACATCACAAGTTTTGTTGTTTTGGCATAGCCTAAAAAAAGGCTCTATGGAGGAAGCAACCATCTTTGCCAATATCCTAAAGTCTTGAGGATACAGGTGAAGGCCATCTCTGGTGAAGCATCGAGGTCTGGCAACCATGTCTTCCCAGGCTGACAGGTAATGGATCCCCTTGCAGTGACACCAGAAGCTAAGCCAATTGTTAAAATCAATCATTTTTGTCTGTACTGTGACATCATCCTTTGCGAAGGTAGGCACATACCTTCCTGGCTCACATAATCTGAGAACTCTATCACATCTCTCTTCATATAGTGAAGAGTTACATCTCAAGTTATTCATTCCAACATGTGCTATGACAGAGTCATAATGTCATAACGGTAATTGCTGCTGAGTGACTTGAGTGTGTGTGTGACATGGAGTATACTGGCACCCAACAGGCAGCTGACTGTGACCTTCTTGTCCAGCCTTGTGAAAGAGACATGTGTGTCTCACTATTGAGTCACCTATGACTAAGAAATTTGGTTTTGAAGTGTTTTTCCCTAGGGGCTTGATTGCTAAGACACTGTTATACATGTTATGTGTACTGGTGGATTCTGTCTATGTACCAGTATGTGAGGGTTGTCTGTGTTTGGGAGGTCTTTGGTCTTTTGGTAAGCTCTTGGTGAGTACCTCCGCATATGTGGGTTTATGTGTCTTGACAATCTTGTGTAAGAGGAGAGGTGTGTGAGCTGACAACCTTTTTGATATCTTGTTTATTGTTAGAAGACTGATTCAAGTTTCATGGTATAGTGACATCTCTCATATACTGTATTTGCTTGCTTTAGGAACAGGTGGTTGTTAGCATACATGAGGGAATTGCTACATTGCCTCAGGATCCCCATGTCAATCAGGTTGGCTGGAGAAATGTTAGGAAACTGACTGTCCATAGCAGCAGGTAATTTCTGGTTTGTGGGAGGGAAAAAGATCAGCTATTGCTCTGGGATTAATAAGGGGACTTAACACCATACAGGATTAGCAAAAAAAAGTGGGGTGATGTTTGACAGTGTTTAGCTGAGCTGTCTGCAGTGCACAATCGGGTTGCCTGATGAGCAGCAGGGAAGCCTAAGAGGGTTTCACTGAGTACTATTCAGGGAAGAAATGTGATTCTAGACGTTTTCCTGTATATAAAGCACTGCTAACCCCTGCTCTGCGGTGCACAGCTATCTGCAAGCACGGTGTTTAAGTACAAATGAATTTAAACAGTTCTAACAGAATCTGCAAATAGAAAATCCCTTCACAGAGCCGTTATTCCAGCAATCTCCAACTCAGATAAGTCCTGAGCTACAAACTTCTGCCACACGGGTGCAAGGGGCCCTCCTAATGTACGATGGCTGGTTTTAGTGCTCAAGTGATAGCAAACAGTCTAGGCTGAGCAAGTCTGAATCTAGCCTTTGCTATTTAAGGCAGAGGAAGCAAAATATACAAGTGCAGAATGAATCAGTCACAGCAGCAAAAAGAGTATAAAATGAAGCAACTGTTCAGCGAAATACAGTACACAAGTGCAAAAACAGACAGAGTCTACGTATTTGTTGGAGTGCCAGCTCACAACTCGAACATTATTACAGAACATACAGTGTACAGAAAAGGAACTAGGAGTCTGTTATTATAGACAGCATTTTTCTCTTTGTTATATATCTTTATTAAAGCTGCAACTTAATTGTATTAAGATGATTTTCCCTTGTTTTGGGTGTGCCTGGAAGGTACAGTGCCACATGTATAATAAGCACTATTGAGAAGTCCCAGGGAAGATACTAAAGGTTTATTATGCCTGTCTCAGTTGTGAAAACCAAAGACTTTAAATATGATTTTCACAGACTTTGCTTATAAGTCTCTGACAGTCAAAAAGATGAGGTGTGAATTTGCTGAGTTCAACCTGTTAGTAAATCAACCCCATGAAAAAGTTTTAAAGTAACCCTCGGAAGGTTAAACTTAGTTTAATAAAGGAGGTCCCTCCACTGAATACTCCAACTACAGACCCATAGCCATACTCTCCCCACTAGCCAAGATTATGGAGAAATCTATACACAAACAACTTATGCAACATCTAATCCAAAATGACTTAATGGCTGATACCCAACATGGTTTTCGACCACATCATAGTACTACCTCTGCCCTACTATCCTTCACTAACACTATTAATGACAACCGCAACAATAATAGCACCTCATCTGCCCTCTTCCTAGACCTCTCCAAGGCCTTTGACATGGTCGACCATCACCTTATGATCTCTACTCTGCAGACACTTAGACTACATCCCAGTGCCCTTCTTTGGTTTAACTCCTATCTCCATGACAGGAAACAAGCAGTCATTTGGCAAAATAAGCTCTCAAATCTATTACCCATTACTACTGGAGTTCCACAAGGCTCCATACTAGGACCACTATTGTTTTCCATCTTTATTAATGATCTTCCAACCATCATACCAAACATCAACTGTATTCAGTATGCTGATGACTCCACTTTAATCTGCTCAGCTACATCACCAGATGATCTAAAAAGGGACACCCAGACTACTTTTTCTGTGGTAGAAAACTGGCTATCCAAACGTCGCCTACTACTCAATCCCAAAAAACCCAAACTGCTTATATTTCCGCCAACCCAGAGGTCCTTACCCTTCTCCTTTACCATCCAAGCTAACGATGGGACAATTATTTCCCCTGACCCCAATACCAAATTGCTAGGTGTTACAATAGATAACTATTTAAAATTTGACCTCCATATTAGCCAAACTATCAAAACCATCAACAAAAAACTCGGCTCACTCTATAGACTAAAAACCTTCCTCACCCCCATAGCTAAAATAGCCATTGCACGCTCGCACCTACTATCCACCCTCCTATATGCTTCCCCACTTCTAGAAAATATAAGTAAAACTGATCTTAACAAACTTACAGCCTGCTACAATTACATCGCTAGGTTTGCTACGGGTTCTCCTTTTAGAACCCACCATTGCATTAACCTCAAACAACTTGGATGGTTGGAGTTTCCCAATCTTGTTAAGTATAACCTGCTAATATTGGCTAATAAAATCCTAAAAAACCCAAATCACATTCCAGCCCTTAGTCACCACATCTTCCCTCACAACAACTCAAGAATGCTCCGCTCATCCAATAAGCTACAAATAGAAACTGTAGGCAGAACCTGGAACAAACTTCCAGATGCCATTACCTTGCTCTCCTCCCCAGTCCAATTCAAAGCCTCTATCAAACAATACCTAGAACAAAAATGGATATGTCATTGTGACAAACCTGACTAATTCTAACAGTGCATGTATTTTTGTCAATCTAACTTGTGTTTTTTTTCCTTTGTTTATCTAAGAGCACCCTCAAAAAATGGAATTTTGTAACACTGCCTGTATGATTGTACTTCTATTGTATTCCTTGTCTTAATAACAATTTAACCTGATTACTTAAATATTACTTATATTTAATGTTCATCTGCTCTTCTGTTACCATTATTGTACTAAGTTTGAACTTCTGTAAAAATTCAAAAATCTGTAACACTGCTTGGCTGAAAGTATCTTTCAGTTATCCTTGTCTAAACAACATCAATACCCAATTGTAAATATTATTGTATAATCAATGTTACTTTTGCTCTTCTGCTACTTTGACTGTATTCTGCTGGAGCTTATCTCCCTGGGCCTCCGCTGAAAATGGACTTGGTAACAGTCGGACTTACCCGGTCAATAAATGTAAAATAAAATAAAATAAATAAATAAAATAAATAAAGTTTACACTTTCTACTGCCTCATGTACACAGACAACCCTCTACTAATAACAGTCTAGTACAGAGTGTGAGAGATGTATTTACACCACAAATCTAGAATCCATGCTCTCTCTCATTGCAAACAGTAACACGGAGAAGGTTGCCAACTCACCCACCACTACATATTCACATAGTACCACTGCTCATACACATAGCACACATCAAACACATAAATCCACATACACGGAGGTTCTCTCCAAAAATTTATTGAAACACAAGAGGCCTCCAAAACATAAGTCTGTTACAGCTAACACATTCTCCACAGCACCCATGACACATAGCAACACCAGTGTCTCACCCAAGGTGTAACACTCAAAACACAAGTATTTTCTTGTCATTTGAGACTCAACAGTGAGACACATGGATGTCTCACTCTCCAGGCTGGACAAGGAGAAAGTCATGGGCAGCTGCATCTGCTACCAGGATTCGCCAAATCATGCATGCACTCAGGTTTCTCAGCAACAAGTACCATTATGACTCTGTCATAATTTATGTTGGCATGAATGACCTGAGATGTACCTCATTGGACTATATGAAGAGAGACACGGTCGAGCTCTCTGAGCATGTGTCCCAGGCAGGTATGTCCATAGCCTTCAGCAGCATACTACCCTAACCTAGAATGGTGCCACAGTATAAACAAAAAATTATTGATTGCAATAATTGGCTTAGTTCTGGTGTCCTTCCAAGGGTATCCAGTTCCTGTCTGCCTGGGAAGCCATAGTCGACAAACCTTGCTGCTTTGCCAGAGACAGTTTGCACCTGGCACCCTAGGCTTTCAACTGCTGACAAAGGCTCTTGCCTCCCCATAGTGCCTTTTTTTAGGCAAGGTCTCAAAAACAACATTACCGATGTGAAATTAACCAATCAGAACAAAATAAGGGTCATGCTGCTAAGTGCTAGGAGATTAAACCAAACACTGCACTCCCTGGAAGAAAGTACAGTTGTGTAAAATCTTACCATAATGTAAGATGTTCTTGCCTTCATCGTTGCAGTATTCATTACTATATGGGATTCCCTGCCATGAAGCCCATCATCTAGCCAGTCTACTATTGCTTTAAGGTACACTGAATGTCACCTACACACTCCTCATGTAGCATAGGGCATAAAGGTGATGTTCAGGCAAACCATCCTCAAAACTTATTGCCCCAGTAGGAAAAGCAGTCCAAGGAAAACCAAAGAGCACCTGCACATCCAGGAAGGAAAAAAAGACTAGGAAGATGGAGGGAGGGAGTGAATACTGCAGAGGTGAAGGCAAGAACATTTACCATTATGGCAAGATTTTACACAACTGTACTATGTCCTTACATTCACCGCTGCAGTATACATTACAAATGGGAGATTGTCAAACCTCAAGAAGAAACTTGGGAGGAGGAAGCAGCAGTAGAGCCCTCCAAGAAGCCATGAAGAATGGCAGCAGCAAAACCAGCTCTAGCTCTGGAGATGCCATCCAACTGGTAATGTTTGGTAAAGGTATGCACAGAAGGCCAGGTAGCAGCTTCAAGAATAGAAGTAGTGTCTGAGCCCTTGAAAACAGCACCAGTAGAAACCACAGCTCTAGTAGAATGAGCATTTACTGAAGAAGGAAGGCTCTCACCATGAAAAGTGTAACAAAAAGAAATAGCCTTTGAAATCCAAGTAGAAATAGTTTGCTTGGGAACAGCCAATCCTAAAGACATAGGATGAAAAGAAACAGGCAGCTGATCAGATTTTGTGATAGCTTTAGTCTTATCCAAATAAAATCTGAGTTGTCTATCCATGTCTAAGCACCCTCTTGCTGTTAGATTGCAGAGAGGGGAAAAAAGCAGGCCAATTAATAGACTGATTAAGTGACAAGTCATTAGCCACCTTGGGCATAAAAGAAGGATTAGTATGCAAAGACACCCTGTCATTATGAAATATCAAAAAAGGTGGACAAAGCCATAAGGACTTGCAACACTGACACCCATCTGGCAGAAGTAAGACCTAACAAAAGAACTGTCTTCTAAGAACAATACTGCAAAGAGGCTGAAACAGCAGGGTCAAAAGGAGCATGAGTCAATTTCTCCAGAATGAAATTAAGATCTCAGGTGGGAGGAGGAACAGGCTTCCTGGGAGGTCTAATATTAAGGATGCCTTTAAGAAATCGCTTAGCCTCAAATCTAGATGCTAACAGGGGAGTTAAAGGCACACAAGCAGAAAGAGCTGATAAGTGGGCCTTAATAGAAGAATAGGCCAAACCAGCATTGAGCAACTCATACAAATAAGAGAACCAAAGGAACATCCACAATAAGTGGGTCCAAGTCACAAGAAAGACACCAAACAGAAAACCTTTTCCATTTAGAAAAGTAGGATTTCCTAGTTGTAGGTTTCCTGGCCTCCTGCAAGACCTGCAGCACATCCTCAGAAAAAAAGGTGTCTATGAGGGATCAAAACCCTATCATCCACAGTGTCAGTTGAAGCATGGACAGGTGTGGATGGATGAGAGATCGCTTGTCTTGTGGGACTAGATCCACCCTGTGAGGTAACTTGCGATGATTGCCCTTGGGTAGATGCAGAAGTAGAGGGAACGAGTGTTGTAGTGGCCATAAGGGAGTCACCAACAAGATTTTGGGAGCATCCTGTTGAATCTTGAATAGGACTCTCGGAATGAGAGGAAGGGGAAGGAATGCATAAAGAAGTTTATCTTGAACCCCAAACTTTGAAGAAGAGAAATGGTAAAATGAAGATCTTGCAAAAGGACCTCTGGAGAGGATGCCTGAATCAGCAGGTTGTCCAAGTAAGGGAAAATATGGATCCCTTGAAGCCTGCAAAAAGCAATCACAGGAACGAGGCATTTGGTGAACACCTTTGGGGCAGTAGAAAGGCCAAACGGCAAAGCACAGATTGAAAATGCCAAGAAGCAACAGAGAAATACAAAAACCTCCTTTAAAAAGGATGGATCGGAATATGGATTTAAGCATTCTTGAGATCCAGAGACACCAGAAAGGTCTGAGACAGCAAGAGAGGAAAAAGAGTCTGAAGGGACAACATTTGAAAGTAAGGCACCTTCAAAAAGGTGTTTAGATGAAAGAGGTCTAGAATCGGTCTCCAAGTACCTTATTTTCTGGGCACTAGAAACATTCTTGAATAAAAACCCTTCCTCCTTTGAGACACAGGCACTTCTTGAATAGTACCTGAGACAAGAGATCTCAAAGAACCTCTGGGGGAAAAAAGGAAGCTGTTCCCGAGGAAGCTAAGAAATGCCCATAAAAGGAGGACAGGAATGCCACACTATGAAGTACCCCTGAGGAACGATTGACAGAACACAAGAATTCTGGGTGAGCTGAAGCCAAACAGGAAGAGAAAGGTGAAGAGAAACAGGAATGTGGCTGGGAACAGGTGGATAGTTGTGCAACACCTGGTTTGTCAGGATAGGAAGGCTTGAGAATCCTAGCAGTCTGAGTGGCCTTAGCAGGAAGAGCCTGTTTACCACCTTTTTTACCTTTAGCAGGAAGGTGAGACTGTCTACAGACAAAGGCTGGCTTAGAAGGGTAGTTTCTCTGAAAATTTAGGCACAGGAGAAACAAATACATGTTTAAGCTCCTATAAGGCCTTCCCCTTGTCCTGAAGAGATTTAAACAAACCAGCAACTGCTTCCCCAAACAAGAGTCTAGTATCCAGAGGAGCATCCAGCAACTTAGCCTTAATATCATCGGGTAAAGGTTGAAGCCTAAGCCAGTATACCTCTTCAGTACTGAACCAAAAGCAGCAGCCCTAGAAGAGGCATCCGCTGCATCATAACTACATCTGACAGAATGGTGAACTACTTGAGAGGAAGTCCCTAAACAAGGAAAGAGCAGAAGATTTACTCTCAGAGTCTGGAAGATCAGAAAAAAAGCTGACAAGCCTGAGAAAGAAGATCCAACACATATCTAGACATATGGGTCTGATAATTAATAGCCCTAAAGCTAGGGTAGCAGAAGTATAAACCTTCTTACCCAGCCTATCCATGGTTCTGCTGTCCTTGTCAAAAGGCAGTAACTTGGACGATGGAAGCAATTGAGATGGCTTATCAGAGGCTACAGACACCACAGAGGGGTCAGAAGCAGGACATCTGAAAAAAAGCAACAGTCCTAAGGCATCCTATAAAACCTATCAGACTTCTTGGGAGCAGGGGGTAGAGAATCAGGTGCTTTAGAGGCATTAGAAAAAATATCTAGTAAAGCAGGCAAGACAGGAGGACTAGACCCAGGTTTAGGAGATTCCATCTACAGTAACTCATAGTACCTTTTATGGATATCAGAAACCTGGGCACAATCCAACTTAAAAAATTCAATCATCCTAGAGACTGTGTCCCTAAAGGAAATTTTTTCAGGAGGAGTATCTGGACTACTAGATTCCGCCTCCTCAGACCCGTAGTCTAAAGGAGAAAGAATATGTGTAGAATAAGTAAGGGATTCTTCATCAGAATTCAACTTTTCCTCTGAAGAATTTAATTCCATGGGCCTTTTAAGTGAAGAAGAAGACCAAGGAGGAGCAAGAACCAAAACCCCTTGAGGAGGCCTTAACGACAGTAAAGCACTAAATAACCCCTGAGTAAAGGCCTGAACTCACTTTGTGGGTCCTAAGGAGCAGAAGAAACAAGTCTAGTTTTCTGTTTGTATTTTAAGGGGACATCTGTCCTAGAAAACTGAGAGGGCTCTGACTCAGGACGGCAGTCCACAATCATAGTAGGAACGTCTTCCCTAAGAACAAACTGCGGAATCCCCCCCAGATCCCTTGGAAACAATCAACCGTGGTTTCCCCCTGAATGCCAGAAACAGATGCCTGCAAAGCCTCATTGGACATGCTGCTTGCCAGATCCTTGCCAGCCTCCAACTAGGACCCGTCAGAGGAATCCAACAACACAACCAGATGAGTCTCCAGGTTTTTAATTACCTTGGGAGAAACCTCTGGCAGAGGCTGGAGAGGGGAAGATTCCGGTCTTATCTTTTTCACCTTCTTCTTCCCTGATGATTGACCCTCTGGGCTGGAAGTTCCATCCATAGTATCTTTAGCACGCAGCTTAAGACGCTGGTTCTCAAGGTACAATGAAAGGGAAGAAAGCCTGCTATGAAGGGTTTTTGGGACAAATCCCTGATAAACAGAACAAGACGTAAAGTTGTGAGATGCTCCTATGCAAAAAAGGCAATTATTGTGAGGGTCTTTATGGGGAATCTGTCTCCCACACTGGCATTTAGCCTTCCTAGATGACATTAACCCCCCAAACAACATAAAAAAATGAGTGAAAGAGCAAAAACTCTGACTGGGTACTTATCTGCAATGGTGAGGACTTCAGCAAACAGGAGAAATCACCGGAGATCCAATAAACAGAAAAAAAATGGCAAAAGATGGATGGAGGCAAACAGACTGATGGTTAAAAATAGTGTTTGGACAGCCAGCAAAGAAGTTCTGAGGATGGTACGCCTGAACATCACCTTTATGCACTACGGTACATGAGGAGTGTGTAGGTGATGCTCAGTGTACCTTAAAGCAATGGCAGACTTTGGTAGACTGGCCGGATGATGGGCTTCAAGGCAGGGAATCCCATATAGTAATGAATACTGCAGCAGTGAATGTAAGGACATCTTCTATCACTAGAAGATGTAGATGTCTGTGCAGTCACAGAAACCTGGTTTAAGGCCTCAGGGAGTACCCTGGCTCTGCAAGGCTACAATGCCTTCCACACCTTTAGACTGCAAAAGGAACATGTGAAAACCAAAGGAGGCAGTGTTTCAATCTGTATTAGAGATAAACTCACCTCACGTCTAATTAGACTGGATAACTCAATGAAGTTTCTCCAGGTCCAGGTTACAGTGGGTAAAATCCCCATTCAAGTTCTAGCCAGTTATAGATCCCCCTCCATGGGTCATGACACCCACAAAGCCTTGACTTTGTGAATTCAAATGCCCTGGAGCAAATTGTCTATGCCCCAACAAGCGGAACAAACATTGTAGATCTGGTTCTCACCAACATGTCAAACAGGTGCACTGCTGCAACTGTTGGACCCTCATTAGTTAAAACTGACCACAAATTAGTCACCTTCAAACTGACACTAACACTAGAACTCACAAAGGGTGAAATCAGACTAAAAACTTCACCAAGGCAAACTATACCCTCCTAGGTGAAGGTATGCATTCCAACCCCACCCCAAGCTGAAAATGGTAACTACGCCAAGGCTTACACTAAAGCCCTGTACAATCACTTGCATAAGTGTATGAACTCGGCTGTATCAGACAGAATCAAAGCCAGAGCACCAAGTAAAATCAAGCTGTCATGGTGGACTTCCAGCATCAACAAACTCTATAATAAATGCAAAAAGTTGCTGTCCAAGCAAACAAAGGCAAAGACCCAAAAATGGAAAAGCACCCTCCTCAGCCTTAACAGGCAAATAAGACAACTTGTCAAATTGTCCAAGAGCTTTGAGAGAAATCTAGCAAGTACTGCCAAGGATAACCATAAGGCCTTTTACAGCTATGTACGTAACCTAAAGGGTGGAACCCAAGCATGTGCAGAACTGGTGGCCAAGGGTATCAAATACATACTGACCCCACAGAGATAGCGGACCTGCTAGGTTTGTTGAAATTTTCACTCTCTTAGCCCCTCCTAACTTAAAACAAATCCTCCCCCAAACTTCCATGCACCTTTGAAGAGCAGGTCCTCAAAGCAAAGAACACAGCCTCTACGGGACCAGATGACATCCCAGGTTGTCTTCTAAACAGGCTAAAACATGAACTAGCATTGCCACTAAGTACGCTTTTCAATCACAGACTAACCACAGGGTTTGTTCCTGTGGAATTGAGAACAGCTACTGTTATTTCCCTCCACAAAGGTGGGCTAGTAACAGAGCCAGGGAATTACAGACCCATAAGCCTGACCAGCCTCATGTGTAAGGGCATGGAACATATCATTATGGACCTCATAAATAAAGGTATATGTGACCTCCCAACCCTGGACCCTATCCAATTCAGCTTTGTGATGGGCAGAGCTTGCCTGTTAAATCTGGTGGATTTCTTTGAAAGTGTGACCAAGGTCATTGATGAGGGCAAATCTGTACACACAGCATACCTCGACTTGGCAAAAGCTTTCGACACAATCCCACATTCAGGAATTACCGATAAACTTAGCAAACTGAATGCAAACACCTTCATTGTAAGATGGATTGTTAACTGGCTCACAAACCAGGCACACTATCAAAGTGGGTGACTCCACATCAACCAGCAGACCTGCTACCAGCAGGGTGCCACAGGGGTCAGTGCTGGGCCTCCTACTGTTTGGTATATACTTCACATAAGATCAGGTCAAAACTAAGGGGTTGTGGCTGACCACGTTTGCAGATGACTACAAACTAGGTGCAATCATTGAATCCCACAAATGATGTCAGCATACTCCAGGATGCTCTCACACAGACCAACGACTGGTGTATTAGTCATGGTCTCAAAATGAATGCAAAGAATTGCATCATCATTCCCTTCAGCACAATGTTCCTTCACAGTATCAAATCAATAACTATACCCTAAGTACCCATGACGTGGTAAGGGACCTGGGATCACAGGTTGACCGCTACCTTAACTTCGATCACCACATGTCTCTGTTGTAAGGAAAGCTTTCCACATAGCTCACTTTATTTGTAAATACATCACCTCGAGAGCAAAAAAAGTTATAACCCCCTATACTTGCCACTTATCTGGTTCATAATTGAGTATAATGCCCCATTCAGTATGTACCATACTAAGCATCTACAGCAATTAGAGAGATCTCAGAGGTTTCTAACAAAGAAGATCAAGGCCCCCCAGCATGTGCCTTACACAGACTGACTAAAATCCCTGTCACTACACTCCGTATCATATAGACTTCTTAGGGGAGACTTATGCCTTGCCTGCAGATCAACCCAAGACCCAGACCTAATGAAATTACTGTATATCCGTAAATCAAATGGGTCTAGGACTACCCGATCCAGGGACTTAAATATGGCCTGTAACTTAAATAGGACATGCCGGAGGGATAGATTTATCTCCCAGCAACTGCCACATGTTTGGAACAGACTACCAATTCATGTGAAACAGAGCACCACTATGACACTGTTCAAGAGGAACCTGGATGAGATGATGGGTCACCATAAATTCTTACTGGGGATAGAGCCCACAACCCTCCTGGATTATGGGCAGTCATCACTAAATGCAATCTTGGGTACTGACTACTACCGCTACGGTATTACACTGAGTTGAAACAGCTAGGCATAAAATGACCTCCGGGTCGATAGCCTAGTATTCTCCTATGAACCTGTGATCCTATATTCAAGAACAGCCATACCAAAGTGCTGTCCATTCACTCAGAAAGGTTACAATAAGTGTACACTTAGTGTAGACTTAGTAACAACTTTTATGAATCCCAGTCCAAGTTTTTTTTTTTTTTTTGGCAGTGGGTCAAGTCCCCTCCACCTCCCACATGGGAATACCAAACTTACATATTCCAACTACATGGTTGTACAAACATGGAAAAAGACCACAAACTACAACCTTTCCTCATGCACACTTAGAAGCTGCATCAGCAGTGATACATCTCACTACTTACTCTCTGTTCCAAATGGTGATTGAGGAGTTTATCACAGAGGAGTTGAACTCAATCCAAGGGACCCCATCCACTTTGCATTTGATGCGGTACAGTTAACTCTTGCATACAGCTACAATTTCTAACAGTATCTGACATAGTTTGATCACCCTCTTCTGCTCTGCTCCTTATTGATCTCATCAAATGGGCACACACATGCTTAGAAGGACAGAACATAAATGGAGAATTCAGAGATTACTAAATTCAAATATCTGAATTATATCTTACAAGCTAGCAAATTAATTACCTGGAAAGTCTTGTCCTGTGCCATATAAAACAAAAGTCATGTTTTGACACTGTAGAGCCAAATTAAGGAAAAGTTACTGTCCAGGAATGGATGGCGTCACAGCTAGGGTCAAAAAGTTAGGGGATTCACTAGTAGATAAACCAAAATTCTTATTAAATTCAGGTTTAATACTATGGGATATCCCTTCACAGTGGGGAAAATAATACAGTGGAAGAACCAGTACAATCAGCTAAAATGGAAACAAACATCTGCAAAATTATTCACTATTAAGTCTGGTGAGCAGGATTAAGAAATTATTTAAAAAATGCATAAGAGAAATATTACTGAAATAAATTATAAAAAATGGGTACAGATATCAAAGGGTGGGATCATGTATTACAGATATTCTCTATTTCATGAACAATAAGGCTGAAACATTTGATTCAGGACTCTAGAAAGATGCTGGGCCAGATTCATAAAGCCTACACTAAGTGTACAGTGTTCTGAGTGAACAGACAACACAGACATAACACACACCTTCTTCTTCCTAATTTTAGTTTTCCTACTGATATTCTTGTAGCTTTAAATATTGACAGGGAATCATAAAGGTTACCACAGAGTGTAGACTACACAGTGTAATCTTTTTGAGTGACTAGAAAGCACAAAAAATGTGACAAGAATTGTATTTAATTCATATTGTGTACACTTAGTGTAGGCTTTATTAAATCTGGCCCGCTGTTTCAGCACAGTATTTGATTCTGTCACCTACCAGAAATGAATGTCAAAAATTACACAGCTGATGTTGCTTTCTTGAAAGACAGTCAGGATTCACTACTGGCTGGCAGTTAGGACTGGTGTGTAAAATTGGTTATCTTCAGTATAAAAATCTGTGTGCTAGGTTTGATATTCCCAGAGGTTTAGCATACTGACCGTGACTATTTTCAAATTGCATAACATACTTGATTAAGGCCGACTGTACATTTTGTGATGTTAAAATCACCAACATTTCAGAATAAACAATTGAAAGCAGATGCAGTTTTTCAAAAGGCAGCAGAAGAGCTCTTTGTATGGTAAAAATTCTCATAACTTAAGCCTAAACATAGTTAAAGTAAATATTATATCATTACACAAAATTAACTATACACTATATAGGAGGCTAGGCTATACAACCGCTTAAGAATGAGAATGGAAAATAGGTCACAGTTTGTATCACTTGTGGCAGACTTTGTAGGACGCTCATAAAATGGTAGCTGTCATCCCGAAGTATGTAAATTCTAGAAATTGACTTATCAGTTGAGCAAGCTGCTAAACTTGATTGTGGAAGAAGCAAAATATGTAAACTTGATTTTCAGATGCAAAAGTAATATAAAAAATGGCAGAGGGTAAGAAACTTTCTGAATAATCAATGGATCAGACTGTTTAGCAGTTATTTCACCATACAGAAGAGTACATGTGGACTCATTACTAGGACATAATGCAATCGTTTTCACGATCAAGCTCTGTAAAACATTATTCATTTATACTACACAGAATAAGATACAAACTGAATTAAAAAGGAATTTTTAAAACAAGAGTGGTTAGAAAATGCAAAAAATTACAAAAAAATGTAAATTCAGTCATAAGTTGAAATACTTCAAAACCTTCTTGGCCAGTCATGTGGGAGAAAAAAATATAACACTGTGAAGAAAAACGTGTAGATCATTATCACTTTTGCCCATAATATGTCTGTATGTTTGTGTGTATGTATGCATATAAAAGTTCAAATAGAGAGAGAGAGAGAGAGACAAATGGGAGTGTGCATAGCTCAGAGCTAAGTTGTAGAACTAACAAAGGCAGGTATCAATTAACACTGTAAAGTTAGACAGAGAAAATGTATACCAGGGTGTAATCAGTGTATCTGGTAACATTCCTGTGACTGGGGCAACCATGTAGATATGGTGAATATAAACTTAAGCAAGGTCTTTGACACTATATTTCACAAGGGCTGGCAGAGACATTACAAGTTATGACAATAGGATCTTTTGAAGTGGTGATTTTAAGTAGAATATGGAGTGCCACAGCATTTACTACCCTCACCCTTTCTGTTTGGGGTGTGTGGGTGTGTGTGTGTGTGTGTGTGTGTGTGTGTGTGTGTGTGTGTGTGTGTGTGTGTGTGTGTGTGTGTAAGGGATTGAATGCTGCTGAGGGGACAAAAGTTACCTGTTTATTGGTCACTGACTGAAGGCCAAACTTCCAATGAGTTCTTTTGTAGCTTGCACAATGATTAGATCATCTCAACTAAACTTTATTGCAAAATGATGCAGGGTTATGCACAGTAGTACTGAAAAAGACTGTTCGAGGCTCCATTCACCATTCTTTTGGTCAAATTCTGCTTATGTTTTCTTGGAAGCAAAGCCTCCCATCCAAATGCAAGGACTGTTATCCCCTGCACACACCCTTTTGCCTAGTTAATCTGCTCTGAGGTTGTTTCACCCTGGGGAGACAGGAGTTCTTTGTACAACATCATATGACTATCATACAAAACACCACCTCCCAAGAAGAAACTTGTAGGTTCACAAGTGGTTACTATGCTAGCGGTGCTACAGCCTTTACAAGTCTAGCCATGTTAATCCCAAATATCCCTATTTGTTCTTTAATAGTTCATTCACAGAAGAAATTTATGAACAGAGTGGGTCTGTGATCAACACCAGCTACCCCTGTCCATGAGGGACATGGGTGCCACACCCAAATCTAGGATGCATTTGAATAGGCTCAGTGCGGAGCTCTGTTTTACATGAACAGGGAGCCTATTCCAGAGAAGCAGCAGTCTCTGGGAGTCATATCTGTCTCTCCAGCATGATCTGTTAATGCTACTGTGAGGCAGTGCCAGCTATGCCAGGCAGAGTAGGGCAGTGCATGTGTAACATATGCCAGCATAGCTACTGTAGCTTGAGTTTTGTAAAGAATTTTATGTCATTTGTATACCAAACTGATTTGTAAAGTTGCTTGTGTTAAAAATGTATCAACAGCGAGTCCTGCCGGACAGAAATGAAATATACATTTATATCAGTCTGTACTGTTGTAACTGAATAAATGTATATATGTTAACAGAGGATGCTGGAAGGGAAGGGGTTAAGCACAGCTCAGCTTACCTTAAGAAAAATAGCCAGGAATTAAATTACTTAGTTTATTCCATAAAGATTTTATCTCAAAGGCCTGAATGCAGCCACAGGCGCAATGTCTGGGAAAGGCCCGGGCTCTTATTTTCCTTAGTGGTGAACTAATTGCTACTCTGGGGTGCCAGAGAATGGCTGGTTAGTCTCTTCAGGAAGGATGAAAGGGTTGGAATTATTTCAGTGTCTCCAGATGCTGGAAGAGGCCTTAGCAAAGCTTTAGGTGTGTATTGTGATGCATTTGTGCTAGAGCCTAGTTCAGCTTCTAGTCAGGGGGGTAGTGTGGGAGCCACAGAGTCAGGTGACCAGATGTGATGTGATTCTATAGCCAGCACTGAAATTGTATTTACATATTATTGAGATGTAAGAGAGTCACTCAGCACGCCGTTATTGGAACTGACAACAAAGACACTCATCCACATCATCTTGCTTTGCTTTTGAACGTAACTTAACTAGGGAGCAGTAATTCTTCAGTCAGTTAGGAAAATGTTCTGTATCGGTCTGAGTCTTTCCATCTGTGTTATTTTTTTTATATTTCCTGTGAATTGAATCTCTGCTGTTTATTGTAAAAAGATATTCAGTATTTTTATGTTTTCTATTGTATTATTTATTATTAAATATATATAAGCCTTTCACTGTGGCTGGTCTTTTAGAAAATAGTTTAACCTTTGACAATAATTGTAATTATTTGGTGACACTGCAGTTTCATTCTCCTGAAAGACTTGCCGCTTGGTTAATACTACCATTTGTATAAGTATTAATTTTACTAAGAGAAATTGGGTAACAGCCTTAAAGTAGCTGGCTGGTGGCAGTGAATCTACCTTATAGTCTGGGTAGAGGTGGTATAGCAGGTAAATCTGTGCCAGCCTTTCCTATGTGTGTGTAAAAAACAAATCTCAAAGAGTGTGTGTGCCGGCTACTTTGAACAGGGACACAGAGCACTGGTTTCTGCAGAAAGAAAGGTAGAGTCTTATTTGGGGCCTGGAGAGGAAATCCCAGCCCCAGGTATGGAGTGTGCTTCCTGTGTGCTTTTAAGGGAAATTGTGCTTTGTGCACAGGGCTGCATCTGAAAATACTGTGTGTATCCATTTTTGTTATAAGTGAGCGCTCCCCACCAGTGTCAGTGGTGAGGACTGAAGGTCCTTGATTACTGGCCTAAAGGAGGGGTGTCACAGTCACAAGCTAGATTGAGATCCCTAGAGTGAGTGACTCTTGAGCCATTTGACTTGCAGATGTGCAGCATTTCCATTAGGGCAGGGTTGGAGATTGCCCCACAGGCCTGGCACAAGTCACCTCTCAGCTGCCTATAGCATACAGAGTAATGTGACAGGGCTTTCAGCTTGTCCACTTAAGTCATGGTTTCGTGATAGTACTTTTTTTTTTTGCTTGTGAATGTCCAATTTAATATCTGAACATAATGCTCAAAATGGATTAAAAAGAAATTATATTAATTAATGTCTGAAATATGGGGGGGGGGGACAATAATGTTTCTGTTTTTTCTTCTATAAAGATGTGTTAAAAATGAAAATAAAACTTAATTTGGACAGTCAAAACATGCTGACAACACCTAATGATTAAGAGACGTAATATATAAAGATTTTTTGTACTGCATAAACAACCTTGATGCTGTAACTAACACTGATGAAGAAATCTGTTAGTTCTTTTCCATGGCTAGTGATGTCAAAGTAACTGAAGTATTAGCATTACTAATTGTGGACATCTGCTAAGTTAAAGACATGCAAGACATCTACTCAAGCATTAGCATTTTTTAATCGGACAGCTGTTAAGATAACTATCGCCAAGACATCACAGCAGAAACAACACAATTAATGCTGCATTCATTTCACAATTCACTATTTTAAATTCTTATGCAATCAATGCTTTCTGTTAATTGTATCTTTCATGTGTATTGCTAATGCAAACCATGATGTTTATCAGTGACAGCACTTATTTGTTAAACAAAAAAAAACATCTTTATTGAATTATCACTTATGACATAGGCAATCATACTTTTATATAAATGAAATCAAACCATATTGACAACTTTTCAATTGCAAGCATTAAACATCACATAAAATCTTCTATGCAGCCATTAACAATTGAACACTACATAGCTCATTCAATTCCTGCCTTCCCTTACTTAAGTTTGTACAGTAAATTATGCAACACATTTGGCAATGGCACTTTTGAATGACTGAATACAATAAGTAATGCTGACATGATAATGATGTTTTTGTTGCTCGGATTAAATATAACCAAGTAACAAAAGTACTATTACTGCTCAAGTTTTAATTTAATGAAAGGATAGTTGTAGTCAAGCCTCTTGGAATTAATGTAATACCAGCATTATTTGTCCTGCAATGCCTAATGATAATATAATACAGACATTAACAAATACACTGAAAGGCAGTCATACCAGCAATCTGTTGCTGTGCTAGGTCTACAGTATAAGTCATTACTTGAACTCAGTTACAGAAAGTGATGACATCACAAATTACAGTGAACTTTGTGAACGTCTCAATGAAACCAAGTCAGAGTGGAAGGATATCTTCAAGCTATCCCCCCTAGTGAAACAAGAAAACATTTTGATTTGATTGGATATAAACTAAATAAAACGACAGCTCCTAGGATTTTAAAACAAGCCCACGAAGATGCCAAGAGGAGTGATGCAGCTAAAATGGTAATTAACTAACAGGAATTTTGCAGACCAAGCAGTAACTAATTAAGGGAACCACTCACAGAAATAACTGGGCCAGCAAGGAGACAGCTTTTTTCATGACTGAACCTGAACACCAGTAGTGTGTATGCAGCATGCAGGAATCTATGAGTAAGCACATGCACTACTTCAGGATGTGACGAGAATGGCTGGAAGCCACTTTCGGACTGCTAGAAGAATTGCTGGAACTCACAAAAAGTGTCTTCCAGCAACGTTCCAATGCACTTTTATTCACCGAAATAGGAAGGAAAGGGAATTGTAGGAAAGTCAGAAAAGGGTAAACAGAAAGTAGACAACCATTCAGAAGGACACATGGAAGGCACGAATAGGAGCGGGAAGGTGGAGGAAAGGTATCCTTTTTTTGTGTCCACTTTTCATAGGTTCATATGTGATTTATAGGCAAATGACCTTAAAGGGCCTTTATAAGCCTTGCTTGCTTCCCAATTCTAGTTGACAGGTTATGATACCACTCATTTTTATAAGGGGTATAATTTGGGAATAAGCAGTCAAGTATTTATAAGCCTCCTTTTTCTAATAGGGACACACATGGCAGACCAGGGGTAAATTTACAATTACCCATCCACTGATCTATCTGTAAGTGCAGGAAGGAACTCTTCTTCACATGAATGGGAAGCCTGTTTCAGAGAAAGGGTAGTTGCTGAGACATATAACTGCCCCTCCAATATGTCTTATTTAGTTGCAGGTGAGGTTCAGGTCTCTAGCATGCGTGTTTATGATGCTATTTGTTCTACAGAAAGCAAAAGGACTATAAAAGCTGCAGATGAGGCTGCTTTGAAGGCCACTCACAGATCATCTCTCAGAAGTTTGTAGGAGACTGAGTACAAGACTAAAGCTTTATGGCTGTCCACTTAGGACATGTTATCTATGTCATGTATTCCTTTTTTGCGGAGCCTCTGATAACACTGCAGCTACTGCACATGCCTGGTCAGACACATAAAGAAGGGGGCATCATACTCAATGACTGGTCTGATGAGAGCAGAGTACAAAGGAACAATGACATCTTTGGAGATAGATGCCATACCCCTTGCTTAAAGTGGCACAATGCAAACTGATGATTTTCTTACTACAGCAAATATACAATGGACAAAGGCAAAGCCACTGTCTACATCCGTTCCCAAATCCCTGACCCGAGGGCCAACTCTTAAGGGCAAACTAACAATGCAGTAATTTTGAGGGGTGTTGTTCTTTCCAAGAGATACTAACATACATTTTTTGGCATTGAATTTTAGACCATGGCTCTGGTACCAGTTATTAGTCTGTGTCGGGTCTTCTTGGAGGATGTTTGTGTCTTTGGGGGATTCTATGACTGGGCCTGGTTTGTGATCATCTGTGGACTTGGTCAGCCAGAGGACTTAGACACTGGCTTTGACTTCGGAGAAGTAGGTGTCAGAAAGAAGCGGGCCTAGCACTGAGCCCTGGGAGAATCTGTTAGTGGATGGCCATTTTGTGGAGGTAGGCTTGTCTGTCCTGACTTCATTTGCCCTCACTGTGGCTAGGTCAAGGTAGGCATTATGTACCATTTTGCCCTTATCCATTGCTTTGGTGATCTTCTTGAAGAGGTCCACTAGGCTGAGCAGGCATGACCTGCCCTTGATGAACCTCAACTGCCTTGAATCCAATATCTTAAGATTTCCTAAGTCATTGTTTATCATGTGCATGATCACTCACCCCATGGCCTTACATATGAGACTAGTCAGACTTATGGGCCTTTAGTTTTCTGGATCCAAGGATGGCTCTCCCTTGAACAGAGGGATAACAGCTACAATCTTCCACTCATTTGGCACAAGCCTGTTTGGAGTCTATGACTGAGTAGTGCTTCTAATGAACCCAATAGGTCATGTTTCATGCTATTATCGAAGCAAAGATAAGAAGGAATGACCAGCACAGCTAAAACAAAAAGTGTTATTTATTAAATACAGGAGCAAGCGCTTTTGTGCATAAGCACTTCTTCACACTATATCAAACAAACCATAAAACAACTTTAAATACAATTTAAAAACTGAAAACACCCAATCAAATTCATGCTAAAAACACCTGACATCAAATACAATTAAATACCTTGGTAACAAATCAATGCTTAAGCTTGTGTCTCTTTAAATAAGGTCATAGGGACGTATTTTAATTTAAACCAAAATTCCTGTCTGCTTGTAAAGTTAAAATCCATGATTTTCTTCCTTTTGTTATACAACCTAATGATGCTGGATTTCACCAGGGTAGCTTGTTTTTAGAGCTAGTTCTGTGTGTATTTCTGGTACACACTATTGCTTCCATGTAGCTATATATTTGATTGTACAGGGTTTTTGTGATTGGCTCTGTGTGGGCATATGTTCCCTGGGTTTAGGGTCTTGAAATTTTGCCAGGGTGTCACTTAAAAGTAGGAAATTAGTCTTGGACTAATTCCTAAAACTAACACGGATAGCTGGTATAAGTTCATAGGGGAGTAGTACTCTAATGACTTAACAGCCCTTACAAGCCGGGTCAATATAATCTGGTTTTACCCAATACATGGCCCCTGGGGCAAGAGGATGGTGTGGATTTGTGTATATGCCTTGAGAATCTTACAGATTACCCCACCAATAAGTGACACAGACACCACCCCAGGTGTGAATTTGCAATTCTCCATCCATTGATGCAAACTGCGTTTGAATAGGGCCAGGGAAGGGCCCTGCTTAATGTGAACAGGAAGCCTGTTCCAAAGAAGAGGCAATCTCTGAGACACATCCGTCTCTTCAAATGTTTTGTTTGAGTTGCTGGCTACGTTTACATTCCTGCATTGGGTGACCATCATGCTGTTTGACTTGTGGATGTGTAGCAGCTCCACCAAGGTTGGATTTGCGAGTGCCTGCAGGTCAGGCATAGGTCACCCCTCAATAATCGGTAGGAGACAAATTAAAGGGCTAAGGCTTTCAGTCTATCTACATAGGACATGTTGTTTAGACCCTGTATTTTCTTTGTGAGGAACCTCTGCTGTTGCTCCAGCTGTTGTAAGAGCCTAGTGAAGTACATGCCACATTTTATTTTGACAGACAGAGAGAGACTTATGGTCCAACCTGACTAGTGAGGACGTCACACTCAGGGAATTTCACTTCCTACTGCTTGACCAACTTTGAGGTGCAGCAGTTTCTGATGTAAATTGAGACACCTCCACCTTTTGTCCCTTTCTGTGCAGTAGTTGGCCTGAATGTTTGGAAGACATTATAATCCCACACCCCTCATTATATCCCTGCACTGCTGGGGTGCTCTCTGCAACTTTAGATCATGTTGCAATAATTACATAGACGTCTACATTCTCCAAGGTGAGGAGAGCTTGCAAGGAGTGGAGTTTTTTATTTGGACTCCTGGCATTAAGCAGTATCACATTTAGAATTTTCTGGGCTGGTTTAGCTATGTCAGATGGTTTATCAGCCTGGCAATGCCTAAAAAGACACTATGGGGGGGACAAGGTTTTAGCTAATATTTGAATGCATAGAGGGGGAAGATGCAAACCCTCCTTGGTGAAGCATTGTGGCCAGTTGCTCCTACCCTTCTAGGTTGACAAATATTATACCCCCTTGAATAACACCAAAGACTGAGACAATTATATATATATTTTTTGCTTGAATTGTGGCATCATCCTTGGAGAAGGTAGAATGCTGCTCAATGCTAGGCTCATAACAGCCAATCATGTCTTTCTTCATATAATCCAGGGAGGTACGTCTCATACCATTTACATCTACACAGACTATGACTGAGTCAGTCTTGTACCTGTGGTTCAATGATTTGAGTGTATGTGTAATCTGGCCATTCCTGGCCTTTGACAGGCAACCGACCATAACCCCCCCGCCCCTTGCTCAGCCTGGTGAGTGGGATATCAGTCTTCTATGATCAAAATGTTGGATTGTGTTGTGGTCTGCCGTATGGGCATAGACACAGAGACGCTGTGAGTTGAGGCTTAAAGTGACATGGTGAGTGTTACTTTGGTAGTGTGTTTTTAAGGTCACTGAGGGTACTTATTGTAATTATTACATCTGGGAAGGAGGCTTTTGAGGTTTGGTTTGGGAAATACTTTTAAGAGCCTCAACATACGTGGGTCTGTGTATCCTGCAGTGTGTGTAGGTTCATAGGTATATATCAGGCTAATGACCACAAGGACGTTTATAAGCCTAGCCATGGAATCCAGGCCAACTGTGTCCCTATGTATCATGTATCATAGGTGTTTATTATGAGGGGCTACATTAGGAAGTTTCTAGATGTTATGTGTGTGGGGGGGTACATTAGTTTGGGCATTACTGTCTGTCTCTGTTTATAAGATACATGGGGGCCAGACCCAGGTAAATTCCTGATTTCCCATCCACTGGTCAATCATCATCATTATTACCAACCTCCTTTTTTTCCCAGTTTTTTTCCTATGTGGGTTCGGGGTGTCATGTTAACTATCATCATCTCTCGATTCAGTGCAGCACTCCTGCCTTCTTCAACACTCATGCCTGACTGTCACAGATCTTCTTTGTTGAACGCCCTCATTTCCTCTTACCTTCTTCCTCTCTGTCCCAAATCTTCTTCACCAGATAGTGTTCTGCTTTTCTGCATATGTGCCTAATCCACTGTAATCTGTTCTCTTTGGTCTTGTCAGCAATTGGAGCTACTTTGGCTTCTGTTCATATGTCCCCATTTCTTCCTCTGTCCCACAGTGTGCATCCTACTACCTTCTCAGGCACTTAATTTTCATCACCTCTAGCTTTATCATGTGCTCTGCCTTTACTGCCCAGGTTTCTGTAGCACACAATAGTACTGGTAGCACTACTGTTTTGTACACCTTACTTTTCATCTTCTTTGGCATTCTTCAATCCTCAAGGACACCCACACCTCCAGGTTAGTGGCAACACATGAAGCATCAGAGACCATCCAGGTGCAACTAACCGTAGGCAAAACTGCTATACAACTGGTAGCATGTTACAGACCACTCTCCCAATCTCAGGAACCCCATTCAGCCTTCCTGAAGACATTGGAGGATATGAATGTCTCACCAAACACCATCATATTGGGAGACTTCAACTACCCTAACATAGACTGGGTGCATTATTCTAGCTCAAACACCATAGCTCAAAGGTTCCTGGAATTCATAAATTCAAATGCAATGGAACAGCTTGTCACCTCTCCCACAAGGGGAGATAATATACTAGACCTGATCATCACAAACATGGGGACAAAGTGCTCCACACCGGAAGTATACCCCTCACTAGTGAGATCTGACCACAAACTAATCACCCTGGATATACATATCCCACCTCCACCCCTAACACAAAAAACTACAGTGAAAAACTTCTCAAAAGCCGACTTTACACTTCTTAAAACTGAGATGCTATCCTTTAAGCCCACTGGGCCAGTGGAAACCACATCCCACAATGCAGAATCCTTCACAAATGCTTTCTACGGACATCTCCAAGAATGCATGGATCATGCAATCCCAAATAAAACCAAGACCCTCTCCACCAAGGGCAGGCGTCCTGTCTGGTGGACCCCAGCCATAAACAAATTGTATAACAAAAGAAGGAAGCTACTGCACGACAGAGCAAAATCCCATAAAGAGAAGGCATCTCTGATCAGCACTAGTAGAAAGCTACGTTCTCTCATAAAAACATCCAAGGCCAACTTTGAGAGAAAAATCGCTATGGACACTAAAGATAACCACAAGGCCTTCTTCAGCTATGTTAGAAACCTGGGCGGAAACCCTCAGATATGTTCAGAGTTAGTTCACAATGACAAAAAATACACTGAACCCACAGATATTGCCAACATTCTGGCAGACAGGTTCAATGCAAATTTCTCCCCTCCCTCACCCCCAAAAGAAGAAATACTTATCCCAGCTGAATGTAACCTCCCTGTCATCTCAGATGTCCAGGTGAGAACCGCCCTCAGCAAAGCTAAAAACACAGCATCAATGGGACCTGACGGTATCCCGGGTTGCGTGCTATGTGAACTCCAAGAGGAGCTAAACCCGCACATAAAAATGCTATTTAACCTTAGCCTTACTACAGGATATGTACCTGAACACTGGCGTACAGCAACAGTAGTCCCACTCCACAAAGGAGGCACCTCTACAGACCCTGGTAACTACCGCCCCATAAGCTTAACCAGCCTGGTCTGCAAAGCTATGGAAAGAATCATTATGGAACTCATAAACAGAGACATTGGGGACTTACAGACACTTGATCCCACCTAGTTCGGCTTTGTAAAGGGCATATCCTGCCTTTTGAACCTGGTTGACTTTTTCGAAACAGTCACTAGAGCCATTGATGAGGGCAAAGCAGTCCATACAGCCTACCTGGACTTGGCTAAAGCTTTCGACACAATACCCCACTCTGGCATCATAGACAAGCTCAACAGCTTAAATGTAAATCCATATGTCACAAGATGGGTGGCAAACTGGCTAAAGGATAGAACCCATAAAGTCAAAATCACTGGAGCCATGTCAGACTCAAAGCCAGTCACAAGTGGTGTACCACAGGGCTCTGTCCTGGGACCCCTCTTGCTCGGCATTTATTTCTCAGATGTGAAAGCAAACATGGAAGGGTTGTGGCTGACAAAGTTCGCAGATGACTGCAAACTAGGCGCCATAGTCGATACACCAGCTGACACATACATCCTACAGAAAGGCCTCACTGAAATGGACAACTGGTGCCGGAGTCATGGCCTTAAACTAAATGCCAAAAAATGTATGGTCATCCCCTTTGGGAAAAACAAAGTACCCACAAATTATCACATAGACAGTAACCCACTGAGTACGGAAAAAGTAATCGGAGACCTGGGGACCCAAGTCGATAGTGACCTCTTATTTGACACCCACGTTGCCAAAGTGGTTAGAAAGACTTTCTACCTTGCCCACCTTATCATGAAGGGATTCACATCCAGATCAAAGGAGGTCATTGTACCCCTATACTCCTCCCTTATCAGGCCCATGACTGAGTACAATGCCCCATTTGGTATGTACCTCACCCGGCACTTGCAACAACTAGAGAGACCCCAAAAGTACCTCACCAAGAGGATCAAGGGTCTCCAACATATGTCATATGCTGCCAGACTAAAGAAATTCCAGCTCTATTCAGTAGCATACCGCCTGCTCAGAGGTGATCTGTGCCTGATGTACAAGGCCATGTCCAATCTGGAATTGATGGACATGCTCCACCTCAAAAAATCCAAATCCATCAGAACCACGAGAGCTAAAGATTTAAACCTCGGCACAAATATGAACAGGACATGCTGGAGGGACAGATTCATAACTCAGAGGCTTCCCATACTCTGGAACAGAATCCCAGTTCATGTTAGGCAGAGCCCCTCACTGACTCTCTTCAAGAGAAATCTTGACGAGTGGATGGGAGATCGTAGGTTTAACCCGGGGGTCATCTCTGTGTCACTACTAGACAGAGGCACAGTAAACTAATTCTATTATGTAAGGGGGTCTTCACTGTGTCACTACTAGACAGAGGCACAGTATTCTAAATCTACTCTGTACACTTTTGTACCATTACATGGGGTGGCGAAAGCCACATCACTATGGCTAGGCTTATAAATGCCCCAGGGCAGCTAGCCTAGTACTAAACTATGAAACTATGAAACTATGAATCATACACCACACCTGACACTCTATGCCAACTGGCTGCAGCCCTTCTAATTCTAGCTTTGACCTCTTCATTCAGAATTCCCTTCTCATCAACCACCCATCCCAGATACTTGAAGCTATTAACCTGTTCCACTATTTTCCCTTCTACCTCAATTCTCAGCTTCCTCTAATTTCCCCAGTTTGCTACCATTGCAACTGTCTTATCTGTACTTCGTTTCATCCCATGTGCCTTCAGTTTTGCATTCCATTCCACTATCCTTTGCTACAGTTCTTTCTCAAAGTCTGCCTGAAATACAATATCTGCATACACCAACATTGTTGATGTGTCCGCTCCAACCTGTTTGCTAATGTAGTCCATCACCAGTATGAACAGCAGTGGGCTCAAACCTGAACCCTGGTGCATACCCACTCCCACTAGCAACCCATCTGTGAGACCGAACACTGTTCATACTTAAGTCACTGGGTCCTTGTACATAGCCTACACTAATTCTACCAATGTTTCTGGGACTTTGAACCACTATAGTACTGCCCAGAACAGCTTTCTTGGGACCTTGTCATATGCTTTCTCCAAGTCTAGGAATGTCCTCTCACTGCAAATATCAGGTCAGTTGTGCTGCATCCTGATCTGAACTGCTCATCTCCCATCTCAATTTCTACTAGTCACCATATCCGTTTATCAATCACACTCTCCAGAACATTCGTGCAATGTGACAGGACTTTCATACCTCTGTACTGCCCACGGATGTGGATGCCCCTTTATTCTTGTACACTGGCATGAGTATGCTTATTCTACAGTCATCTGGGATATGCCTTCCTCTCCACACTGCTATGAGTACCCTCAGGAGCCATTTCTCCCCTATCTCATCCAGCATCTTTATCATATCTGCTGTGACCTCATCTCAGCCTGCAGCTTTCCATTACTTCATTTTCCTAAGTGCTATTCTTACTTCTTCTAGGGACGGCTCCTCTTTTTCTCTCCTCATAGGTTGCGTCTGAAGCAGTACAGCTTCTGAGGGGTTTTCTTCATTCAGAAGCTGCTAGATGTACTCCTTCCATCTGCCTTTGATGTCCTGTGGTCTGATGAGGAGGTTGTTGCTGGCATCCCTTATAAAAAGTGTCTGACCATCTTCTTTATCTTTCCGTCTTTGCCTTGCAACTTGATATAGTTTCTTGGCGCCACCTGCTGAGTCACTTTCCAGAAGCTGGTAGAGTGCCTCCAATGACCTGTTCCTTGTTATTGCAACTCCTTTCTTAGCTTCTTTGTTAGCTGACCTATATTCCTTCCTAGCCAGGCCCGTCTTTTCTGTCTCCCACTTTTTACTGCACTCTTTCTTTCTTTTATGACTTCCTGGACTTCTGCATTCCACTACCAGCTTTCCTTGTGTACCTTATTTATATACCTGGCTCAGCCAAATATCTGTGCTGTAGACCTCACACATGCTGTTTTGAGGCTCTGCCATTCTTCTTCGACTCCACCTATTTCCTTCTGTTCTTGGGGTGCTAGAACCCTGAGTAATTGCTTAAACTGTTGTACTTTTTTCCTAGTCAATTTCCAGGTTTTTAGCCTGGTCTCAGTTGACATTACAGCCCTTGACAACCACTGATTGCAGCTTATTGTGGCAACTACTGGTTTAGGCAGTGGGCCGACTGTTTCACTGTGGATGACTTTGCAATCATTGATTCTACACCAGTGCCCTTTCCTTACCAAGAAGATGTCCACCTGAGATGCATGTTGGCCACTCTTGTATGTGATCTTGTGACTCTCTCTCTTTCAGAACCATATGTTGGGCTACTTTTAAGCCATTTTACAGACAGAAGTCTAGAATGGCCTCTCTTCCTTTATTCCTGTTGCCCCACCCATGTGGACCCAGGCAGTCCTCAAATCCTGTTCTGTCCCAATATGTACATTCAAGTCAACCATTATCAACACCAATTCCTGTTGTCCTGCTTTATCTAGTAGGTCCTGCAACTGCTGTATGAATGCACTCTTTTTCTCACTATCACAACTGTGCTGTGGGGCATAGGCTGAGATTATAAATATTGCCCTATCATTACACCGGAGTTTGATTGCCATGAGTCTGTCAATCATTTTGGTGATATCCCTCACTACCTTCTGAAACCTCTCTCTCACCACAATTTCCACATTTTTCCAGCCTGTCCTCCCAAGCTAAGTGGCTTTACTGCACTGGCCTTCCATCATGTCTGTTGGATACACAGGATGTCCAAGCTCCATCCTGTGAGAGTATAGTGATTATTAGTTCATGTTTGGCAGGTTAATTGGTTTTATGTCCAGCTTTCGCTCAACAGATCTATCCCAATTAACACAGGCTGAGCTATTCTGAAATATGGTTAGGGAGGCACTCTACTTCACATGGATGGGGAGCCTGTTCCAAGGCATGGGGATTCTCTGAGACATAAATCGCTCACTAACATGTCTTATTTATGCCACAATCAAAATGTAAATCCTTGGATCTAATGGTTCTGAAGTTGTTTATTTTGCACATGTACAAAAGGTCCATCAGAGCTGGAACTGAGGATGTCTTGTACCCCAGTCATAGATTATCTCTCAGTAACCTGTAAGAGACAGAATATAGAGATAAGGCTATAAGGTCATCCATTCAGGACAATGTGTTTATACCCTGGATTTTCCTGGTAAGGAACCTTTGTGGCTGCTCCACCTGTTGCATGTGTTTGGTCAGGTAAATGATGAATGGGACATTGCACTCAATGATGTGTCTGATAAGGGCCGAATAAAGGGGCACTATTACAACCTTGGACCTGGATGACATGTCCTTACTTATAATTTGGGCAAAACAGAATGATTTGCTTACTACCTTGGTGACATGTTGGTCAAAGGCCACATTACAGTCTACATGTTCCCAGATTCCTGTTTACTGGGGCAACTCTTAGGGGTATCTTATCAATGGTGTAATTAGCTTAGGTGGCGTTTTTTCCAAAAGGCACTATAATGCATTTCTTGGCATTGAGTTTTAGTCCGTGACTTTGGCACCAGTTATTTGTCTGTGTTAAACCCTCTTGTAAGATGTTTGTATCATGGGGGCAATCTATGGTAGCTCCCAATTTGCAGTCATTTGCAAACTTGGTCAGTCAAAGGCCCATGACATTAGCCTTCACCTCTGAGAAGTAGGTGCCAAATATGAGCGGTCCCAGCACAGAGCCCTGAGGTACTCCTCAGGTGATCAGTCTCTTAGTGGAGGTGTTATCACCGATCCTGACTTCCTGGTTCCTCCCTGTGAGCCAGCTGGCAATCCACTGAGTTATGTAGGTGTTTATGCCCATTTTGATGAGTTAGTCAACTATACCCAAGTGGGGTATCATACTGAACACCTTAGCTAGGTCTAGGTAGGCGGTATGCACCATTTTCAACACATCCATTGCCTTGGTGACCTTCTTAAAGAAGTCCACCGGGTTTAGTAGGCATGACCTCCTCTTGACAAAGCCTTTGTTCATTCATCCACAGCTTTGCATATTAGACTAGTCAGACTAAAAGGTTTGTAGTTTCAAGGGTCAATTGATGGCCGACCCTTGTGAAATGGAATAACCATTGCAGTCCTTCATTCTCTTGGTACAAAGCTTCCTTTGAGGTTATAGCTGAAAAGTGACTCAACTGGTCCTGAGAGATCATGTTTCAAGCTAGTTAGGAGGCATCCCAAGAAACTGTTGTAACCCACGAAGGCTGTGTTTTTAGCCTTAGTGAGCATGCCAGGAGCTGCACTTTATTAATACTTGGAGAGAGTTATGCTAGTAGGTATTTTGTGGGAGAAGGCGAGAGGAGGTTGAGATGAATTTGTCATCCAGTAAATTTGCTATGTCACTCTACTCAGTGAAGGTGACACGACTGACTACCAGTTCAGCACACTGGTGTTGTCCTTTGAAGTTTTAGAAATAGCTATAGCAGGACTTGTGGTTTTCTTTAGCCTGAGAGGTTATCTTGACCTTAAAATTTGGCCTTGTTTGACAATTAGTCCTCTTAGCTTTCTATTTGGTTGAATTAGAGAGCTCATATCATTGTGGGAGTTGCTCTTCCTGATTTGAGCCATTATTTTTCCTTTTGTTATACACCCTAATAAGGTTAGGATTCCACCAATGTGGTTTATTTTTAGAGATTGTTTTGGACTTACTTATAGTAGGTATAGCAACCATGATACAGCTATTTACATGGTTGTATAGGGTCTCTGTGAACAATTCCACATAGGTTGCTGTGAACTTGGGGTTGGCAGGGGCATTGAATTTTGACAATAACTTAATAGGATGTAGTTTGCTTTAAAATAGTTCCTGTTAGACAGTTTGCTGGGGTTACAGAGTTGATTTTTGTTTTGAAGGAGACAGCTTTGTGGTCTAATCTAACCAGTGAGGACATGGCACATGAGGGGCAGCTTTCTCACATATTGGTGAGTACCAAGTCCAGTATGTTTGAACCTCTGGTGGGTGTATGCACTATCTGGTCAAGGGTATTTGTGTTAATAAAGTCTAGGAATCGTTGTGCCACCAGTCTGCAGATGTGCAGTTACAGTTTCCCATGAAAAGGATATTTGGTTTAATGGTGAGTGTCTCCAGTAGGTCTAGGGATGAGCTATGGGATTCGAGGGACATAGAGGACAATCTATAGCTTGCTAGAATACGGTATGGGACTTTGTCTGTGGTAACTTGCATTTGGATACATTCTGATGCATAGTCTTGTTTAACCAACGTAGAGTTATACTTGCTGGTAATATAGATTGAGATTTCTCCACCTTTTGTCTTTGTCTGTGCAGCTGATGGTCTAAATGTGTGGAAAGCACTGAAGACTTTCTGTGGATTTAATCCATGTATCAGTAATGGCACAGATGCCTATAATCCTCAGAGAGTGATGAGAGCTTGTAGGGTGTGGAGTTTCTTGTTTAGGATCATAGCATTTAGCAGTGGTGTGTCTCAATACAATGCCTAGAAACACACTATACATACTGCCATCAAACAGACAGCAGCTGCACACATGGGCAGTTTTGTGTGTTGGTGAGTACATGTACCACACTTATGACCAGTCAACACCTTTAATGCATATTTCTTTGTAATTCCATATTTACATGCATGAAGGTGGCTGTCTCCAGAAAAGCAATTTCTCTAGAGCAATGAATAACATCCTGCTGTGAGCTTTCCATTAGCATTGTCAACACATGCTATGAAGCAAGAGATCTGACAGGGCCTGCCATGTGCAAGTCTGGCTGGATCTTATAGAAGATATCAATGCTGTTGGTGGACAAATTGAGACATAATAGTTGGCCCATAGAAGGGTCACCCACATGAAAATACAGGCACACAGTAAAGCAATCTGCCTGGCACAGAAGCACAGAGAAACAGGTGAGGGTCCACCAACACAGTCACCACTGACAGACATGGCATCATTGTCTGTGAGTCTAGATAGTTCAGGAATTCACAGTGGAGTGCTGGATGTGGAATTGTTAGTGGCACCCTGAATATCAGCTGCTGATGCCCTGGATGGGTATGTCTAAACATGTGGTATTATCTGCAGTACTCTTCCAGCTCAGGGTCATAAAGCAAGGCAGTCAGCTCAAGGTATTTTAGCCATAATTTTTTCATAGCCCTCAGGATCATAAAGCATGGCAGTCAGCTCAAGGTATTTTAGCCATAATTGTTCTATAGCTCTCTGTTATACAGCAGTAGTTTCAATGGGCTGAGGCTGTTGGTGCAGGGTTCATCCTTCTATTGGGTAATGCCTTTATGCTTTTACAGGTGCTGTGTTTTCTGGTTCCTCCACCATGGTCTGATGTTGAGGAATTGGCAAGGTCTGATGATGATATTATTCAAATCCTACTACAGGCAAGAGCCATGGTGTCAGTGCCAGACTCAGGTAATGTGATGCCAACATCCTCACCATTTCCACATGCACAGTTCTTCTGCCTGTGCAACCCACCACATGGCCCCATGATGCCACCAAAGGACAGGGTGAGTTGAACAGATCAGCCCAGGCAGTGTTTTCATCTCAAGCAGTGGCATCACCCTTGGCTGCTGCCAAGTGATTGAGAAGATGAGCTCATAAGGTGGCATGCTGGTGGTCAAGCATTCTCTGGGTACCCACCTCCTAAGCTGAGTGCCTTCATGGCCAGTATTCAGTGTTTATGTAGGGTCATATTACAGGGACAGGCAGAGTCCACTACAGCCATAGCCAAGTTGATCAAGCTAATATGATCTATGTGATGACTTGTGAGGGTCTGGGCCTGATGTGCACCATTATGGACATGTGATATAAAATATCTATATCCCGATAATTCCCATATGCAGACAACCATCATGGCCACCACTAATTCTGTGGCCAGTTTACCTCTGCTTTTGGTAGGGGAAGCCCACCATAGGAGAAGACAGGCCACAGTTTAGGACACACAATGCTACCTACACACCACCATCCAGTGCTGAGGGCACTATAGGATGTGAAACATAAAAAGTCAATGAGGTGTTCATGCTAAGACCAGCCATAATGCATCCTGCCATTCATGCTCTTGAAGCGGTTCATCTTCTGTGCATGCTATAGATCATGACTGTGAGTTTCACAGTAAAAGGTACCCCCATGAATATGAATGTGTACATATCTTGTGAGTACCCTAAACCTGTCCATCACACTCCAAACATAGTACTGCATCCAGTGCCTGACAATCCTGTGAATGTAAGTATTCTAAATTATTTTTTACTGAATGAATAACACTGAAGCATCAACATGTTGAAAACAAATTTCAAATATGATTAATTCTGAATACATGGGCATTTTAGTATTTTTTCCCCCACCAGTTATTCCCATACAACAACTTGCATGATCAAATACACAAACATGAAGCTTGCAACCATGGGCACCCGCAGGCAGGTGCAAGGGGGTGCACTTGCACCCCCCTGGAACCGGCTGGCTGAGAAATTAATTTAAATAAAAAAAGTTTTTTTTTTTTTTAAAGGGCGTTCCTCTTTAAGAACGCCCTTTGCATCCCGTCCAGTCGCACAGACACAACAGGTGTTTGCGACCTGTTTTCATCTTCTGTGTCTGTGCGACTGATGGTTTACGTCTTCGTCTTTTGCACCTACTGGAAATTTCAATTCAAGAGGATGTTCGGACTGCGCAGATGAATGTAGAAGTGAGAGGTAGGTGTGTACGTGTGTGTTTAAGTGTTTAAGAGATGTGTGTGTGTGTGTGTGTGTGTGTGTGTGTGTGTGTGTGTGTGTGTGTGTGTGTGTGTGTGTGTGTGTGTGTAAGAAATAGGCAGGTAGGACTCGAAGTCTGTGGATGTAAGAAGTAGGTAGAATATGTTAAGCTTAGCAATCACTCACAAATTGTATGACATTTTAGTTCTGACACGCAAAGTCATGAAAACTGGCCTGATTGTACTATAATGGTTTGGTTGCTCTGGTAATCCATGCAGACATTTAAGAAGCTTCTGTTGCTGAAGCAAATTGAAAACTTTCTTTAACTCAGAAAAACGCCATACTACTGAACTCCCTTTGCATCACAGGTTCTTGTAAAAGTGGAGTGGCTGAGTGTTAGAAAGTCCAGTGCAGACAAATTGTTAATTATTTCATAGTAGTCCATTGTTTTCTAATTGATTTTTTAAATTGCTTTCATCATTTACTAATATATGATGTTATATACACTTTTCTACCTCTTCTAATACTAGAAAGCTCACTCCAAATATTACATTTTGTTTGAAACAGAAAATGTCTTGTACATTGTTTGGCAGAGTTATAATCATATTTCTGAAAACTGCTGTTTGTCTCTATTGGTCTCTGTCTGTCTGTCTTAAACAATATCATGAAGTAAATCTTGGAAACCTAAAATGCTTGAATGGCTCTTTGACAGAAAGGGATGAAGCTCTGATTGTGATTCAGATGACTTGATCTTGATCAGTTACTCAGGCACTGTAGAAACCATCAGGGGATAGTAGAAGTGAGCTGGCTGCTATCAACAAGTTCATACAGGAGTGTGGGGAGGCAGGGGTCTATATTATATGCTCAGAGACTTTTCTTCAAACATATAATCATCGACACCTAAAGAGAGAATGCTCTAAAGCGCAAACAGCCACGTCGGGCTGTACACAAAAAACACAAACTTCAAAACCCTGATCAAGTAGGGGGATTCACCCCCCACCCCCCCTAACTAAATATACCAACTCTGAGATCGCTATACGTTGGGGAGTAAGGCAATTCCCAATAATGGCCAACAGATTTTTTTCCAGAGGAAAAAATTTGTGGATGTGGCCATTCGCACTTGATTATATGTTGGAAGAAAAGTCTCTTTGAGCATATAATATAGACCTGGGGAGGTGGGTATTGTCCAGTATGCTGCAGTGCTGACACCCACTGGAGGGCAGATGTACAGCAGGCTTTATGTGGACCAAGTACTGGCAGTATAAAATTGCATTACCCATGGTCTTCATCTCATAGGCTATGGCTGCATAGCTGCACATGAATTACAGACCATATATAGAAAACCCAAATGGCTACCTGGATAATGACTAATGATCAAATGGTTCTTACATTTTACTGGTGACTAGATAGTGCTCTGTGGTAGTGATGGTGGTTCAGATAGTCAGGCATAATGGAAAAGAAAGCCACATTTCCTAAATAAATAAATGTTTTTATGTTGAAGACTAGTTTATTTGCAGCATGAAGCGCTTATTCAAGTGTCTTTTTTTTCACAAATTAGAATGTTCGCAATGAGTTGTCCTGCAGATGCTTGATAATTGTGTTTAGTTCTTAAAGATAGGTATATTTCATCAGTATTATTTTTATATAATTATTTATGCCTGAAAAGAAATCCATTATTTCATTCATATTCTCTCTTCATAACATTGTTGATTCGTATCCCTCATTCACTCCTAACACCTCAGATGTTTTTCCTGTTCTCCCATGATTCCAAATGCAGCAGTTTTATAAATCTGTTTACTTTTTCTATCTTTTAAGCTTGCTGTGTTAGATGCAGTTTTATGTAAGATAATTTGTAATTTTAAGGGGCATTACTGTAGTTGCTTTTGTAAAACTTTTTTTTTATTATTAAATGATTTGGGCAGCTGTAAGGCTTTATTTACTTGTCAAGTTTATTCCATGAATGAGCTTTACCGTTTTTCTTCTGTTGGATTACTGAAAAGTGTATGTGCTAAAGCAATATCATTTGCTTTCAGGTTTGTCCGAGTTTCCATTTGTTGTGGTCATTGCCATGTCTTTAAGGACTGCCTTGTTAGCTACAGATGTTTTTGCTTCATAGAACAAAGCATTCCAAATACATCACTGTTCCTGGCATTAAGCTCTTGTCAATGTCAAAATGTACTGGGATGAGAAGTTGACATAATGGTTAAGGTGCTATATTGCAAACACAAGGTGTAGGGTTTGATTCTCACATAGAATAGCAGGCTAGGATTAAAATGGCCCATAAAGGGCAGTTCGGCTAGTGCTAATCTATGAAGCTATGAATCTGTGACTATTAAAATTAAATAAGTTTTTATTCTTGACAGTCTTAGCTTCTGGGTAGATTTTGTGGTTTATTCTGTTTGAAAACTGAACATTTGTTTGCTTCAGCTGAAATTGAGTTGGAATCATTCTCCTAATTATTTATTTTTTAGTTTTTATATGCCTCTTGTGCCTGCACTGAATCATCCTTCTATAATTCAGATCATCATTTTTCAGTATCTTTCGTTGAGTTAAATTATTTTTCCTGTAATGCTTCATCAGTTACAGTAGCTTGGTTCCCTGTCTGTGTGACACCAAATAATTGCTTTCTACATCTGCAGAGGATACATTTAGGAAATCTGTGTCCAGCTTCTGAATCTTACATGGCACCTTTTGTATGTCTCACAATACCATGTTGTTTGGTTTTGACTTCACAATATCCTTAACCTTCTACAGAAGCTGTCTCTCATAACATGCAATCTATTCAAGAGATACAGAATGATGACATTTAAAAGGAGACAGAAGTGCTGTGGCAGTAAAAAATCAGAAGGTACAGTCCCTTGTTTGTAAGCAGTACTGAAGTGTAGCAATTTAATTTACTGTGGGTATAGCATTTGGTGTTTGAGGGCTATGGATTCTGGCAGCCAAAAAACAAAATCTCCTGTTTTGGATGTCACCCTAGATCCTGTGAAAACTTAATTATCAGAAGTGATGAAAACTAAACAAACATCCTTCATAATTTCTAAGTTTAGATGCCTAGAAATTTTAAGGAAAGGAAAACAAATTGCATAGGAAAATATGCTGGTCTTGTTCAGATTCTGTAGTGAAAATGGTTAACTTATGACATTAATGCATTATTTGTTAGGTTGCAGACATTGTTGCAGGTACAGCATTTAGTTCTCTTGTTTCCTTTTCACCTCGGCCTTCATTATCTCATACTCTGGGTAAATTCTAGTTGAAGTCTTGCTAGATTACCTTCATCTGTCGTCCAAAGTAAAAGCAGAAAAACACATCAATGGCAACCAAAAACACACACTGACCACAAAATCGAATGGAAATAAAAATAAACACTAGTGCAGCTACCACAGCTAATAACATAAACTTTAATGAAATGAAAAACTGAGGATAAGCACTTTTGCGTTACTAGGAATGCTTCTTTAGATCACCTTGATGACATAAATATTTAAAAGAAAAATAACCAATGAAAAAAGCAATTACAAATTCGCAAAAAATCAGTTTGTTAAAAAGTAAAGACATTCAACCAATCAAAGAATATGTATGCCTTGTATACCTAAATGCAAAAAAATAACTATAAATACAAAGAAACCAACACTAACTAGAGCTTATCCTCAGTTTTTTAGTTCATTAAAGATTGTTATTAGCCGTGGTAGCCGGACTGGTGTATTTTCATCTATCCTTTCCCTGACAGATGGGTTATTTAGCACAACACTGCTAAGTTACCTCCTATAGTCAAACTCGGGTCTTTAATATTCCTTGCGCCACAGCAGGACTTTCAGGATTTGTTCACCATGTACTTGTAGATGATATTTCAAGAGTAGGAGAGCACACTCCTTCAGGTACTGCACTTGGCATACTGATTACTTTTTGCTAGAATGAAGTGAAGGGCAATGCATGTTTAGTTTAAAAGAGCACGTTTTTATTTAAATGCAGTCCTTTGCAACTCTGTGCTGCTCACCATTGTTTCCTTTGTATACTGTTTAGCTCTGTTATAGCCCATGTTTTAATGTATTGTGGTACTGTTACTCCTTTGCTCCTAATCGCTAATGTAATTATACCTACTCTCCCACTTAGTCTTCCCTTACTCTATACCTCCTATGAACTCACACCCTCACTACATACTATCCCTAGGCCACCCATACTGCATAATCCATTCTATCCCATTGTAGCCTTTCCCTAATAATTGGCTGTGTCATCTCATCATAGTAGTAATAATACCTTCTTCCTTTTACAGCTTGTGGTCTATACCTGCAATGCCCCAGGCATCCCACCTGTGCTGCATAGCACCCTGGTTCCCTACCAGCAAGAACTATCTCAGACATCGTGCGGTGCATCTGGAAAACTGTCCTGCCTCCCCACAAGAATCTAAACCATCTAACGTGTGTATGTACCAAACTGCATAGTCTTTTGTGCCACTGGTTGATGTTTTTGACCCAGCGTGCGCTAGCCAGTAGCCCAACACCGACCCAGTCACCTGTTGCTCCATAGACTCCATCCTTTCCCCCCTGTGCTGCCCCAAACATCTGCAAATTACCCACTTTAGTCTGCAGGTGACAGCATCCACCCACTAACTAACTTACATCTCATTCTTACTTAGCTCTGAACTTTCTGACTAATCCTCCAGCTGCCTATCCTACCTCTGTATCCTTATGATTTCTATGTCTGCATTCCACTCTTAGACTCAGTGCCCTACTCCTACCCTCTGTGGCTACTTACCTTGTGTTTCTACTCCTGCCCTCACTGATTGTTTTTCATAGCTCACTCATCTCTTGGTCTTCCTTTCTTAGCTCTTCCCGCTCCGTTCGCCCTACGGGCTCACTCCGCTCCCCTACCCTGCCCCCTATTTCCACCCACCCCCACTACCTCTAGCTTTATAGCCCATTGACCACACCCTACTTAGCTCTTGACCCACCTCTCACCCTCTTAGCTCCTCCCCTAACAACTCATACCACACCTCACCCTCCTAGCCACTCCCCAATCAACTCATACCACAACCCTTTTACACCTACACCATACACTCCACTCTTTTCAATCCCTCCTCCCAACTAAAACCCTAAATTACAACTATGCTAGCAAAATCATCCTCATTTATAACCCATCTACTACTACTTCTTGTTCTATCCTATCTAACCTACCTTACCATACCCTTCAATACTATCCATTCACCCCACTTTCACACTACTAGTTCAATCCCTGAACAAAATCAACACTCTTCAACATTCATCAGCCCCCATCTTTACTTCAATAACCCCTCCCTTCTCTTCCCATTCAGACTCTTCCCCATCCACAAACACACACCCCTAACCCTAACTAGCACCAAATATACAACCCACAATCTATACACAAAACTATCCAATGACCTTTATTTTCAACTTCAACATTTAATCAACACCCTTCTTTCTGGTGACATTCACCCCAACCCAGGTCCCTCTCCCATCAACTCCTCATATACACCATCTTACACCCCTCCATCTGTAAAAACCCTCTCCTTCTCAGCATTAAACACTCAAAGTATATGCAACAAAATCCCCAACCTTCATGCCTGGCTTCTCCATAACCATCCCGACATACTCTCTATCTCTGAAACATGGCTAAAACCCTCCATAAAAGATTCTGAAATAGCTCCCCCCAACTACAATATCATCAGGAAAGATAGAACCCATAAAAAAGGAGGTGGAGTTGCTCTACTCTATTCCTCCTCCCTTTCAGTTACATCATACTCTAAGCCTATTCCCCAATTTGCCAATGCCGAACTACTTTTAGCCTTACTTCACCTAAACAAGCATAAAACCATATGCATAGCCTCCCTCTACATCCCTCCTGGTGACAACATACCTATTCTCGAAGACATACTCTCTTGGCTCTCCTCCAGTATTACAAATGAGACTTATATCCTAGGTGACGTTAACATTAACTGGCCCTCTGTCCAATCCCCCGCAAAATCCCTAAATATAAACCTTTATAACTTCCAACAGCTCATCAACTCCATAACCAGACCATCAAAAGACCTTTCCTCTGGGAGCACTATTGACTGGATCCTAGTATCACACCCTCATCTTATTACCAGCAGTGGCACCCTCCCAGACTCCTTCAGCGACCACTTTCCTACTTTCGCTCGTCGTCACTCTCCCTCACTGCAACTACCACAAACCACCATCTCTTTGCGTTCCTTAAAGAACTTCAACCCCCAACTCCTTCTCTGACTTACTTAAAAAATTCAACTGGAATCCTCTAAAAACTCTTCCCTTAGACGAAGCTGTCAATTATTTTAATACAACATTCCTAAACCTACTAGACAACTTGGCCCCTTTGAGAACTAAGTGAATTAAGAGCAAAACCATCCCCTGGCTAACTAAAAATACCTTAGCTGTCATGCACCTCCGTGATAAAGCCTTAAAGAACCACTACAAAAGCAGAACCCCTGACACCCTGAATGAATACAAAACACTCCGTAACAGAGTAAAAAAACTACCGACTGCAAATCCTACTACATTACCCTCCAAAATGATCACAAAACCAACCCTAAAAAATTCTGGGATACCATTTCCACCCTCTTCAACCCTGGGAAAAAGGAAAACCCTCAACCAGAACATAATGCTTCCGAAATTGACCTAGCCTCCCAATTTAACAGCTTTTTCATCGACTCCATAAGCAAATTAACATCATCTTTCAAAAATAATTCTACTCATCCAACTTCACTTCCCACAATCCCCCCCCCCCAGATACTTCCACCTCCCACCCATCTCCCTTCTCTCTCCAACCCATCCCCGTGTCAACTATTAAAAAACTCCTCCTAAAATTAAAACCATGCTCTAATGCCCTGATAATATCCCTTCCTTTTTCCTAAAAATAGCTGCTGATGCCATTGCCTTCCCCATCTGTATTCTTCTAAACCGGTCTATTCAAGAAGGCTATGTACCCCAAATCTGGAAGAAAGCATATATTATTCCTCCACAAAGGTGGAAACAATAATAACATCTCCAACTTTAGACCTATTGCCATCCTATCCCCATCTCTAAACTACTTGAGAAATGTATTCATATTCAATTTCTACCCCACCTCATCAACAATCACCTACTTACTCCCACACAGCATGGATTCAGACCTGGTCACAGCACTACTACTGCTCTAATCTCCTTCCTTGAAACCATAAATAAAGCACGCGACTCTAACTGTATCGTTTCCACACTCCTCTTGGATCTTTCTAAGGCTTTCGATACTATCTCTCACTCTCTCCTTCTGACTAAACTCTCTAATCTACAACTCTCACCCAATTCTACTAACTGGTTTACTAGCTACCTTTCCAATAGGCAACAAGCCGTCAAATGGAAGAAATCCACTTCCTTATTTCTTAACACTGCCACTGGTGTACCCCAAGGTTCTATACTAGGCCCTTACTGTTTAACATTTTCATCAATGACTTCCTCCGCACTATTCCTAATGCTAAAATCATCAAATACGCAGACTATTCAACAATTATCTGTGCTGCTAACTCCATTCCCACCCTGATACAGCTAACACAAGATGCCTTCTCTACCACCGAACAATGGATGCTAGATAATCATCTAGCTCTTAATCCATCAAAAACTAAACTCATGTTATTCACCCCATCCAAAACCTTAACTATCAACATAAATTCATTCTCCATAACCAGTCACAACAATACTACCCTTGAAATTGTTCCCAGTGCTAAACTATTAGGCATTCTTATTGATAATCAGCTTAAATTTGACACCCATATACAAAGTAACATAAAAAAACTCACCAGAAACTTGGCATGTTCTATCGCCATATTAAGCTTCCTCACCCCATCCACTAGATTCCTCCTTGCTTCCACATATCTCATCCCTTCCCTCCTTTATGGTGCCCCACTCTTTACCAATCTACAATCCTCTACCAAAACAAAACTCTCCTCCTGCTATAATAAAATCGCCAAATTCATCACTGGCCACAGATCCTCCTCTCATCACTGCATTGCTCTTCACAAGCTAAATTGGCTAGAACTTCCCAATTACCTCATCTACACTCAACTAACTCATGCCCACAAGCTCATATTCAAGCCCTCCCTCTGCCCTTCTCTTGCCTCAATCTTCACTATTCACATACCCAGCCGATCCCTAAGAACCAACACTCAGAACTTAATCAAACTCCACAAACCACAACGTCCAGCAGGCAAACTCCTACTCTCTTTTTCCCTAGCCCGTCTCTGGAACTCCCTCCCACCTCATATTCATAGCACCTGCAGTCTCCCCTCCTTTAAAACTCTCCTTCACTCACACTTACAAACACAGTGGGAATGCTCATGTTCCCATCCTGCTTAACTTTCCCAGCCACTATCTTATCCCTTAGCCAATAACCAGATCACCTCTACAGGAACTTACATACAGTAAATAAACACTTACAATTAATTCTGTGTACACACCTTCACACTATTGTCTTAATCTAAATATCTATCTTAGTGATTATAGTGACTTAAAAAAAAAATTTTGTTTTGTAAACTGATGTGAATTGTTACATATTGTTATGCTTTACCTTCTATTTCTGCTTTGATTTACTTTGGCTTAAATGTACTCTCCTTGCATTTTATTATGTTTTTATATATTGTATTTCACTATGTTTTTATTGTATCCTTGGAGCTTTTCTCCCCAGGATTCCATTGAAAACGGGCCCAATGGACCATCCTGGCAACCAAACTTCAAATAAATAAATAAAATAAATAAAGTATTGCAAGCAGCCAACCCATTAGACCAACATGCTTTTGCTTCAGTTTTATATACTTGGGAAGCTCGTTCTGAACTGCAAAAGGAAGATAATTCACCACTGTTTCGCAAAATTCACTACCATCTGACCTTCTGCATTCCTTTGTTTAACACCATACCTACCCATCACTTTGTCATCCACTCTGTTCCCTTCACCAACATGCCCATTGAAATCTGCTCCAATCACCACTCTCTCACCCTTAGGTACAGTCATCACCACTTCATCCAACTCACTCCAAAATTTTTCTTTCTCATCCATCGCACACCCAACTTGTGGAGCATATGCACTAACAACATTCATCATTACACCATCAATTTCCAGCTTCATAAACATCACACTATCCGACACTCTTTTCAACTCCAAAACACTCTTAGCATACTGTTCCTTCTGGATAACTCCTACGCCATTTCTCCTCCCATCCATACCATGATAAAACAATTTGAACCCACCTCCGATACACCTAGCCTTACTCCCCTTCCATTTGGTCTCTTGCACACACAATATACCAACCTTCCTTCCATCCATCATATAAAATGCATATTAACATAAATCCTGTTATTCTAGCAATGTTCTAAGTTCATGAGAGCAATATTTATAATCTGTCCCTATTTATGTTGGGCTTTGTCCAGATTTCTTGCAGAGGTTGAGGTGTGTGAGAGAAAGTGAAATGCCCTATTTAGAGTTAGCAGGTGGAATTTATTTTCAAGTGTATCTTCAGGGAATTGTGAGCTTCAAGGGAAGAGAAGTTTACTGCTGCTCATGCTAAGTCTGCTTAAAATGTGCAACTGTTTTGTTTAGCAAATGGTATCATTATTGTGGTATAGAATTTTAAAGCAGTGTTAGTAGTACAGCAGGTAGCATACTTGCATCTTGATGCAGAGGGCTATAGGTTCTACTCCCACAGCATGTAAATTTGTATTTTAAGGGGGTGGAGTGCTGCAGTCCTGGCTATGTCCTCCTTTGGATGAGATGCTTAATAACTATGAACTTGTTTTTCAGCTTACCACCCATTCTGTATTGCAAATATACCAGCTTACCATTTTTAATGTAACATAAGCAATGTATTCTTCAAGGGCAGAAGGCACTGAATTTGTTGATGAAATGCTGAAATATAAAGTTGTTTTCCAGCAACAACCTCTTCATTAGTTTCAGATCTCTAATGTGGAATTATTCAGATGACTTTTACTTCTGCAGAGATTGTGCATACTGACTGACATTGATGGATTGTAATGACAAAAGTTTAAGTGGCCTTTTATGGTTGAAATGTTTTGAATTGGGCAGTTTGTCATTATTGGTTCATATGTTTTGTTTCATTGCTTGCTGGAAAAACATTCAAAACTATAAATTTAAAACACAGTCTAACAAGTGGTGCTGTATTATAGAAGGGATATAATTAAATTATTTTATATTATAATTAATACAATCTGTATATATTATAATCGTGCATAATCATATGTATAAATATGTGCACTTCTTATGCATGGCTACTCTTGCTTATCACAGTAACAGGAAGGATACTGTCATGGCTGTGTCAAGAAAAAAGGTTTAAAGCTTTTAGTTAAGCATATAATGAAGTTGTTCACATCAGTGATAATGTAGACCCAGTTTCATATAACTAAGGGTCAACCACACAAAATCAGAAAACACCCAGAATTTCCCTTGCCCACTCAGTAAAACTAATCTTGAAAAAATAATTAATAATGTGCATATATTAGGGCTATTGGAATTATCTATAAAACGATGAAGTGATGATTTGCAACTATGTAAATGTTGGGATTATGAAGAAATGCTTAATTAAGCATTAATTAAAAGATATACATAATTTAGTGAATGCACACAGTTTAAGTTAAATACAGCTATAACGTGTTGTGCATTCAGAGCACAGAATGCCAGCTTTTATTTAAACAGCAACTTGTGTTACTGAGAGCTAATCTTGGAAGCCAAAGAACACTAGTGTTATAAACTAATCTGTTTAAATCTGTATAATCTGAACAGGCTCATGGGACTCAGTTTAGTGTCCTACATGAAAAATACTGAGCTAAAGAATACTATTCCCCAGTAGTTGTTTCTAAGTCACTTACAAATAAATAAATAAAACAAGGGGAAGTATTTTGAGGTAAAACAAATACCTTGTCTTTATGGTAGGTAAGTAAAACTCTGTTAGTACCCAAGTAAATAAAATGATTATTAGCAATGAATGAGAAATTATTCCAGTATAGAGAACTGAACAGCCAAGCCTTTTTGATCAGAATTCAAAAGGGCTGCCAGCTGAAAGTTCCCTTGAGTTAGTTGCAATGTACATGGGAGTATGTAAAACAACTTATCACGGATTTCTAATTAAATCCAGATATCTGTAATCATTGTAGAAGTAAAGCATAAAACAGGATGCACACTAAGAATTTTGACAGTGTTTATGGCAACTGGGGAGAAATAGCCAAGTAATGGGACCCTGTAATGGCTGTGTGGGGGAGGGGCTGCATGAGTGGAGGGGGTGGGGCTATGTGGGTGGAGGGGGTGGGGTTATGTGGGTGGAGGGGGTGGGGCTCTGGGTTTGCACCCCCCCCTGCAAAAAATCCTGCGGGCTCCCTTGCTTGCAACCCAGAAAACAATGTTTTACCCTGCTCTCTTTCTGTGTAAATATATATAGAATCCCCCCCCCCCGAAAATGGAAAACTAGTTTTACAAGAATTATACTGGCAAACGAACTGCTAAAATATACAGTCTATACAACTAGTTTTCCCTTTTTTGGTTTGTTCTTCCTTAAGGAAAATGTTTACTAACCTTAACGGCTGGAAACTACACTTCCTCAATACTAGGTTTCATTATCTGAAATATAAATATAAGTGTATATATATATATATATATATATATATATATATATATATATATATATAGACACACACAGACACACACTCCAATATTGCATTGCATAATAGCAAGAAAACAGCGCATTCCTTAACTTTTGCATACTTACTACATCACTGAACATGCAATGCAATAATGTCTGTCATCAACAAAGCACTATGTAAGTAGTACCACTGTACCTTACTTACACCTCAGTGAAACATAAACATAATAGCTTAAGTATCACTTCACTGGCTGCTTAGGAACTGGCATCATGTGATGCATTAGAAGAAGAAATAGTGAAATACTAAATTTTTTAGTAAAAAAAATAAAAATTATTTCAGCATTTTTACCAACTGACATTGCATTGTTCAATATTATAATTTTCAAAAAATGATACATACACTCTGCATCATCTTCTGGAGTTGTGTCCATGCACACACACTCATCAGCACTGTTCACTATCAAACACTCATAAGACAATGAAAACACGGCCTCTTCCTTGGCCAGTCCTGCTGACACCTCCACATTCCCTCACATGGATCAACCCTCAGCCCTACACGCACATGCTGCCTGCTGTTCACAGTTGTCACTGTGGCCTTCACCACCTCCACATAAGACAACAGCTATGCACTGCTGCTAGTACCCTGTTACCTGGGTAGTCTGTGTTTGATGCACAGTGTGGCGAGACCATGCATCTTATAGCACAGAATGGGTGTAGTACTGCATGCATCATATTTACTGTTATATGTTATGCATACTCTGGGCTATAGTTATGAACCAGATGCTGCCTCTCAGCCAGTGCCATGGTGTACTGGGCCCGTCTCCATCTCCCATATTGATTCCATGCAGCTGGCTCCTTCACAGGGTCCTTATCAGGCACCTGCTCCATTGCTGACACTGCAACTTCCTCTTTCTGACTGTCGACACCCTGTTGTAACTGGTTACATATTAATATGCTGTTTAATACTGTACACACTGCAAAGATTTTCTGTGTTCTAGTGTCATACTACAATGCACCACCTGACACATCTAGACAGTGCAAGCAGCTTTTAGCAATCCAAACGTTTACCTGAAAACAGTTTGAGTCTGTGACAGGGAAGTGCTGCGCATGCTGTCTACACAGTTTGTTGTTTTTTAATTAGAGACATTAGCCATGACTCCAAGGCATATCTGGTATCAACAGTAAGCTGGCCCTATGGAAACTCCCCCTTACAAATGACTGATATAAGTCACATATGAACCAAATGTAAGAGTCATAGCCAAGTGTCTGGTGGCCTGCTGACACTCTATATATTATAACTTGTGCATTACAGACCACCTGGCAGCTGATGGAGTGGATCCCTTTACAGTTTATATACCACTGTCCCTGCTCCCTGGGGGGATATTTATTACAATACTGGTGCAGACAATGACTCTTAGCACTTCAGGGAACCAGGCAATATCATAAAAAATGCCCACTCTCCTCTGTGGTTTGGAGGAATTGTATGTGTTCCCCCATATTATGTAGCATGACATCATGGAAATGGTGGGGTATCATTGAGGCCATACCTCTCAACTGTCCTAATTTTCACAGAATGTCTAGATTTTTGCCTCATATTTTTGGACTCTTCCGCATTAAATTTGTGGTTTTCTGGAAAATCACTAAATAATACTGACAGATGTTTGAGTTTCAGACTTCATATCCTTCAGAAAATACATATTGCAAAACCTGTTATTCGAGCAATTTTTTTTAAGTTTATAGGAACAATATTTAAAATCTGCCCCTATTTGTGGGCCTTTGTCCCCACCATTTATTTTTGGCTTTTTCCAGATTTCTTGCATTGAGAGGTTTAGAGGTATAGTAATGTCTTTCAGCTTTTCCCGGTTAGGGGTCGCCACAACGGAAATCCGGTCCGCTAATGATTGGCAGTGGATTTTTACAGTGCTGAGTTGCCAGCCCGCTGCCCAACCTTCAAAGAAGGCACACCCATTCATGCACGTACCTACCTGCATGTCTTTAAACGTCACTCAACCGCAGGGAGGACATGCAGACTCCACACAAAAGGCGTTCCAGCCGAGAATCAAACGGGAGAACCTCTTGCTATGAGGCAACAATGCTAACCGCTGCACCACCATGGCCTGAGAGTTTTAGAGGCATGTTTGAGGCAAATGTCTAGGATATATCCACTGTATCCGTACTCCATGCATCCTGTGAGTTTGCCCATGAAGGTGATATTTCTTAACTGGCTACTGCATATTTCCTCTGTCCTCATGGTAGAGGTCCACTATTTATGAGTAACAGAGGGCATGATGTGTTAGCCACAGATGGATGACTTGGTGGTGCTGACAGTGACAATGTGCACCTCTGTAACAATCAGCAGTGACAACAGCCTCTAACATATACATACTACTGTAGCAACTACCGCATACAATTTTTTATGATCTCTCGCCCATGATGCCAGAGTTTTAATGCCACTTGATAACTCTGGCAGCACTGTCTCTCCACATTTGATACAAATATTTCTGAAAGGCTTTGCTATTTTGCTTGCACTCATCTGCCTCCACCACTTTCCTCAGATTAATAAATCTGTTCAAACATTTTCATGTCATTATACAGCAGTATGCATATTATGCATGCCTCCACATTTCACAGTCTGCTGAGCTCATGCTTTGTATATGTCTGATTTGCTTCTCCCAAACTAGCACAATGCCGCTCTTTATAGAATACAGGCTACCACAATGCAAAAATATTTCTGAATCCGATGAACTGTTTTACTATACTCAGAAGTCATTACCCTTAATCCCATTCTAAATGTTACTAGATTACAGAAAAAAAGTAGTGTCTAATAACTTCAACTGAGTAATGCTTTCAGTTTCTAAAATGCTTGAGTCAAAGTTCATGTTTTCTCCTCAAGCCTTTCATCATACAGTGAGATTTGATTTATTTGTCTCTGTATGTAAGCTCTTCGAAACTGATAAAAGCACATGTAGCTTTTGTTTTCATATGCTGTACATTTTAGTACCTCCTGTCAAAAAAAAAATCAGTGAACCTGCTAAGAAATAATTTATTTACAATCTTACACCTAAACTGATTACAATAAAAAAAAGATAAAATTGACATCTGGTTACAGTCAATAAATGAAAAAAAAAGTAAAATATGATCCTGGTGTTCATCAACTCATAACATAGTCTTTATGGTACATGCTGGACTTTGGGGACCTTACAAAATACCCTGACATAGATTCTATCCTAAAAAGATAATATAGTGAATGTCAATGGTGTACTCAAAAAAGGAATATAACTTTAGCTGGACTGGTCAAGCCACAACATAAGAATCTCTAGCTGTCCCTTCTCAGCTGAACATAGGGGTTAGTCTTTATGGTAGGGTACCAGCAGCACTCAGGTAAAGAGGACCTATATCATTTAATGCTAGGGGACCACGTATTAACACCTTGTAACCCAACCTCAGGACCACAGGCAGTCAGTGCAAGCTGCACAAATGATGTCCAGTGTGAACAGTGGTTTACTCTGTCAATACTTGGCCACTAGCATTTTGACCACCAGTCTGAAGTCACAGAGGTTATGATACAGGATAAGACAGCAGTCCAGTCATAAGAAAACTACAGTAAGCACTACCTTAGCTGGGGCTTCAAATGGAAAGTGTGTTTAATCTGGCAAATGTTCTTTTGAAGGTACAACGATTTCACAACAGCAGTCATTTGGTATCATAGTCACAAACTGCCATGAGAACTATACACAAACTACACACTTTGGCCATGAACTACTGCCTACTCCACCCCCTGCCCCATATAACATTTTGGAAGAAAGACAATGTGCTACACAAGGTCTTAAGGGGGCAATGATACACTTTGCCGCAGTTTTGACAGAACTGAGGTTTAACCATCTAATTCAGCTAATTGTCATCCAGTTTAGGATGCCATCTTCCTTTTAATGACAGAAAAACTTGCACATGTACGTATGGGTTACTGTCCTTTCGTCAAATGATTATTTCATCAAAAAGATGGGTGTGTGACTGTTTGGGCAAATGTTTGTGTGGCTGAGTGGTGTCAGTGTCAATCAAAGGACGGTAGATATCTGGGGGTGGAAGTTTGTGTGTTAGTGTTAGTGGGTTATGGTCAGAGTAAATCTTAGATAAGGGAATAGACAGCAATAGTATATGTGTGAGTTGCAGTTATGTTAAGGGTTAGATGTAATGTTGTGTGTTACTGAGTGTGTCATGAGTCCAAGATGTCTTCTGTAAGTGGTACTGTTATGGGAAGGGTTTTTCTAGGGTGTAGGGTTGAGGTTAGGGGCAGTGACACAGTTAGGATTAGCATACAACGATGAGGTGCAACAGGGGGCAAACCTGCTCCACTTTATCAATATAATCTAACCTAATTCTAACTCTCATTCTGCTGCTGACCCTAGCCCTGACACTACACCTTACCTTAGAAAAAAATCTTCTCATAACACTACCACTGCTCAGGTAAATTATGTCTGCAGTTAGTGGCAGAGTTAACAGAGCAGAAGAGGAAACGGTTTTCAATATTCCAAGTTTTCGATGATCTAACTGTTTCATGCACTGAGTTTGATCATTTGTGGTTCATTTATTCAGTACTTTGATCAACTTTCATACATCACTGCAGAAAGTGCATTGTATTTATATCAGCATGTCAAAAGGTATAACTGGTGTTGTCTGTAAAATAGTAATAATACAGACCCCTACTCTGACTGAAATACTTTACAGATGGCAAGTACATTCAAACTATAGAGACCGGCAATAGAATCCTATACAGAGGTTAGTTCTTGGAGATATTAATTCCAGAAACAACTATTTGGCTATGCTGTAAGCGGCAGAAGGCAATAAATGAAGACTGTGGAAGATAAACCACAGTAGGTATGCAGTTACTCCACCAAGATCCCATGGTCCGTGGTGTCAAGTGATACACAGCGATAAGGAAAACAAAAAATAACTAACAGCATTAATCTATTGGTACTGTGACACCAGTTACTACTCTGAGCAAAGCAGTCACAGTACTACATATATATAAGAAATTAGATTATTAAAGATCAGACAGCAAACCTTTTGACTGCAGACTAACGCAAACACTCTTACTCTGTCCCTGTCCTTCAGGACATAAGTAGCACACATAAATGCTATTAACCCAACTTATTTTCATATTCTACATTCTGTCTCTCTCTCTCTCTCTCTCTCAATGTCTCATTCTCACTAAGAGAAGTTAATGGTAACAGTTTGAAATATTGGTATCTGCTAGACCGAGTCTTGAAATACGGAGACTGAAATGGTTGAAAGATCAGACTTACGTATACTAATTCCAAGATGCCATTTCTTGGAATACTCCCTTTTCTCTGAGATATGGCAATCTTAGAGTTGGTATATATAAGTTTGGGGGATTGAAGGGCTTGCCCTCCCCCAAAAGAAGTTTAAAGGAGCGATTTTCAAAATTCACTCTTGTCCTGTGTTTTTAGTCCTTTTTTTTTTGGTTTGCCAGCACTCAACATTTCAAAAGGGAACAGAAGTAACACATACGTTTTGTTATAAAACAATATAAACACTATTCAAATGCATTCATGACACACATTTTTGGGTCTGCTAAACAATTACAGATGGCAGTAGATGGAAAAATACTGAGTATAGTAACTTCATGCTATGATACATTATGCTTTGGAACAACCCCACACCCCTTGTTTTAGCTTTCACCTGGCCACCTAATTAACAAAGAAGTATTTAATTTGGATTTCAGTGCCTGATACTTTGAACTCAGCAATACAGCCACCACACAGAGCACTTTTTTTGTGGCAGTTACTATACTTCTGGGGTGTGGCCTGACACAGTGAACTACATTCCTTTCACATGGACTAGTAAGTCCTATGAAACTCCTATCACTGTCTTTGATTCTTAGTTCACATGTATCCCTTAGTGCCTTCCATCATAACGTTTTGAAATTACCCAAGAGCATACGTCTTTCCTACTAAAAGACCAATCCTGCTCTGTCCATACCCTCTAGTACCTAAGCATAATTAAGCAGAAAAGTCAGCCACAGGTCTCATGATCTTCAATCCCCCATGTTCTGGAGTTCTAGCTTCAGTTTGAGCATGCAGTGAGCCCAGATTCTTGATATACTTCAATATTCTGCCCATCTGAATAGGTGTGACAAATGGGTCTATATCATCAGATCGAATGTTTAGGTTATCGAACACCTAAACACTGAACTGGTAAGACCGAAAGCAGAAAACCGTAAACTGCCGATTTAATGCGGGGGAATGATTTCCCTTGGCCGTTAGCCAGATTTTGCCGTTTTTTTCTACTGTAGAGCGATCTTGGAGTTGGCATATTTAATTAGTAGGGGGTGTGTGGGTTTAAAATTTTTTTTTTTGTGGCCAATGGAAGTCTTTCCCTGTGCTGTTTGCGGTTTTCAGTTTCGGTCTTACCAGATCGATGTTTAGGTGTTCGATAACCTAAACATTCGATCTGGTGATACAGACACATGACAAACTGCTAACTTAAGCTAAGAAAACTCAAGTGTCTCAGAATACTTCTTTCTAATGAGAATGTTCTTTAAACCCCTGGCAGGCTAGAAAGATAGCTCCTAGACTGGATTCTTACTAATACTCCCCAACAAACCTATCAATTAGGCACCCTTCCAGATGATCTAAGTGACCACTCACTAACTTATATCATTAGGCACAAATCAAACCTAGCCTTACCTACCACCTACAAAACACTACAATCAAAAAAACAATTCAACTCTGATCAGTTTCTTGCTGAACTAAGACAATGTAATTGGTCCCAACTAAAACACCTTCCACTTAATGATGCTGTTGAATACTTTAATTCTACATTCCTATCCATACTAGATAACCATGCCCCAAGTCGCACTATTAGAACCAAAGCTAAAACAGCACCCTGGCTAACCAACAATACTAAGCAAAATATCACTCTCAGAAATAAATCCTGGGATAAATGGCGTTCCACTAAGAACCTAACTGACCAGCATAACTTCAAAGAACTTAGAAATAGTACAAAAAAAGCCATCCTTGCAGACAAAAAGAACTATTACTTTCAGCTACAACAAACTACAAAAAAAGAACCCAAAAAATTTTGGGCTAGTATTAATAATCTTCTATCCCCAGGCCAGTCACTCACACCAAATCCCCAGGACTCTAATCCAAACAATCCTAAACAAATAGCTAATGACTTCAACTCTTTCTTCACCAATACTATCCAAACTCTAGCAAATCACCTACCTCCTGACATCTCTAAATTACCCACACATACTTTACACACTTCTCTTCCCCTTTACCTTCAACCTGTATCTACCTCATTTATCTTATCCCTACTCCATAAACTGAAACCCACCACACCCTCTGCAGACAAACTTCCTGCAGAATTTCTGCAGTTAAGAGCTAAAGCCATTGCCTATCCCATCTCAATCCTGATAAATAGATCTATAAAGGAAGGAATTTTCCCTTCCATTTGGAAGATATCTCACATCATCCCACTACACAAAGGGGGCAATTCTAATGACTTCTCTAATTTTCGTCCCATAGCATTGCTATCACCTATAGCCAAAATCATGGAAAAGTGTATCCATAAACAACTCCTTAACCACCTTCTCCATAACAACCTACTTGCTAACAGTCAACATGGATTTAGACCATCACACAGTACCACTACAGCATTACTCTCCTTTACTAATGCTATCAACCATAACCGTAACAACACTAATCTATCATCTTCTATCTTCATAGATCTTTCAAAAGCTTTCGACATGGTTAATCATAAACTCCTTCTGCACATACTAAAATCTCTTTCAATTCATCCTTCTTCCTTATCCTGGTTTACATCTTACCTAGAAAACCGTCAGCAGGCAGTACTTTGGAAAAACTCATTATCTAACCTCCTTCCTGTCGCTTTAGGTGTGCCTCAAGGGTCTATCCTTGGCCCACTCCTATTTTCTATATTTATTAACGACCTCCAGTCAGCTATTCCAAACACTACTTGCATACAATATGCAGATGATTCCACTATAATCTGCACTGCTTCCTCTCAGACTGAACTCCTGTCACTTACCCAAGAAGCTTTTTCCACTGTTGAACGCTGGTTCTCTGACCGTTGCCTACTCCTCAACCCCAAGAAAACAAAGTTGCTATTGTTCTCACCTACCCACAAATCAAGCTCTCTTAATTTCTCTATTACTTCCTCTGATAACACTCTGATTTCTCCTGATGCTACTACAAAACTACTAGGAATAACTATTGACAACAATCTCAGTTTTGATTCTCATATTAACAACACAATAAAAGTAATAAACAAAAGATTGGTTCCCTTTATAGAATCAAACCATTCCTTACACCTGAAGCTCGGACCACCTTAGCTAGTTCTCACCTTATCTCTACCCTTCTATATGCTTCTACTATTTATACCAATCTCTCTAAAAATAACCTCAAGAAACTTGCTACATCTTACCATAATATTGCTCGATTTGCCACAGGATCCCTCTTCAGAACTCATCACTGTCTTAACCTAAAACAACTAGGCTGGCTTGAACTTCCTAACAAGCTGATTTATCAACAGCTCTTAACTGCTCACAAAATTCTATATCAGCCTTCTAAAACACCAATTCTCTCTAACCTCATTACGCCTTATAATAACTTGAAACACCTACACTCGTCAAACAAACTACTGGTTAATATTACCATACCCAATAACTCTGCAGGTGATAGCCTTTTTTCTAACTCTGTTGGAAAAATGTGGAACAAACTGCCATCTGATATCTCATCTTTGTCTAGTCTTCCACTCTTTAAAAAACAGCTGAAAACACATCTCAATAAACACTGGCTTTGTTCCTGTAACAACCCAGATTAACCTTTCTTTTTCCTTTCCTCCTTAATTCCTCCTCACACAACATCCTATAGACATATGTAAAAAAAAAAAAAAAAAATTTTTCAAAATCTTTTAATCATTTTCTTTTTCACCTTTTACATATTATATACTTATTTTTAGAATTTGTATAGCAAATATCTACTAAACTTTGTTTATGTAATTTCCTGCGATGACTATGCCTGTTTGCATGTATATCTCATGTTCTGACTCAATGTGTTATTATTTTTGACCTTGTATTGACTGTTTCTGTGAATTATCTGTAATATCGTTGGAGCTTTTCTCCCCGGGCCTCCACTGAAAATGGACATATATCCAGCTGGACTAGCCCGGTCAACAAATGTAAAATAAAATAAAATAAAAATAAATAAAATATTAATGCCTATGCTTTAAATAGCTGTATATATATATGTATGTTATGTATGTAGGGAAAAAACTTGCTGTACAATTTATCGGTTGTCCTGAAAAGATGTGCTCATGGGTTTATTACTGTCACTCTCTTCTTGGTAATGAAATTTCAGATCAGAAATTTAACTGGTAACTGATTTTATATATAAACGATCCAAGTCTATCACTGAACGTGACAGGTGCCTTCCTCATCAGTTGTGACTCCTGACTGTGAATTGTTTTCTCAGTAATGGCCTTAGATTCATTCAATAAAAATGGTGGCAACTTAGTATTTAAAATATACTGCTTTCTCCATTAACTTCCTCCCTGAACCATGTCAAGGCCTCTTCAGGTGGAATGGAATAAAGCCCACTCAAAACCATTCTTTTAGGTTAGCCTTATTTCTCATCAGGTTGTGGATCTATACTAAGCATTCCAAATCAATGACAATTTTTAAAAGCATCTCTAAATAATCTCTCTGCAGTTGCACCAGTGAAGGTATTAGGCTAAACTGTGTCTAAAAATAAATCTGCTGTGAGGAACTGAATCAGATGTTTCACTGAGATCCAGGCTAAGAAAATTCATTGTTTTTCAAACAATACTTATAACTGGAACCTAGTAAAATAAATCAGTTACAGTTACTGTATTTCTTAAGCTTTCTAGAAATTACTTTAAACACACTGTATATTAAGGCCCACTAAGTTTGCTAATCAAACCTGGGATACTGAAGACAGACAAATCTGCCACAGTACCAATGATCCAAGCTTGACAGCATGTCAACATGAGGAAGCAGTACAATGCAGAAGTTAATGTATTAGTCTGTGAAGCTGTAGAACTGGGTCTGCCTCTCACCATTTCCTACTTACACACTATATAACCGTGATCAAGTCAGCTTGTTTCTTTCTCTTCCCCATTCCAGTGGGAGTATCCAATTACCAAAATGCAAAGAGAAAACTACAAAATATATAGATGCCATATGTAAAAACAAACGACATAAAACATTTTTACCTCAGATTTTTCCAAATCTATTTGCCTGCAATTTTGTATAAGATTAATGAAATAGCGATAGCTTATTAGATCTTTGAATATATATGGAGGAGCCCTGTTATAAGTGATTGGTTACGAGCTACACCAGGCTTACAACATCATCAGACTTTTTAACATGACAAAAGGAACCATTTAGAGACTTTATTATGATTGATTCCACAAGCAGAGCTAATGTAATTGCCCAGAAATGGCACCAGTCAGGGGGACTTGCAAAAAGTTGGGAAAGCTCATTTCTCATACCTTGAAAAGGTAAGGATATAAAAGTATTTCCTCAGATAATATTATCAGACAAGCATGTGTTCAGCAGTGGTCTTTGGTAATAATCCACCTTTGTGCTGGACATTTTTTCATATCTGCACATGTACAGTACTGCATGTGATTCAATGCAGGTTGATAAAGGAAACCTTCACAATTTCTTGAAGTATAACAATGTAACAACTGTCTTTACAAGTAAAAGGATGCATCGGCAACGACCCCTGAATGAGGTTTGTGAGAATACAGCCCACCCTCCCCACAACATGAAAGCACCTTTAAAATTCTGCTTTCTGCATTCACACCAGAGCAGAAGTCAAAAGGCTATAATTCACCTTCATGTTAGTGAAACATAGTATTGTTATATAAAAATTAAAACAGTTGTATAAACTAAAGGGATGTTTTTTTCAGCAAATCCAAGGACAAAAAAAGCATTTAATGACTTCTGCTAGACTGTTTAATTTCAAAGATAACCTCTAGGGAAAGAATTCCTTGATCTGTATTTTACTACTATCAAATAGTAGGTATCAGATGGTAGGGTAGTTAACTAATTAATTACTTAATGATAAACCACGAATATATCTGTGAAGTAATGACTCTCTGATTATTTATCTGCATGTTATTTTGTGAGTCAAATGATACATGCAATATTAGTAGCTGGCAACACTTTGCAAAAGGTATGCATACGTAGATGTAGTTGATGTGTTGTGTTTTAATTTAGTAAATTTGACAATGGTGATAAAAGGTACAAGTGACCGTTACATACAACAAATTTTGCCTTGCCTGTGCATGACAGAGTACCATAAAAGACTTTCTAGAGGGATAAAATGCAACTAATGAAAAGACTGTCTTCTGGAATACAGAAAGGCTCTAATTAAGGGCATTCCCTCGATCAAGCAGTTGCACATTTCTCAAGTTTACAAGAGTAATTGGCTAGGGCTAAACTCTGTGGTTATGGAAGTAATTAGTTGCAATGAAAGAGAAAGACATTATCTGAAACTGTTAGTGAAAGAAGAAGCACAGATGATTATGAGATTAAATACTTGGTGGCCACAAGGTATGAACAGTGAATTCTGCTTGCTGGCATTAATCATTGTTAATTGTTTTTCTTACTGTGCACAGAAAGTCAGTTTTAAAATGATGAAGTTCATTAACCATATTGCACATCAGATTTTCTACAAGCATAGACTTGCACACACATGCGCGTAGATACAGTTAAGTAGACAGATAGGTAGAGAAAGGAAAAAGCTAGATAAATAGAAAGACAAACAGACAGACCGCCCAAGAGTATAGAACTCGTCTGTACTCTCTGAATGCTGTGGTTGATGCGCTAGGGATTTCGAGCTTCCTTACAGAAGAAAACAAGTCTTTCATTTAGATATTACATATTTTTTTCTTTACCTTTTAATACCCTCTGTGCAAATGGAATTTCTGAACATTTTTCCTTCCGGTGATGAAGGCCTGCAAATATCCCATACTCTTTACAGCACTTCCCATATGTAATCTATGACCATGTTTGCTTCCCTAACATTTTCCTATTTGCCCATTATTTTTCTGATCTCTAAGGCAGTTTACCTTTCTGCTTTCCATTCTTCAGCTTGCTAGTTAAATGTAGCACATTGTTATTTTATTTTTATTTAATATTAATCTCCTGCTTTCTTTTGCACCATGCGGCACGTCTGTGCCTTACTTTCTCTTCTTAATGTACTTGCTGGTTCTTTAGACATGTATTTTCTATAGTTTTCTTAAAGGAAGCTCATAAATATATTTGCAAGAATGTATATGTACCAAAAAATGAATATGCCCTTCCCCTCCTACGTCTACAACATCACACTAACACACAAAAACTTGAGGTGGCAGAAAACAAAATCTGTAGATTCATTCTGCTATCAAAATAACCAATTCCACCACAGTGAACCTCTGAAGGCCTGTAAATGGTTACCAGTCCAAAGCAGAGCAATTATGTGTCTCAGTATGCTTATGTTCAAAGTGAGTAATCTAGGCTGCTGCCCATCTCTATAAAACACCCTCTTGGTTAGAGAACCAGACTACAGCCTAAAAGCCAATCAAACTGACAGTATCACATTAGCCCCCAATTCAAGACTGCTATATATTTAGTCCGGTTACCTGAAATGATTTTCCAGTGGAAATTAGGATGTAGAACAAACCAGAGGTATTCAAATACAAACTAAAAGTGCACCTTCAACAAGAATGTTTTTGTGTTTTTATGAGGCAGGTTAACAAGAGTTGGAAGTTTTTGCTACTCAGCAACCTACATCCTGTAACAGCTGAGTAATATTAGTCATATGCCTCTTACAAAGGGAATGCATTTAAATCATGAAAATATGTAAACATAATGAAAGGATTTCATTGTTCTGCTTGTAGTAACTGCTCACTTTGTATGTATACTGAATTTACCATTTTTATTGTATTTAAATTTCCCTCACATGTATGTATTCTATTGAAGTTATAGTGTGTGTGTATTTCTGCTAAACTATGAGCCTGGGTTATACGTGAAACTGGTTAATAAACTACTCTCCTTACCCAGTCAATAAACTGGAAATAAATACGTGTGTGTGTGTGTGTGTGTGTGTGTGTGTGTGTGTGTGCGTGCGTGCGTGTGCACGCGCACGTGCCTGTCTGCTCATGCTTGTGTGCATACACATATTTTGAAGCAATATTTACCTTCATGCATTTTTGTACCATTTACTGTTGCATTGTACAAAGTTGTTTGAAAACCCGAAGGCTCTTCCTAAATCTAATTATCCAACTACTAAAATCAGGAGAAAATGTTTGATATTAACAATGCCAGGCAGTATACATTTTCCTCCCAGCTTCATCACAGCCAGTCTTTTCTTTGCTTATTGGATTTTGTTACTTGCACATCTGTGTCAAGAACTATATCATGCTGTTAATTTGCTGTTAGGGAGAAAATGCATGGGTCAGCAAAATAACAAATATAGAAAAAGTATATTTAAATAGCAGGTGCCATTTTTTCCAAAACATGTATTTGGAGTATGTTAAAATACAGAGGATGGCACAGAAACTCAAATAAATGACAATGATCAAAGAGAAAGACTGCAGTACCATTGAGTTTTTTGAGAAAGACGAACATAATTTAAGTGGATTTATAGTACTATAAAGATGCCCTATAAACAGAAAGGATATGTAACAGTCCTGTTTGGTATCATGCTGAGGAGAACAATGAAAATCATATTTTTTAGTTTTGCAAATAATAATTTATAGGTTGATTCTCACAAGGTCACGGTCTCCAACAATTCTCCTGTCAAATCAATCCAGCTTGTCTATTAGCAGATTCCTCAATTTACTCTTAAGTCTCGGTTACAGATTTATGAAATAAGTACTGCTCAAAGTCTGCCTTCTCATCAGAACAAAAGGCTTTTGAAAAGGGGGAAATGTTCTTGTAGTGCCTCAGTCATATCTAAGTGGTAGACCTCTCTTACAGGAATACACTGGGCTGGGGGACCTCTCAAGCCACCTGGTCTAGCTGCCCTAATCCTTTGTACTAATAATCTAATCACATATTTACAGGTGTTGCATCTGACCACCAAATTGACTGTAAAACATCTAACCCTCAGTCTGTTACTATGACTGCACACATTCCTCTCTTTTACATCTCAGTACTGACTTGAATTAAATCACCACAAAGTCACTCTACCATAAGGCCACTGACTATAAAAATGGATGCTATTTTTCCAGTTTAGTGACTCATAGACTTCCTTTACATTTTGAAGACTGAGATTCCTAAGCTCTAGGCATGTATATAATATTGCACTTCTCAGCTGGGAGCTTTTAATCTCTTGCTTTAAACTTGTATAACTTCAGCAGTATTATTACATTTCTCAATATTCCATCATAAACATCTAGTGCAGCATTAATCTATTGCTTCTTTTATTTGTAGTTGGTATGATTTCACTACCAGACAGGATAACACTTTTACAGTGTGCTAAGTGTTAGCCTCTTCCTTTTTGCAGTGTATCAGCTCAGAATCAAATCAGTACTTGTGCAAATCATGTTAAGCATTGTACCCATTTCCTGTGCTCTGTTACTCATGTATTTCACAGGGATACTCAGCATCTGCTAAATCTCCTTCAGATTCATTGGATCTACTTCATATGCACTACTCTTTTTCCTCAGACATAACATATCAAATCCTCTCTGGACTGTGTATGAGGTTTTACCTAGACTCTGGCAATTACACACACACACACACACACACACACACACACACACACACACACACACACACACACACACACACACACACACACACACACACACACACACACACACACACACACACACACACACACACACACACACACACACACACCACACACACGTGTATAAAAGCAGCATTCTGAGGCCTTAGGGTTACACTATGTGAAAATAATATTAAACTAATGAGAATTATTAACCAAAGTCCTTCGTCTTTGTTAATTACATCATTATTACATTTCCAAAGCATAAGAGAAGATTAATATAGATCTGCAAACTTGTCTAAAAGCTTTAAGAATTCTTTATATATTACTCATTAAGTTAATATGCCAATATGTCATTACCTAATAATTTGGGTTCGACAGTTATATGGATTTAAGTAGGGCTGACTGCACAGTGCACAAATGTAGCAGTAAAACACGGCATTCATAAGCTGGAATAACTTTTTAAAAAGTATCAAAAAGTGTGTTGAAAACAGCCACAAACTGATAGTGGGGGGTCCAGCTCTTTCAAGGAACAGTTTAGAAGCCAGCTAGTTTTAATGTAAGTTGTGTTTACATTTATGTTGATTTTACTAAGCATAATTACTCAAGTCATTAATGTAAATGAACACATTACCAAAGTAATTAAACAAAACAGAGTAACTTAATTTCATGGATCTGATTACATCTGGCAAACTTTGCTTTGCAAGGAGAGAAACCAAATGTGTTTTAGTTTCCTTTATCACAGAAATACAAATCCTTAGAGAAGCTGGGTAAAGTTAAGTGATGAGAAAGCAAGAAAAATACATTATGCACAATGAGGACAATGAAAAACAGGGAAATTATAATACATAGTTATATGATGTAAGGGTTGGAACATAACATTCTAATACTGTTGTATTTTGTTCTTGTTACCACATTTTTTTTCTTGACATGGTGCATATTGCAGGGTCCCTAATGGTTTCAGTGTTTCTTAACTGAGTTTGTGCTCAGGGCTCTCATAAACATGGTACAAACATTTTACAGCAATTTATCACAACAGCTTTAGTAGGCATTGTGACAATGTGAGGTACTGCAAGCTATGACAGGAGAAGTAGGGCAGTGGATGTGTAAAATATGCCAGCACAGCTAGCTGAAAATTTGTATATCAAACTGATTTGTACAGATGCTTGTGTTGAAAAATGTATTTGTAAAGCTGCTTGTGTTAAAAGTGTACCAACAGTGTGTCCTGCTGGAAAGAAAAAGAAATATACATGCATTATTGTTAACTGTTTAAATGGATATGTTTTAACAGAGGATACTGGAAAAGAAGAGGTTAATCTCAATCCACCTAACTTTGAAAATAAGATTAATATTAAATTAGCTGGCCCAGGCCATAAAGATTATATCTTACAGTTCATACTACTAGGAAGGTTTCTGCATTGTTTTTGCAGTGAACTAATTGCTACTCTGGAAGGGTGGAGGTTTGAAATTGTTTATGGCTTCCAGGAGCTACAGCAGATCTTAGCAGGGCTCTATGTGTGTATTATTGACACTTATGTGCTAAATCCTAACAGCTTCTAGCCAAGGGGGGGGGGGGGTATAGCATGGAAACCAGAAGTCAATTGACCAGATGTATGTGATGTAATTCTGTAATCCATCACTAAAAATGATATTTTAATACTAGGTGAGACTGAAGTCTCACTGCAGTCTGTTCTTGTAATCTGATATAGAAGGACCCCACATCTACTTCATCTTGTTTTGCTCTAGTAAGTAACCAGGGAGTGATAATTCTTTAGATCAGTCGGGAAAATATAATGAGATTAGTTAAGTACTCTTTCTCTGTATCTATGTGAGCCTATTTGTCTGTATTATTTTATTATTTCCTGTAACTGAAGCTCTGGTGTTTACTATAAATAGATATTTAGTATTTTCATGTTCTTTACTTAGTTATTATTAATTATACTTAAACTTTTCATTGTGGCTGGTCTTTTGGAGAATATTTTAATCTCTGAGAGTACTTATTTATATTTGGTGACAGCTCTGGACTCTCCTAAATGTCTCGTTATTGGTCAAACTACCATTTGTATTAATATTAATTTCATTCAGTACAATTGGGTACCCTTGCAAGAACATTAGAGTAGCTGACTTTGGAGTTTCTGGAGGTAGTGTAACTACCTTATAGTCAAAGAGTGTGTGTGTGTGTGTGTGTGTGTGTGTGTGTGTGTGTGTGTGTGTGTGTGTGTGTGTGTGTGTGTGTGTGTTAGCTGGCTGGAGCAGGGGGATGAAACACTGGTTTCACAGACGGAGTGTTGGAGAACTTTGCATGGACAATTGGCTGAGGTCTCAACTCTATAGCTGTACCAGTGGAGAGTCTTATTGGGGACCTGGAGGGAGAAAGACAGAGAAATCCAGACCCTGGACTGAGTGTGCTCCCTGTGTGCTCTAAAGGGGAATTGGGCTTGATGCAGAGAGGTCTGCATCTGGAAATACTGAGTGTATCCATTTCTGTTCCAAGTGAACACCCCTCTCCAGTGTCAGTGGTGAAGATTCAAGCTCCTTGATTACTGTCCCAGATAGGGGACGTCACAGACATAACAAGGCTTAATGTTTATATTTTACTATAAAACTCTCAGAGATCTTACAAATGTGATCAATTTGTGTGAAACAAGTATAAGATGTAAACATCACATCCTCTCCATCTTGACATGTCTCACTTCACTGAAGCTCCAATCACAGGAAACAAATAATTTGAAGTTTCCACTTGAGGAAACACACAAAGTTTTTTTTGCAGGGAGCAAGCCCCCAGCACCTCTGTGTGTGTGTGGGAGGGGGTTCACACCAACAACCCCTTAATTATGCATATCAAGTTCATGGATGAGCAACTTCAGAGAAAAAAAGAAAGCCCTAATAGCATGAGTCATTGTTGGCACACAAATCAAACCTGTACCAGCACTGATTTCCAAGAGCACATGGTCGGGGAGTTTAAAATTGGGAAAAAGTAACTGACAAATTTAAAATCTTCTACTTTATACTCCACCAACTGTTGCAAAACCTATGAACCTATAATCTGACTGAAATTCCTCTAAATTTCAAACTTGCAGTCACTTAATGCCTGCAATTTGTTGAATGGTTTGGATCTGCTGGGCAAATGCCCTTTTACAAAGGAGACTTGAAAAAAGCACCACAGTGAAGCTGTTAGAAGTAGACTGATATTCACTGATCAGCAATGCAGTCATTAACAGCAGAACAATATACAACAAAGGCAGGTTAAAGCCATATAATCATACATATAAATAAATATATAAATGACAGCTGCTCATATTTGAAAGAGCAATAGTTATCACAATCTGAAAATGTAAACAAGCTTTTAGTAAAGGTGGAAGAGTTCAGGTTGAAAGGCAGAAAGTATGAAGGTGGCCACATCAAATATTTTATCTACTATGTATAAAACTAGAAAGGCAAAACAATTCATATGTCATATTCAATCTGTCACATGAATATAATGCAAGCAGTCTGTCATTTTCAGTCAGAAAAAGAGTAGGACCTTGTTGAGGCAGTGGTAATTGAATTCTTTCCTCAGTGTGGAAGATAAGGAGTTTCCCAGTTCTGAAAGAAAATGGCTTACAGTGCTGTCTCCACAAATCTTGGCACTAAGGATAACAGCAATGGGTGGGTAAGGGCAATTAAACGTTTTACAGCCTTTGAGGATCTCATATCTCTGTTAGGTATATACCATTTTAATTGTTACTTCACACAACAAAAATATGTCTTAACTGAATACAAGAAAACCTACAGAGAACTCTGCAGGCTACATTTAGCTGATGAAAGGCAAGTCATTTCTCCTGAGAAAGTCATTCAAGGGTATGTGACACTATATAGTGATATTTCGGGTCTATATTATAAGAACGAAGTTTCAAAACTTCGAACACCATATGGGCGACACCATATGAGTGAAGTTGTGAAACTTCGAAATAAAAAAAAATGTAAAAATTGAACAAAAACCTACCTGATTGCTCGGGGCAGGCCCCCCCTGCACCCCCACACCCCCCACTACTTAAATATACCAATTCCAAGATCCCACTACATTGAAGTAAAGGGAAGAATTCCCTACGGGGATCTCTGTTCACACTTGTGAGATTTTCAATATTCGATCATTTGGTGTCGCCCATATGGTGTTCAAATATTAAAATCCTCGCTCTTATAATATAGATCCGATATGTCTTCTACAAGGAATATTCACATCCTATCTTGCTATGAAGCTATGTGCTAAAATGTTTGGTAGACAAATTCTGCAGTAAGTTTTGTATTAACAACTACAGGTTTGAGCAATGGTCTGAGTCAGTCTGTGTCTGGCATTCAGAGTAGTATAATTTCTTAGCTGAAATTTATCAAAATTACCTGCGAAGTTTAACAATAATAGTAAAAATATGAATCCTAAAGGATACTTCTTTTCGAAAGGACATGCTTCGATCTAGCTGTATTTTCAGGTATTGAACATTACTCATCACTTTAGTACTGACTCTTGTAAATGATACGCCTAAAAACTGCTCTGGTTTGTCCAAAGTCAGGCTCTCTGGGTCACATAGTAATGTTATCTAGTATTCCTCCCAGCTTTATCAGGAAGTCTTGAGCAGACCTACTTAGTGGTATAGCAGCTGCTATGCCCCACATGGACAACACTCCCATTCCTCTTAACTGCTCTCGATTTTGCAGATCATCCCTGATTTTGCCCAATACATGCCCTGTACTTCATAACTGATGAGCCATTACAGTCACTCAGTCAGTAATATGAGACATAAGAGATTCACACTTCTTATTGCTCAGAAAATAAATCCTAATGCCGGAGCCGACTTGCATTAAATCCTCAGTTAATGCAGAGGACTAAAATGTTGACTTGTTAATGAGATACTTTCTGAGCCAAGGGTACAGAGTTTGAAGCCTTTTCCCCCTGTTGCTATTGTGACATAGGGTAATACTTAATGAGTATCCTTGCTGTCTAGTGTTAGCACAGAGGACTAAAGTTCAACCTTGATGATGAGTTGCTTTCTGTGCCAAGGGTATAGGGTCTAAGCTTTTTCTGTTTTTGAAATTTTAAGTGAGTTAGTATAATATTTAATTAGTGTTCCTGGTACAGTACAGTTGTGTACACTTACCATAAATGTAGATGTTTGAGTGTATTCACTGTTGCAGTCATTACACTTGGGGTAATCTGCTGGCAGGTTACCCTCAGTTGGCCTGAATAACAAAGTCTTGGGTCCTGCGTCAGTTGCTGTCTCCTCTTCCATGACGTAAGGTCGTCAAGGGTATAAAACATGCAGCTGACGCCATTTTAATCATTTTTTTTTGCCCCAGATGTCAGGTGCCCCCCAAATGGGGAGCAAAATTTTATATATATATATATATATATATATATATATATACACATGTAATTTAGAACACAAAAAATTTACCTCCAACTAAAAGCAAATACACCAAAAAGGCATTTGAGCATAGTGAAGGAAAGAAGAGGTATAACAAGAGAGAAGAAATGGGGCTGGCAGGTGGGTAACCCGCACTGCAATAGTGAATACACTCGAACATCTACATTTATGGAAAGTGTACATAACTGTACTATGTTCTTCGTGTTTCACTGTTGCAGTCATTACATTTGGGGAGAATACCAAAGCTATGGATGGGAGGATGGAATTATACAGCATTAGGAGCAGCTATAAGGCCCTGCAGTACAGCAGTGGCAGAGCCTGCCCTGGATTTAGAAAAGAGAGGTAAATGGTAATGTTTGGTGAACGTATGAACTGAGCTCCAAGTAGCAGCTTCTAGAATGCCTCTGGTAGGAACTCCTCTGAGAAAAGCTGCAGAAGTAGATGCAGCCCTGGTGGAATGGGATCTGATCCCCTTGGGGACAAGTTTACCATGGTGCATGTAGCAGAAACGAATGCAATGGCTTATCCATTTTGAAATAGTCTGCTTTGAAATAGCCTTCCCCTCTGCCCCTGCAGCAAATGCCACCGGTAGATTTTGTCCTGTTTAAGTAGAATCTTAGTTGTCTGTGTACATCCAATGAATGAAGAATCCGCTCCCCCTTGTTCTGCGGATTTGGGAAAAAAGTTGGCAGATGAATGGTCTGGTTAAGAGCCACACTGGATACCACCTTAGGCATAAAGGATGGATTGGTCCTGACAGCCACCCTGTCCGGAAAAAAGATAATGAAAGGCTCCACTGTCACGAGAGCCTGTACTTCTGAAATCCTTCTAGCTGAAGTGACTGCTAAAAGAAAGGCTGTCTTCCAAGAAAGAAATTTTATGTCTGCGGTAGCAGCTGGTTCAAAAGGAGGTAGGGTGAGTTTTTCCAGCACAAAATTGAGGTCCTATGCAGGAGTTGGTGCTCTCCTGGGAGGTCTCAAAATTTTGGCCCCTCTGAGGTACTGCTTTAGCAGGGGATGAGAGAAGAGAGGAGGCTCTGTGTTGTAATGAGCCGAGATGGCAGAGGCATAGATTTTTATAGAAGAAAAAGATAGGCCCTTGTGAAACATCTCAGTTAAATATTGCAGAATCTGAGGAATATTGGGCACTGCTGTGTTTATTCCTTGTGCTTGGTTCCAGGCACAGAATCTTTTCCATTTATCAGCATAAGATTTTCTAGTATTATGCCTTCTAGCCTCCAAAATGACATCCATCACAGGTTTACTGAGAGATGTGACTGGTGCAATTAGCTGATTAGCCATGCTGCAAGATTCAGAGTTTGGAGCTTAGTGTGCAGAATTTGATAGTTCTGCTGAGACAATAGATGAGGTGTCTAAGGCAGGTACCACGGAGGAAGGTGTGACATATTCCATAGCTGTGGGTACCAGTGTTGGCGAGGCCAGTCTGGAGCAATCAGAATCATTTTTGTTTTTTCCTGTCTGACTTTTAGCAAAACCTTGGAAATCAGAGGCAGAGGGGGAAAGGCATAGACTGATAGGTTTTTCCAGCTGAAAGATAGAGCATCCACTTTCCAAGCTTTTTTTGTGATGAATTATTGTGCAGAATTTGTCTAACTGATAGTTTTGCGGAGAGGCAAAAAGATCTATGTCTGGGCTCCCCCATTTTCGTGTCAACATGCTGAAGATTTGTGGATCCAGTTTCCATTCGTGTGGGTCCATAAGATTTCTGCTTAGTTCGTCTGCCAGAGTATTTTGCTTTCCTGGCAGGAATTGAGCTTGTAGATGTATTTGGTAAGTCAAGGCTGTGTTCCACAAGGCTATGGCTAGTCTGCAAAGAGGGTAGGAGTGGGTACCCCCCTGCTTGTTTATGTACCACATAACTGTGGTGTTGTCCATCTTTATCAGTAGTTGTCCTGGATGAAGAAAGTCCTTGAAGGCTGCCAGTGCATTCTGTACAGCTAGCATTTCTTTCTGGTTGATATGTAGGTGCATTTGATTTGGGCTCCATTCACCCTGAATGCATCTCTCTGCCAGATGGGCCCCCCAAGCATAGTCTGATGCGTCTGTAGTCAGGGTTTGGGTGGCAGGGGGTAGAATGAATGACAGTCCCTTGTTTTGGTGACAGGCCTCTGCCCACCATAGCAATTCCGGTTGCAGGCAAGGAATGAGAGGAATCATTGTTTCCAGGCTGTGACAATGTTGACTCCATAAGCTTTTTAGGTACCACTGAAGTTTCCTCATATGCAGTCTTGCATATGGAATTAGTAGAATGCAGGAAGCCATGAACCCCAAAGCCTGCAGAATTTGTCTTGCAGATAGCTGTTTTTTTGTGGCCACTTGTTTGAAGTATGTTATCAATTGAATTTGTTTGTCTGGCATGAGGTAAGCCATCTGGGCAGTTGTATTCAAGCTTGCACCCAGGAATGTAATTATTTGAGAGGGTACCAGTTGTGATTTCTTTTCATTTATGGTGTACCCTAGGCATGTTAGAAGCCTTTTTACAAACGCCAGATGTAGAAGAGTGTCCTTGTTTTCTGCCTGAATTAGACAATCATCCAGATAAGGATAAATTTGAATGTTTCTTTGTCTGCAAAATGCAATCACTGGTGCCAGGCACTTTGTGAAGACCCTGGGCGCAGTAGATAAGCCAAAGGGCAGTGCAGAGAACTGGTAATGCAAATAGCCTGCTTTGAAGCGGAGGTATCTTCTGCAAGATTCCCTGATTGGGATATGCAGGTAAGCCTCTTTTAAGTCTAGAGTTACCAACCAGGCTTCCTTGCCTAGCATAGGTAGTAACTGTTGTAGTGTCAGCAATTTGAATTTTAGAATGTCCAGGAAGGTATTTAGAATGAATAAGTCCAGAATTGGACGCAATGATTTGTCTTTTCTGGGTACCAGGAAAATTCTTGAATAAAAACCTTGTCCTTTTTCCTTTTCTGGTACTGGTTGAATAGCCCCCATTTCCATGAGGGACATGACTTGTTTCTGGGCCTCTGCCCACTGATTTGGTGGCAGATCTGGCCATCCGTTTGGAATTGGCAATGTATGGAAATGAAATCTGTATCTCTGGGATACTATATTTAAGACCCACTTGTCCTGGGTAATTAGATGCCAATTTTGAGCATGAAGTGCTGGTTTTCCCCCCAAAGGGGCTGCCAAAAGATATGTGCTTGGAAATGGCAGAGGAAAGTCATTGAGACTGTTTACCGTAGGGGGGTGCTTTGCTACTTCCAGATTTGGAGGTGGAGGCACCCCATTGTTTTGTTCTGTAAGTTCCTTATGACTGACACCTGGAGCCTTTGGAGTGTCTGGGTTTGACCTGAGTGGCTCTGTTGGGTACTGGAAAGGATAAATTCTTAGTAGGCCAGTGCCTACTGAACCTGGGTGGCTGCACTTGCAAGAAATCTTTTACAGTTTGCATAGATTTAGCTTTGCCTTCCATCTTTTTCAAAACTTCCTCTGCCTTATTACCAAACAGACTGTCCTGTTGTAAAGGAGCATCCAACAGTTTAGCTTTAACATGATCAGGCACATTTTGCTCCTTGAGCCAAGCATGCCTTCTTATCACAGATCCAGTTACAGTGGCCCTGCAAGAGGCCTCCAAGGAATCAAAACCACATTGCAAAGTATGTTTTCCAACTTGTTCAGCTGAATGCAATAAATCCTGTAACTCTTTATTTTCCACACAATCAGAAATCAACATCATTTTCTGTTTAAGTAAGCCCATGACATGCTTTTGATATTTAAGCATATGAAATTGACAGTTTAAAGCCCTGATTGCCAGGGTTGCAGATGTATAAACCTTCTTACCCCATATATCCAGCGCCCTGGAGTCTCTATCAGAAGGGGTAGGATTTTTAGCAGTAGAAGCCTTAACACCCTTGGGGCCCTGTGAAATTGTTTCAGGGTCAGCAGTAGGATTTTTGAATAGAAACTTGTGGGAGTCAGGAACCCTGTAATATCTGACTGGCTTACTAGGAGCCGGAGGCAGGGAATCAGGAGCCATACTGGATTCTGAGAAAACATCATCAACAATGTCTAAAACAGGAGGAATAGCCAAAGGCATATGCTGAGGAAGAAGAAAAAATCCCTAAGCCCCTTTTTGGATTCTGAGAAATCCTGACTCTCCCAATGAAAATGTTCCCTTAAGGTATGCAAAGTTTCTCCAAAAGAAAAATCCTCAGGAGGAGAAGCAGAAGGGATGGATTCTTCTGCATCAGAGTCCTCATAAGGGGGGAATAGAAAATTCCTGATCAGAAGAGGAATCAGAAGAAATGGAAACCTGATCTGAAGATTCATAATCAGTGCCTTGCTTAGTCCTCTTAGTAGGAGGGTTTTGGGAACCCCTGATCAAGGTAATTAAATCCTCAGCCATTTTGATCATTTGTTTTTTAGGCATAGAGGCCTGAACACGTGGCTCATGCGTTGGTTTTTTAGACATAGAATTTGGTTTTGGCCTTGTTTTTGAGGATGGCGTCAGTTTAATATACAAATTTTTAGGCCTGAAAACACCCTCAGAAGCCGGTGCCTGCTCAGCAGCTCCAGACCCATCCAAGGGAGAGACATCTGCGGGTTCAGTACTTGAAGAATCTCATGGCATACCGGACTCCGAATGGGTCTCGGTAGAGGCCTGCGAATCAAAAGTAGCGGGCATCAGGGGCTGTACCGGGGAACCGGCGACTGGCTTAGGAGAAGCTTTGTCATCGGTTTTGGACCTCGACGGTCTGTCTCTGTCTTTTTCTTTGCATTTTTTGTGGATTCCGGTAGTCGGATTGCTAACCGATGACATTTCAGGATAGTTAAATCTTGAGCCAAAATATTTAGAAGCAAAAATATACCGACGCGTAATAGTGCGTTGGTTAAATTTAGCACAAAACCGACAGCAGGGCACGTTGTGGTCAGGGCCTAGACAAGGAATATAGTACAAATGAAAATCCTTATGAGGTATTTGCTTCCCACAAGTAATACAATTATTAACTTTTACTGACATCCGTAAGGAGCAAGAAAAAATTTCCTCAACGGGGTACTTAGCTTTAGTTTGAAGACTTTGGTTCTGAAACTCGAAAACAAAAATTTCAGGAGTCGGCCGACCAGCACTTGCAAACTGCTTCTTCTTCAGGCACCGTGCGGGAAGAAAGACTGATTAAAATGGCGTTGGCTGCATGTTTTATACCCCTGATGACCTGACGTCATGGAAGAGGAGACAGCAAGCCGACTGAGGGCAACCTGCCAGCAGATGACCCCAAATGTAATGACTGCAACAGTGAAACATGAAAAACATCCAGTGTTACTCTCCAGTATGTCCTTTTTGCTCCAAAATTGTTGCTCTGTTAACTTTTTAACTGAGCTTAGGTTAACATTTAAGGAGTATCCCTGGCATCTAGTGTTCCTCCCACTCATATCTTTTGTACTGCAAAACTGTTACAACTTATTAAATGAGTTGAGGGCAATATTTAAAGAGTATTCCTGGTGTTTAATGTTTTCCCCATCCATACATCTTTTGTTTTGCAAAACTGTTATTTTATTACATTTTTAAGTGAGTTTAGGCTAATATTGTTAAAGTATTCCTAGTGTTTGGTGTTCACCATGCTCGTATGCGCCTGTTGTGTTACAAAGCCTTTTGTTCTATTAACCTTTTAAGTGACTTTAAAGTAATATTTAAATATTTCTGGTGTCTAGTCCCCCTCTCCCAATATTCTAGGAGTTGCTCATTAGTCTAAGGAAGTATGGAGCTATGACAGCCCCCTCAGACACACACACATACACGTAAGCCCCTCGCTCAACTGCACCCACTGTTTTATTTATCCTTTTATCAACCAGGTAAGTCCCACTAGGCCTCTTTTTAGGGGAGACCTGAGGTGGTATTTATACTCCTATGGGAAATTTGGCCAGGACAATGAGGGAGTTCTCCTACACTTTGGAGCTGCTAGATGATGAAAGAGGGCTCATACAACAGCAAGGAAGAGGCCTAAGAGAAGCAGCGTCATGGAGGAGAGAAAAGCTATGGAGTGTTTGCATGTGGAAAGTGAGAATTTGGAGAAAAATGTGTTCAATATGGAGCATCAGAATATAAACAGAGATTTCTGTGTGGTAGACATTACAAATGAGCTGTGTTTAGCTGTCTCCATGGAGAAGTAAGTAAGCGAGACTTTTGAAGTGATGTGGATAACAGAACTGGCGTCAGAAGGGCTTGCATATGATGTTCTGTTAAAAATAATTGAAAAAGATGATCCTGGTGACAGTTCTGCTTATTCATGAGGGGAAATGGCAGATAACGTCTTCGAAAATGCTTAGAATGGTAATGTGGAAAAGGACACAGTCAGTCCAAAAACTCCTCGCCAGTATGGCAAGTGCCGTAGCCCAAAAATCCAAAGCAAATCCACAATTAAAAGATCAAACCAGATTTTTAAATCTATATTTGCATTAATAATTTTCCTAAATGAATCAATGTAATAATTAATCATATACGTTTAGTGGGTTTAGTTATGTTATAGTGCATACTAATATATATGTGCCATGTCAAATTGTTTTTATCTTTTATTTGAATTTTTTTGTAAATCAATTAATTTATTGATATTACAGTTAGTAATTCTTTCCAATTTGTAGAGTAATTTGGACTTATTCAATCTGAGATTGATTTAGATATTGATGCTTTTATATATGTTTCTATATCAGGAAAGTTTAATCCTCCCTGTTTCCATGGTCTGATATGATGCATTAAAGCTATTCTGTTTCTTTTGGGAAACCATAAAAATTTTACTAGGCATGAATTTATTTCTTTAAGTATATTCCTTTCTGGTAACAGTTGTATTGCCAAGGCTATATATAGGATCTTGGACAGTAAAAACATTTTTATTAACTGTAGTTTATCTTCAAATGTTAATATTATTTTGTTCCATTTTTTCCACAGAGATTTTAATTGTATTGATGACATTATTGTAGTTTGTGAGACTAATTCATTATTATCCTTGTATAACTCAATTCCTAGATATTTTAAGGTAGATTCTTGTTTCCCTATGATGTGATCCCCCTTAGTCTGCAGTTCATTTGTTTTTATTTAAAAATAAAACTTCTGATTTTGATTTATTGAAATGGAGTCCTGAAGTCATGTGAAATTTGTCAATTAATATAACTAATTCTTCTAATGTCTCTTTTGTATTAATGTTAGTAATATGTCATCAGCAAATAGCATTACTTTAGAATTGTATTGTTCATAAACATCTATTCCTTTGATTTTTATATTGTTATGAATTTAATCTCCCAATATTTCAATAGCCAGAGCAAATAGAATCAGTGACATGGGACATGCTTGTTTAGTGCCTTTTGTTATATGTAGATTCAGAAGTAAAAGGACCTAACTTGACCTATGCTAAATTATTTGTATATATATATATATATATATATATATATATATATATATTGGCTAGACAGAGGGACAGAGCTGGGAAAGATGTGCAGCAGGTAAGGGTGATAAAGGATAGTGAGGGAAACATACTCACAAGTGAGGAGAGTGTGTTGAGTAGATGGAAAGAGTACTTTGAAGGGCTGATGAATGAAGAGAATGAGAGAGAAAAAAGGTTGGATGATGTGGGGATAGTGAAACAGATTAGCAAGGAGAAAGTAAGGTCAGCTATGAAGAGGATGAAGAATGTAAAGGCTGTTGGCCCAGATGACATACCAGTGGAAGCATGGAGGTGGTTAGGTGAAATGGCAGTGGAATTTTTAACCAGATTGTTTAATGACATTTTGGAAAGTCAGAGGATGCCTGAGGAGTGGAGAAAAAGTGTTTTGGTACCTATCTTTAAGAATAAGGGTGATGTGCAGAGCTGCAGTAACTACGGAGGGATAAAATTGATCAGTCACAGCTTGAAGTTAAGGGAAAGAGTAGTGGAAGCTAGGTTAAGAAGGGAGGTGATGATTAGTGATCAGCAGTATGGTTTCATGTCAGGAAAGAGCACTATAGATGCAATATTTGCTCTGAGAGGGTTGTTGGAGAAATACAGAGAAGGTCAGAAGGAGTTGCATTGTGTCTTTGTGGACTTAGAGAAAGCATATGACAGGGTGCCTAGAGAGGAGTTGTGGTATTGTATGAGGAAGTCGGGAGTGGCAGAGAAGTATGTAAGAGTGGTACAGGATATGTAGGAGGGTAGTGTGACATTGGTGAGGACTGCGGTGGGAGTGACAGATACGTTTAAGGTGGAGGTGGGATTACATCAGGATCAGCTCTGAGCCCTTTCTTATTTGCAGTAGTGATGGACAGGTTGACAAATGAGATCAGACAGGAGGCCCTGTGGACTATAATGTTTGCAGATGACATTGTGATATGTAGTGAGAGTAGGGACCAGGTTGAGGAGACCCTGGAGAGGTAGAGATATGCTTTAGAGAGGAGAGGAATGAAGGTCAGCAGGGCTAAAACAGAATATATGTGTGTAAATGTGAGGGAGGGTAGAGGAATGGTGCGGATGCAGGGAGTAGAGTTGGTAAAGGTGGATGGGTTTAAGTACTTGGGATCAACAGTTCAGAGTAATGGTGAGTGTGGAAGAGAGGTGAAGAAGAGAGAACAGGCAGGGTGGAATGGGTGGAGAAGAGTGTCAGGACTGATTTGTGACAGACGGGTACCAGTAAGAGTGAAAGGAAGGTCTACAAGAGGGTAGTGAGACCAGCTATGTTATATGGGTTGGAGACGGTGGCATTGATGAAAAGGCAGGAGTCAGAGCTGGATGTGGCAGAGTTAAAGATGTTAAGATTTGAACTGGGTGTGACTAGGATGGACAGGATTAGGAATCAGTATATTAGAGGGTCAGCTCAGGTTGGACAGTTTGGAGACAAAGCAAGAGAGGCGAGATTGCGTTGGTTTGGACATGTGCTGAGGAGGGATGCTGGGTATATTGGGAAAAGGATGCTAAGGATGGAGCTGCCAGGTAAAAGGAAAAGAGGAAGGCCTAAGATAAAGTTTATGGATGTGGTGGGAGAGGACATGCAGGCAGTTGGTGTGAAAGAGCATGATGCAGAGGACAAAAAGAAATGGAAACAGAAGATCTGCTGTGGCGACCCCTAACTGGAACAGCTGAAAGAAGATGATGATATATATATATATATATATATATATATATATATATATATATATTCTTTAGGAGATGAACAAAGGATGCAGGAAATTCAAACAGCATTAGGATTTTGAATAAATAGTCCCAATTTAGGGAATCAAATGCTTTCTCTATATCTAACCAATTATGAGTGTTTCTTTATTTTCTTTATTAACATAATCGATAAAAGCACCAAAGCCAAATAGACAAAACAACCAAAAACAGGCAAAGGTTACTGATGGTCAATAAAAGCCAGAGAAGAACTTAGCATACACAAAACTTTAATCCACACTTTCACCAGTAATGACTTCTTCAGAATACAATATCACACAAAATCACCCTACCTACATATAGATTAATCAATTAAAAAAATCAATTCAACAATTAAAAAAATAATTAATTAATTCAATCTATCCTACATGGTTACATTAAAAAATTAAGTGTATGTATTATAAATATATTCATTTCACAACAAAAGTGTAAAATACATAATATAAATAAATAGTTATGAACAAAATAAAATACAAGTACTGAATCAATCCTTTCTAACTTTTAGTTTCCTACATTTCAAAAAAACACTTTATATTAATACTATCATTCAAACAGTACAGTTTTGTACCTACCATAAATGTAGATGTTCGAGTGTTCACCCTGCTGCAGTCATCACACTTGGGTTATCCTGCCGTCAGGCGGTCCCGCAGTCAGCCCAAATTCCAAAGTCTTGGTACGGCGTCGGTTGCTGTCGCTTCTTCCCTGACGTCAGTGCGCCAGGGGTATATAAGAGGCATCCAATGCCATTTTCTTCAGTTTTTCTTGCTCCGGATGTCAGGTGCCCCCAAAAGGTAGGCAAAATATATATATATACATATATATATATATATATATATATATATATATATATATATATATATACACATATGGCTATATAAAAATAAAACAAAACCCTTAGGTACAAGCAAATACACCACAGAGGTAGTATAGGATAAAGTGGTAGAGATAAGTTCAGCTAGTTCAGAGGGGATGGAGGGAGGGTAACCTGGACTGCAGCAGGGTGAACACTCGAACATCTACATTTATGGTAGGTACAAAACTTTGCTATGTTCATCGTGTTACCCTGCTGCAGTCATCACACCTGGGTTGAATCCCAAAGCTAAGGAGGGGAGGTGGAGTCAAACAGGGTTAGAAGAAGCTAGCAGGCCCTGCAAAACTGCAGTGGCAAAACCAGCTCTAGTCTTAGAGTAAAGAGGTAAGTGATCGTGTTTGGTGAAGGTGTGCACTGAACTCCAAGTAGCAGCTTCCAGAATATCCTTGGTTGGCACTCCCCTGAGAAATGCTGCTGATGTAGCTGTAGCCCTGGTGGAGTGGGACCTAATGTTAGCAGGTACTGGTTTCCCATGATGTGAGTAGCAGAAACGTATGCAATGTCCTATCCATTTAGAAATGGTCTGTTTTGAGATAGCTTTTCCTTGTGATCCTGTAGCATAGGCTACAAAGAGCTGGTCCATTTTTCTGAAAGCCTTAGTTTTATCCAAGTAGTAACGTAATTGCCTGTGAATGTCCAAAGAGTGCAGGAGTCTTTCTCCTTTGTTCTGGGGATTTGGGAAGAAAGTGGGCAAGTGAATGGTTTGGTTTAGGGCCACACTGGATACCACCTTTGGCATAAAGGAAGGATTAGTTCGTAGAGAAACTCTGTCTTGATGAAAAATGAGGAAAGGTTCCACTGCCATTAATGCCTGTAGCTCTGAGACTCTTCTAGCTGAGGTTATTGCTAGTAGTAGGGCAGTTTTCCATGAAAGAAATTTTAAATCAGCTGAAAAAGCTGGTTCAAAGGGCGGCAGTGTAAGCTTTTCCAGGACAAAGTTGAGATCCCAAGTAGGTGTTGGAGCTCTCCTTGGCGGTCTTAAGTTCTTAGCCCCTCTGAGGTACTGTCTTAGGAGTGGATGCGAAAATAAAGGAGGATCCGTGCTGTAATGAGCTGAAATTGCTAAGGCGTGGATCTTAATAGATGAAAAGGAAAGTCCTTTGTGTAACATCTCAGTTAAATATTGTAGAATCTGAGGAATGTTCGCTCCAGGGGATTTAGGCCTTTAGCCTGGTTCCAAGCGCAAAATCTATTCCATTTGTCTGAATAGGTTTTCCTGGTGCTGGGCCTCCTGGCCTCCAGAATGACATCCATAGCAGCTTTGGATAAAGGTGTTGGTTGATTGTTTAGGTAGTTTGCCATGCCGCCAGGTTTAAAGTCTTGAGCTGGCTGTGTAGAATCAGATTGTCTCGCTGGGTGAGCAGGTGAGGAATTTGTGGCAAAATCCATGGTGGGCCCTGGGCCATGTTCCTTAAAATTGGATACCAATGTTGACGTGGCCAGTCTGGTGCAACGAGAATCATTTGTGGCCTCTCTAATCTGACTTTCAGCAGTACCTTTGCTAGAAGAGGTAGTGGAGGGAAGGCATACACTGTTAATGTTTTTCAACTGAATGAGAGGGCGTCCACTTTCCAAGCTAGTGGATGGAAGGTCCTTGTGCAAAATTTTTGAAGTTGGTGGTTGTGGGGGCTTTCAAACAGATCTATGTCTGGGCGTCCCCATTTTTGAGATATCATTGCAAATACTTGTGGATCTAGTTTCCACTCGTGTGGATCCATGATGTTTCTGCTTAGGTCATCTGCCAATGTGTTTTTCTTTCCTGGCAGGAATTGTGCTTGTAATTGAACCTGGTAAGACAGTGCAGTGTTCCACAAGGTCATTGCTTGCCTGCACAGAGGGTAGGAATGTGTGCCCCCTTGCTTGTTTATGTACCATATAACTGTGGTGTTGTCTGTCCTTATTGGTAATTGTCCTGTGTGTAGAAGGTCCTTGAAAGCTGTTAGGGCATTCTGTACTGCTAGCATTTCTTTTTGATTGATATGCAGGTGTCTCTGATCTGTAGTCCATTTGCCCTGAATGCACTGTCCTGCCATGTGTGCTCCCCAGGCATAATCCGATGCATCTGTTGTAATAGTTTGCCTGGCTGTGGGTAAGGTGAAAGGCTGACCCTTGTTGAGGTGACATGCCTGTGCCCATCATAGAAACTCCTGTTGAAGGCAGGGAATGAGTGGAATCATTGTTTCCAAGCTGTGGCTGTGCTGAGTCCATACACTTTTCAGGTACCATTGTAATTTCTTCATATGCAGTTTTGCAAATGGTATTAGTAGTATGCAAGATGCCATGTATCCCAAGGCCTGCAGAATTTTTCTTGCGGGGAGTTGGGTCTTTGTTGCCATTATTGTGAAATATTGAAACAGCTGTAGTTGTTTGTCTAGCGTGAGATAAGCCACCTGGGCCATTGTATTCAAGCTGGCACCCAGGAATATTATGTTTTGTGGGGGCACTAGTTTTGATTTCTTTTCGTATACTGTGTACCCTAGGCAACTTAGAAGGTGTTTGACAAATGCCAGATGCTGTAAAAGAATGTCCTTGCTTTCTGCTTGAATAAGACAGTCATCCAGGTATGGGTATATTTGAATTCCTCTTTGTCTGCAGTATGCAATTACTGGTGCCAGGCATTTTGTGAAAACCCTGGGCGCAGTAGATAAGCCAAAGGGCAGTGCAGAGAATTGATAATGCGTTGAACCTGCAATGAAGCGGAGGTATCTTCTGCAATTTTGTCTGATAGGGACATGTAGGTATGCCTCCTTGAGGTCCAAAGTGACTAGCCAAGCATTCTTGCCCAGCATGGGAAGAAGCTGCTGTGGTGTTAGCATCTTGAATTTTGGTACTTGCAGATAGGTGTTCAGAATTGAAAGATCCAGAATGGGTCTCTAAGCTTTGTCCTTTCTTGGAACTAAGAAGAGTCTTGAGTAAAATCCTTGTCCTTGCTCCTGTGTAGGTACCTGTTGAATGGCTCGCATGTTCATGAGAGCTGTCATTTGTTTTTGTGCCTCTGCCCATTGATTTGGTGGCAGGTTTGGCATTCCTTTGATCCTTGGTAAGGTATGAAAGTGGAATCTGTATCCTTGAGAGACAATGTTTAGAACCCATTTTTCTTTTGTGATGATGTGCCAGTTGTCTGCAAAAAATGCTAGCTTTCCTCCCAAGGGTGTTGCCAGGAGAGATTTGCTTGGTAGTTTGAGGATGGAGTCATTGTGTCTGCCTTCTGTTAGCTTGAGGCCTGTCTTCTCTTCTTTCTGGGTAGCAGAACCCCAGTGGTGAGATTTGTAAGGGGCCTGTGACTGACCTCTACCCCTTGGGCGTCTTTATTTGCCCCTCTGTGATCTATCTAAAGCTGGAAAGGACCATTTTTTTGTTGGCCAATTTCTGCTGAAGCAAGGAGGTTGTACCTGCAAGAAATCCTTGACTGTTTGCATAGATTTAGCCTTATCCTCCATTTTCTTTAAAACCTCTTCTGCTTTGACACCAAATTATACATCCTGTTGTAAAGGTGCATCTAATAATTTTGCTTTAACATGGTCAGGGAGGGTTTGCTCTTTTAACCAAGCATGTCTATGAATGACAGAGCCAGTAACAGCTGCTCTACAGGAAGCTTCCAATGAATCAAATCCGCATTGTAAAGTACGCTTGCCCACCTGTTCAGCTGCATGCAACAAATCCTGCATTTCCTTGAATTCAGGCTGTTCTGAATATGTGGTCATTTTTTGTTTTAACTGAGACATCAGGAATTGTTGATATTTCAACATGTGAAACTGACAATTTAATGCTCTCATAGCCAGAGTTGCAGATGTGTATATTTTCTTTCCCCATCTATCTAGGGCTCTGGAATCTCTTTCAGAGGGCACAGGATTTTTAGCCATGGAGGCTTTTGCTCCCTTAGGACCCTGGGATATGGTTTCTGGGTCAGCTACAGGGCTTTTATAAAGGAATTTGTGTGAGTCAGGTACTCTGTGGTATCTGTCTGGTTTGGGAACCCCTGATCAAGGTAATTAAATCCTCAGCCATTTTGATCATTTGTTTTTTAGGCATAGAGGCCTGAACACGTGGCTCATGCGTTGGTTTTTTAGACATAGAATTTGGTTTTGGCCTTGTTTTTGAGGATGGCGTCAGTTTAATATACAAATTTTTAGGCCTGAAAACACCCTCAGAAGCCGGTGCCTGCTCAGCAGCTCCAGACCCATCCAAGGGAGAGACATCTGCGGGTTCAGTACTTGAAGAATCTCGTGGCATACCGGACTCCGAATGGGTCTCGGTAGAGGCCTGCGAATCAAAAGTAGCGGGCATCAGGGGCTGTACCGGGGAACCGGCGACTGGCTTAGGAGAAGCTTTGTCATCGGTTTTGGACCTCGACGGTCTGTCTCTGTCTTTTTCTTTGCATTTTTTGTGGATTCCGGTAGTCGGATTGCTAACCGATGACATTTCAGGATAGTTAAATCTTGAGCCAAAATATTTAGAAGCAAAAATATACCGACGCGTAATAGTGCGTTGGTTAAATTTAGCACAAAACCGACAGCAGGGCACGTTGTGGTCAGGGCCTAGACAAGGAATATAGTACAAATGAAAATCCTTATGAGGTATTTGCTTCCCACAAGTAATACAATTATTAACTTTTACTGACATCCGTAAGGAGCAAGAAAAAATTTCCTCAACGGGGTACTTAGCTTTAGTTTGAAGACTTTGGTTCTGAAACTCGAAAACAAAAATTTCAGGAGTCGGCCGACCAGCACTTGCAAACTGCTTCTTCTTCAGGCACCGTGCGGGAAGAAAGACTGATTAAAATGGCGTTGGCTGCATGTTTTATACCCCTGATGACCTGACGTCATGGAAGAGGAGACAGCAAGCCGACTGAGGGCAACCTGCCAGCAGATGACCCCAAATGTAATGACTGCAACAGTGAAACATGAAAAACATCCAGTGTTACTCTCCAGTATGTCCTTTTTGCTCCAAAATTGTTGCTCTGTTAACTTTTTAACTGAGCTTAGGTTAACATTTAAGGAGTATCCCTGGCATCTAGTGTTCCTCCCACTCATATCTTTTGTACTGCAAAACTGTTACAACTTATTAAATGAGTTGAGGGCAATATTTAAAGAGTATTCCTGGTGTTTAATGTTTTCCCCATCCATACATCTTTTGTTTTGCAAAACTGTTATTTTATTACATTTTTAAGTGAGTTTAGGCTAATATTGTTAAAGTATTCCTAGTGTTTGGTGTTCACCATGCTCGTACGTCTGTTGTGTTACAAAGCCTTTTGTTCTATTAACCTTTTAAGTGACTTTAAAGTAATATTTAAATATTTCTGGTGTCTAGTCCCCCTCTCCCAATATTCTAGGAGTTGCTCATTAGTCTAAGGAAGTATGGAGCTATGACAGCCCCCTCAGACACACACATACACGTAAGCCCCTCGCTCAACTGCACCCACTGTTTTATTTATCCTTTTATCAACCAGGTAAGTCCCACTAGGCCTCTTTTTAGGGGAGACCTGAGGTGGTATTTATACTCCTATGGGAAATTTGGCCAGGACAATGAGGGAGTTCTCCTACACTTTGGAGCTGCTAGATGATGAAAGAGGGCTCATACAACAGCAAGGAAGAGGCCTAAGAGAAGCAGCGTCATGGAGGAGAGAAAAGCTATGGAGTGTTTGCATGTGGAAAGTGAGAATTTGGAGAAAAATGTGTTCAATATGGAGCATCAGAATATAAACAGAGATTTCTGTGTGGTAGACATTACAAATGAGCTGTGTTTAGCTGTCTCCATGGAGAAGTAAGTAAGCGAGACTTTTGAAGTGATGTGGATAACAGAACTGGCGTCAGAAGGGCTTGCATATGATGTTCTGTTAAAAATAATTGAAAAAGATGATCCTGGTGACAGTTCTGCTTATTCATGAGGGGAAATGGCAGATAACGTCTTCGAAAATGCTTAGAATGGTAATGTGGAAAAGGACACAGTCAGTCCAAAAACTCCTCGCCAGTATGGCAAGTGCCGTAGCCCAAAAATCCAAAGCAAATCCACAATTTAGGGCCAGCACCAAAATGAAGTTGCCAAATATATATTTATTGAATAAACATATTCAAGATACTGAGGGTGTAAACCACCCCTAGTAATGCACAAAAGTGCTTCAAGAATAGCAATCTGCTATACTAGCCTTCTTCAGTGCACAAACAAAATAATAAGAAAAAAAGTAACAACAGGGCAGCAGTATTTAAAGCATCTTAATTAGAAACCAATCAAGTCATGATTTACTTAATAGATTCATATTAAAGGCATTTTTAGAGAAGTTCATTCAAACCAGGGCTAAAAAGCCCACCCAATTCAATTATCCATTTTCTTTATTTACAGTTGAATATGAAGTGCCAACCACTTTTCAGGGACCTATCCCCCATGATTTTGTCAACAACCATAAAATAAAAAGAGGCAGAAGGGTGCTTTAGTGTATGTTTATATAGTGCACTTGTAAGTTTCCAATTCCTTATATCACTCGTGTTCCGAAATCCTAATCCGTAATGGTCTGGATGTCTGACTCACATAAAAATCTGAGCATGGGCAGTAGGCAAGGTAAATAACCCAATCTGAGCCACAACTTGCCAGAAACTTTATATTGAATACCATATTTGTGTTGGGGCTAGTAAATTGTTTAATTTTAAAAACTCTAGAACAATGTGTGCAATGGCCACATGGATATGTACCAAATAATTTTTCCCCAGATAGGGTTTGCTGTATGTGTCCTGCTGAGGCATGGGAATAATGTTTATAATGGCTCAAAAGAGAGCCCAAAGTTCTACCGCAGTGGAAAGAGAAAAAACAAATTTGCCCAACATTTGAGGCTGATTTATGATCTGACAAGAAAATATTCCAATGTTTCTGAATGATGTTCATGAAGGCTCTAGTGTTACATCCGTATGTAGTGACCACCATTAAAATATCTTGGTCCCCTGATGTTTTATCCTTATTTTTGTATTGTAAGAGATCCTCTCTAACTTGTGTTGATGCTCAGCTGCTGGCCATCGCAACACTGCCCAATTTATACCCCCTATTGTGAAATTGGTTAGCCAGGTCCATCTTATATTTATGGAAGGTATTACTTTCTGAGCAAATAGTCTAACTCTAAGAAATTGAGACTTGGGAATGTTATGTATCATATGTGGTGGGTGGAGGCTGCTGGCATGGAGTAAGGAATTATACTGGGGGTATTTCCTATATGTTTGTGTACTTAAAGTGTTATCTTTATTTCTTGTAATGGTCACATCCAAAAAGGTGATTTCATCCAAATCAAAATTCACCTTAAACTTAATTCCCCATTTATTTTGATTAAGATATTCAACAAACTCCAAAAGATAGGCCACATCCGCCCTCCATACTAACCAACAATCATCTAGGTATCACCTCCAGATATCCATTTCCCTCAAATAGATGTTATGATTGGGATTATAAATCAGTTCGGTCTCCAGATAGGCCATGAATAGATCTGCATAAATGGGGGCAAAAGATGTCCCCATTGCTGTACCTTGTGACTGCCAATAACATTGTCCATGGAAATAAAACACATTTTTAGTGAGGACATTTTCAGTCATACATACCAAAAGGGTACCAAAACTTGGTGGATAGAGGGCACTTTTATCCAACCAAAATTGCAGGGCAATTAGCCCCGCTCAATGTAGAATATTGTTATATAGGGCAGTCACATCTAATGTACAAAGTAGCCAATCTGGTTCCAACTGGGTATTAGAGAGACGATACCTAGAAATTGGGTGGTATCCTGGATACATGATCTAACACATCCCAAGAAAGGTTTTAAATAAAAAATAGCATCTCTGTTTTATCTGGTGAATTCTGTATTAATGCAAAAAACAGCATACATGTCAAAAGTTTATATGATCCCAGAAAAAAATATGAAAAGGAAATTCTGCAACTGGTATGTTCTTTCATATTGAGTTCAAGATTAAATCCTGTGAAAAGAGGTAAAGAGGTGTGTTGTATATGAGTGAAGATAAAGGAGGATCGGGGTTGCATAATCCATGCGTTTAATCTGCTTCTTTAAACTTGTACACATTATTAAACTGCATAAAGAATGAGAAATTAATAGTGAGAATATTTAAATACAAGTACAAAAACTTCTGAAGGATCATGAGAATTAGAAAAAGAATATATTACTGAAGAAATTAAAACATTTCAACAGAAAATACTAACATGGGAAATAAGTGATGATGATATAGGGAAAGACAGAAGGATGTAGTATAAAACTGCGTTGAAACAATATTATTATGTAAATCCATGCAAACATTTTCCAGAAGAAGTGATTAAAGCAATTAAAGTTTGGAAAAAGTGGTGTACCAAGGGAGTAGAGTGTCAAAATTTCATATGGAGACTGGTAATAAATAAATTACCAGTAAAAGGGAATATGCCATATAAAAAGGAAGTTGAAAATGTGTATTTATTTTGTGGGGAGGAAGAGACAACAAAGCATGTTTTTCTAAAATGTAAAAGAGTTGTGAAATTATGGATAATGTGTGAAGAGAAACTTTTTAGGACTATTATAAACAAAGATACATGCATATTATATGTGAGGGCATATAAATATATACACATACACAAATATATACATATATATATATATATATATATATATATATATATATATATATATATATATATATATATATATATATATATAAACACGTATGTGTGTATATTGAGAAAAGGGTATCCATTTACACTGAAGAATAACACACTGCAATGGCCACATCTTCCAAGACTGCTTGACTGAAGCATCTATCTATCTGTAAAAGAAATATCAAGTGGCACAATCAGAGCATACCATTAACTGGAAGTATCTTTCTTTTGAGTGGTGGCAGTACTACCATGCTCAGGAAGAAAGCTGTGTGGAATTGGAGGATTCAACTTCCTTTCCTGGAAATTGTATACATCTCTGTGAAAGTGAAAAATAATACTTTGAGTGAACGGCAGTTACTATGGATAGAGGTGAACTGGGAGACATTGGTTCATGGAGAGAGCTGTGTGGCTCTGTAAGTGAACAGTGTGCCGTCTAATTCGGGTATGGATGTTGGAAACCCAGACCCAGGACAGTAATGCAATCCCTTCTATGCTCTTAATGCCAAGGTTGTGTTGTGTATATTACTCATTGAAACAGACTGGGTACAGGATGTGAAAATATGTGTAAGAGTAAAAGGAAGAAAAATACAAGAGAACAGCCTTTCGCTCAAAGTATTATTTTTCACATTTACATACATGCATACAATTTCCAGGGAAGGTTGTTGAATCCTCCAATTCCATATAGCTTTCTTCCTGAGGCTGGTAGTACTGCCACTACTCTGAAGAAAGTCAGAAACTTCCAGTTACTGGTATGATCTGATTATGCCACTTGATATCTCTTTTACAGGTAGTCAACTGAAACAGTCTTGAAGACATGGTCCTTACAGTGTGTTATTCCTCAGTGCAAATGGTTACCCCCTTCTCAATTAAACAACAGTGCATAAATACTATTCTCTCAATTTCTTTTTATTTTTCAAATACATTTGAATGAATTCCATAGTATTTATACATAACATCTTAAATAACTATGCACACTATTTACATTAGACCCACGGTAGTGGTGCTGCGGTAGCGTTGTCACCTCACAGCAAGACGTTGTCCCGTTCGATTCTCAGCTAGACCGTCTTCTGTGTGGAGGCATACGTGAATGGGCGTGCCTTCGTTGAAGGTTGTGCTTCAGGGCTGGTAACTCAGCACGTAAAAATCCACTACCGGAGTTCCGCTGTGGCGACCCCTAACCGAAAGCCGAAAGACACAACAACAACACTATTTACATTAGCCTGGCACTATAACAGATCTTAATGTATACAGTTACTTTATAAGTATGTCCAATCCATTATCAGAGTGTCTGATCAATTACTGTATAGTGTCAATCAACGACAAGACTTTTCCCCAAAGGTTGTTGATAAATGGCTTTGGATAAATTCTTAGTTCTTTAATTTTAATTTCCAATAATGCTGTGGCCTTCAGTAGGCTGTAGAAGTCTTCCAAAGTTGGTATTGTGTTTGTATGCCATCTTCTTGTTATATACTTCCTTGAAATTGCAAGTATAGTCCTTACTAGACACGTTTGACCTATTCAAATTAGGACCTTCGTTCGCATTTAATAATACAAGAGCTTTAGTTAAATAAAATGATTAATTAAATAAAGCTTGTAGAAAGTTATTAATACCATTACAAAATGTTTTAATTTTAACACAATCAAAGAAAATGTGGTTCCAATCTGCATTGTGTACTTGCACACATCTCCAACATATTCCTTTTATGAAAGAACTAATTTTCCTGATTTTATCTGGGGTTCAGAATGCTCTGTGCAAGCATTTCCAATTAAAAACTTTCCAATGTTGTGTAAAGGATGTATATTTTCTCAATAATAAGATATTTGTTTTAATATCTTTAGTTAACTGTATCAAGTGTCCTTTTGTTATATATTTCCAATATGAGGTTTTGGGTATTATTTTATATTTTATCAATATTTTGTAAAATTTTTGAAATACTGTTTCCCATGTCAAAGTCATTATATATGATTTCATATGATGTATTTCATAAATTTAGATATCTCTTTAAATGAAGAATTGTTAATCATTTTACTTAAATCTTGCGAATATGACAACATACTCTATAAAGTTAGCCAGTCCTGTTGTGGAAATTTGTATGTCATTTTTATTACTTGCATATTTAAAACTTTTAGTTCTTTGATACATTGCAACTAACAAATCCTTTCTGTTCCCAAGAAGTAATAATTTCTCTATGTATTTTATGGGGAAAAAGTTCATTGTGACTACAAATGGTGTTAAAAGATCAAACCAGATTTTTAAATCTATATTTGCATTAATAATTTTCCTAAATGAATCAATGTAATAATTAATCATATACGTTTAGTGGGTTTAGTTATGTTATAGTGCATACTAATATATATGTGCCATGTCAAATTGTTTTTATCTTTTATTTGAATTTTTTTGTAAATCAATTAATTTATTGATATTACAGTTAGTAATTCTTTCCAATTTGTAGAGTAATTTGGACTTATTCAATCTGAGATTGATTTAGATATTGATGCTTTTATATATGTTTCTATATCAGGAAAGTTTAATCCTCCCTGTTTCCATGGTCTGATATGATGCATTAAAGCTATTCTGTTTCTTTTGGGAAACCATAAAAATTTTACTAGGCATGAATTTATTTCTTTAAGTATATTCCTTTCTGGTAACAGTTGTATTGCCAAGGCTATATATAGGATCTTGGACAGTAAAAACATTTTTATTAACTGTAGTTTATCTTCAAATGTTAATATTATTTTGTTCCATTTTTTCCACAGAGATTTTAATTGTATTGATGACATTATTGTAGTTTGTGAGACTAATTCATTATTATCCTTGTATAACTCAATTCCTAGATATTTTAAGGTAGATTCTTGTTTCCCTATGATGTGATCCCCCTTAGTCTGCAGTTCATTTGTTTTTATTTAAAAATAAAACTTCTGATTTTGATTTATTAAAATGGAGTCCTGAAGTCATGTGAAATTTGTCAATTAATATAACTAATTCTTCTAATGTCTCTTTTGTATTAATGTTAGTAATATGTCATCAGCAAATAGCATTACTTTAGAATTGTATTGTTCATAAACATCTATTCCTTTGATTTTTATATTGTTATGAATTTAATCTCCCAATATTTCAATAGCCAGAGCAAATAGAATCAGTGACATGGGACATGCTTGTTTAGTGCCTTTTGTTATATGTAGATTCAGAAGTAAAAGGACCTAACTTGACCTATGCTAAATTATTTGTATATATATATATATATATATATATATATATATATATATATATATATATTGGCTAGACAGAGGGACAGAGCTGGGAAAGATGTGCAGCAGGTAAGGGTGATAAAGGATAGTGAGGGAAACATACTCACAAGTGAGGAGAGTGTGTTGAGTAGATGGAAAGAGTACTTTGAAGGGCTGATGAATGAAGAGAATGAGAGAGAAAAAAGGTTGGATGATGTGGGGATAGTGAAACAGATTAGCAAGGAGAAAGTAAGGTCAGCTATGAAGAGGATGAAGAATGTAAAGGCTGTTGGCCCAGATGACATACCAGTGGAAGCATGGAGGTGGTTAGGTGAAATGGCAGTGGAATTTTTAACCAGATTGTTTAATGACATTTTGGAAAGTCAGAGGATGCCTGAGGAGTGGAGAAAAAGTGTTTTGGTACCTATCTTTAAGAATAAGGGTGATGTGCAGAGCTGCAGTAACTACGGAGGGATAAAATTGATCAGTCACAGCTTGAAGTTAAGGGAAAGAGTAGTGGAAGCTAGGTTAAGAAGGGAGGTGATGATTAGTGATCAGCAGTATGGTTTCATGTCAGGAAAGAGCACTATAGATGCAATATTTGCTCTGAGAGGGTTTTTGGAGAAATACAGAGAAGGTCAGAAGGAGTTGCATTGTGTCTTTGTGGACTTAGAGAAAGCATATGACAGGGTGCCTAGAGAGGAGTTGTGGTATTGTATGAGGAAGTCGGGAGTGGCAGAGAAGTATGTAAGAGTGGTACAGGATATGTAGGAGGGTAGTGTGACATTGGTGAGGACTGCGGTGGGAGTGACAGATACGTTTAAGGTGGAGGTGGGATTACATCAGGATCAGCTCTGAGCCCTTTCTTATTTGCAGTAGTGATGGACAGGTTGACAAATGAGATCAGACAGGAGGCCCTGTGGACTATAATGTTTGCAGATGACATTGTGATATGTAGTGAGAGTAGGGACCAGGTTGAGGAGACCCTGGAGAGGTAGAGATATGCTTTAGAGAGGAGAGGAATGAAGGTCAGCAGGGCTAAAACAGAATATATGTGTGTAAATGTGAGGGAGGGTAGAGGAATGGTGCGGATGCAGGGAGTAGAGTTGGTAAAGGTGGATGGGTTTAAGTACTTGGGATCAACAGTTCAGAGTAATGGTGAGTGTGGAAGAGAGGTGAAGAAGAGAGAACAGGCAGGGTGGAATGGGTGGAGAAGAGTGTCAGGACTGATTTGTGACAGACGGGTACCAGTAAGAGTGAAAGGGAAGGTCTACAAGAGGGTAGTGAGACCAGCTATGTTATATGGGTTGGAGACGGTGGCATTGATGAAAAGGCAGGAGTCAGAGCTGGATGTGGCAGAGTTAAAGATGTTAAGATTTGAACTGGGTGTGACTAGGATGGACAGGATTAGGAATCAGTATATTAGAGGGTCAGCTCAGGTTGGACAGTTTGGAGACAAAGCAAGAGAGGCGAGATTGCGTTGGTTTGGACATGTGCTGAGGAGGGATGCTGGGTATATTGGGAAAAGGATGCTAAGGATGGAGCTGCCAGGTAAAAAGAAAAGAGGAAGGCCTAAGATAAAGTTTATGGATGTGGTGGGAGAGGACATGCAGGCAGTTGGTGTGAAAGAGCATGATGCAGAGGACAAAAAGAAATGGAAACAGAAGATCTGCTGTGGCGACCCCTAACTGGAACAGCTGAAAGAAGATGATGATATATATATATATATATATTCTTTAGGAGATGAACAAAGGATGCAGGAAATTCAAACAGCATTAGGATTTTGAATAAATAGTCCCAATTTAGGGAATCAAATGCTTTCTCTATATCTAACCAATTATGAGTGTTTCTTTATTTTCTTTATTAACATAATCGATAAAAGCACCAAAGCCAAATAGACAAAACAACCAAAAACAGGCAAAGGTTACTGATGGTCAATAAAAGCCAGAGAAGAACTTAGCATACACAAAACTTTAATCCACACTTTCACCAGTAATGACTTCTTCAGAATACAATATCACACAAAATCACCCTACCTACATATAGATTAATCAATTAAAAAAATCAATTCAACAATTAAAAAATAATTAATTAATTCAATCTATCCTACATGGTTACATTAAAAAATTAAGTGTATGTATTATAAATATATTCATTTCACAACAAAAGTGTAAAATACATAATATAAATAAATAGTTATGAACAAAATAAAATACAAGTACTGAATCAATCCTTTCTAACTTTTAGTTTCCTACATTTCAAAAAAACACTTTATATTAATACTATCATTCAAACAGTACAGTTTTGTACCTACCATAAATGTAGATGTTCGAGTGTTCACCCTGCTGCAGTCATCACACTTGGGTTATCCTGCCGTCAGGCGGTCCCGCAGTCAGCCCAAATTCCAAAGTCTTGGTACGGCGTCGGTTGCTGTCGCTTCTTCCCTGACGTCAGTGCGCCAGGGGTATATAAGAGGCATCCAACGCCATTTTCTTCAGTTTTTCTTGCTCCGGATGTCAGGTGCCCCCAAAAGGTAGGCAAAATATATATATATATATATATATATATATATATATATATATATATACACACATATGGCTATATAAAAATAAAACAAAACCCTTAGGTACAAGCAAATACACCACAGAGGTAGTATAGGATAAAGTGGTAGAGATAAGTTCAGCTAGTTCAGAGGGGATGGAGGGAGGGTAACCTGGACTGCAGCAGGGTGAACACTCGAACATCTACATTTATGGTAGGTACAAAACTTTGCTATGTTCATCGTGTTACCCTGCTGCAGTCATCACACCTGGGTTGAATCCCAAAGCTAAGGAGGGGAGGTGGAGTCAAACAGGGTTAGAAGAAGCTAGCAGGCCCTGCAAAACTGCAGTGGCAAAACCAGCTCTAGTCTTAGAGTAAAGAGGTAAGTGATCGTGTTTGGTGAAGGTGTGCACTGAACTCCAAGTAGCAGCTTCCAGAATATCCTTGGTTGGCACTCCTGAGAAATGCTGCTGATGTAGCTGTAGCCCTGGTGGAGTGGGACCTAATGTTAGCAGGTACTGGTTTCCCATGATGTGAGTAGCAGAAACGTATGCAATGTCCTATCCATTTAGAAATGGTCTGTTTTGAGATAGCTTTTCCTTGTGATCCTGTAGCATAGGCTACAAAGAGCTGGTCCATTTTTCTGAAAGCCTTAGTTTTATCCAAGTAGTAACGTAATTGCCTGTGAATGTCCAAAGAGTGCAGGAGTCTTTCTCCTTTGTTCTGGGGATTTGGGAAGAAAGTGGGCAAGTGAATGGTTTGGTTTAGGGCCACACTGGATACCACCTTTGGCATAAAGGAAGGATTAGTTCGTAGAAACTCTGTCTTGATGAAAAATGAGGAAAGGTTCCACTGCCATTAATGCCTGTAGCTCTGAGACTCTTCTAGCTGAGGTTATTGCTAGTAGTAGGGCAGTTTTCCATGAAAGAAATTTTAAATCAGCTGAAAAAGCTGGTTCAAAGGGCGGCAGTGTAAGCTTTTCCAGGACAAAGTTGAGATCCCAAGTAGGTGTTGGAGCTCTCCTTGGCGGTCTTAAGTTCTTAGCCCCTCTGAGGTACTGTCTTAGGAGTGGATGCGAAAATAAAGGAGGATCCGTGCTGTAATGAGCTGAAATTGCTAAGGCGTGGATCTTAATAGATGAAAAGGAAAGTCCTTTGTGTAACATCTCAGTTAAATATTGTAGAATCTGAGGAATGTTCGGCTCCAGGGGATTTAGGCCTTTAGCCTGGTTCCAAGCGCAAAATCTATTCCATTTGTCTGAATAGGTTTTCCTGGTGCTGGGCCTCCTGGCCTCCAGAATGACATCCATAGCAGCTTTGGATAAAGGTGTTGGTTGATTGTTTAGGTAGTTTGCCATGCCGCCAGGTTTAAAGTCTTGAGCTGGCTGTGTAGAATCAGATTGTCTCGCTGGGTGAGCAGGTGAGGAATTTGTGGCAAAATCCATGGTGGGCCCTGGGCCATGTTCCTTAAAATTGGATACCAATGTTGACGTGGCCAGTCTGGTGCAACGAGAATCATTTGTGGCCTCTCTAATCTGACTTTCAGCAGTACCTTTGCTAGAAGAGGTAGTGGAGGGAAGGCATACACTGTTAATGTTTTCCAACTGAATGAGAGGGCGTCCACTTTCCAAGCTAGTGGATGGAAGGTCCTTGTGCAAAATTTTTGAAGTTGGTGGTTGTGGGGGCTTTCAAACAGATCTATGTCTGGGCGTCCCCATTTTTGAGATATCATTGCAAATACTTGTGGATCTAGTTTCCACTCGTGTGGATCCATGATGTTTCTGCTTAGGTCATCTGCCAATGTGTTTTTCTTTCCTGGCAGAAATTGTGCTTGTAATTGAACCTGGTAAGACAGTGCAGTGTTCCACAAGGTCATTGCTTGCCTGCACAGAGGGTAGGAATGTGTGCCCCCTTGCTTGTTTATGTACCATATAACTGTGGTGTTGTCTGTCCTTATTGGTAATTGTCCTGGGTGTAGAAGGTCCTTTAAAGCTGTTAGGGCATTCTGTACTGCTAGCATTTCTTTTTGATTGATATGCAGGTGTCTCTGATCTGTAGTCCATTTGCCCTGAATGCACTGTCCTGCCATGTGTGCTCCCCAGGCATAATCCGATGCATCTGTTGTAATAGTTTGCCTGGCTGTGGGTAAGGTGAAAGGCTGACCCTTGTTGAGGTGACATGCCTGTGCCCATCATAGAAACTCCTGTTGAAGGCAGGGAATGAGTGGAATCATTGTTTCCAAGCTGTGGCTGTGCTGAGTCCATACACTTTTCAGGTACCATTGTAATTTCTTCATATGCAGTTTTGCAAATGGTATTAGTAGTATGCAAGATGCCATGTATCCCAAGGCCTGCAGAATTTTTCTTGGGAGTTGGGTCTTTGTTGCCATTATTGTGAAATATTGAAACAGCTGTAGTTGTTTGTCTAGCGTGAGATAAGCCACCTGGGCCATTGTATTCAAGCTGGCACCCAGGAATATTATGTTTTGTGGGGGCACTAGTTTTGATTTCTTTTCGTATACTGTGTACCCTAGGCAACTTAGAAGGTGTTTGACAAATGCCAGATGCTGTAAAGAATGTCCTTGCTTTCTGCTTGAATAAGACAGTCATCCAGGTATGGGTATATTTGAATTCCTCTTTGTCTGCAGTATGCAATTACTGGTGCCAGGCATTTTGTGAAAACCCTGGGCGCAGTAGATAAGCCAAAGGGCAGTGCAGAGAATTGATAATGCGTTGAACCTGCAATGAAGTGGAGGTATCTTCTGCAATTTTGTCTGATAGGGACATGTAGGTATGCCTCCTTGAGGTCCAAAGTGACTAGCCAAGCATTCTTGCCCAGCATGGGAAGAAGCTGCTGTGGTGTTAGCATCTTGAATTTTGGTACTTGCAGATAGGTGTTCAGAATTGAAAGATCCAGAATGGGTCTCTAAGCTTTGTCCTTTCTTGGAACTAAGAAGAGTCTTGAGTAAAATCCTTGTCCTTGCTCCTGTGTAGGTACCTGTTGAATGGCTCGCATGTTCATGAGAGCTGTCATTTGTTTTTGTGCCTCTGCCCATTGATTTGGTGGCAGGTTTGGCATTCCTTTGATCCTTGGTAAGGTATGAAAGTGGAATCTGTATCCTTGAGAGACAATGTTTAGAACCCATTTTTCTTTTGTGATGATGTGCCAGTTGTCTGCAAAAAATGCTAGCTTTCCTCCCAAGGGTGTTGCCAGGAGAGATTTGCTTGGTAGTTTGAGGATGGAGTCATTGTGTCTGCCTTCTGTTAGCTTGAGGCCTGTCTTCTCTTCTTTTCTGGGTAGCAGAACCCCAGTGGTGAGATTTGTAAGGGGCCTGTGACTGACCTCTACCCCTTGGGCGTCTTTATTTGCCCCTCTGTGATCTATCTAAAGCTGGAAAGGACCATTTTTTTGTTGGCCAATTTCTGCTGAAGCAAGGAGGTTGTACCTGCAAGAAATCCTTGACTGTTTGCATAGATTTAGCCTTATCCTCCATTTTCTTTAAAACCTCTTCTGCTTTGACACCAAATTATACATCCTGTTGTAAAGGTGCATCTAATAATTTTGCTTTAACATGGTCAGGGAGGGTTTGCTCTTTTAACCAAGCATGTCTATGAATGACAGAGCCAGTAACAGCTGCTCTACAGGAAGCTTCCAATGAATCAAATCCGCATTGTAAAGTACGCTTGCCCACCTGTTCAGCTGCATGCAACAAATCCTGCATTTCCTTGAATTCAGGCTGTTCTGAATATGTGGTCATTTTTTGTTTTAACTGAGACATCAGGAATTGTTGATATTTCAACATGTGAAACTGACAATTTAATGCTCTCATAGCCAGAGTTGCAGATGTGTATATTTTCTTTCCCCATCTATCTAGGGCTCTGGAATCTCTTTCAGAGGGCACAGGATTTTTAGCCATGGAGGCTTTTGCTCCCTTAGGACCCTGGGATATGGTTTCTGGGTCAGCTACAGGGCTTTTATAAAGGAATTTGTGTGAGTCAGGTACTCTGTGGTATCTGTCTGGTTTGGCTAGAGCAGGAGGTAGAGAGTCTGGATTTAAACTAGACTCCAAGTAGACATCATCCACAATATCTAAAACAGGAGGGATAGCAAGAGGTCTGTGCTGGGGTAATAAAAGGAACTCTCGGAGCCTTTTCTTAGAATCTGAGTAATCCTGGCCTTCCCAGTGGAAATGTTCCTTCATGGTATGCAATGTTTCCCCAAAGGAGTAGTCTTCAGGGGGAGATGCTGAGGGAATAGAGTCTTCAGCATCAGAATCCTCGTAAGGTGGAAAAGTGTAATCCTGTTCCTCAGAAGAATCTGAGGAGAGAGAAACCTGGTCAGAGGATGCATAATCCTCCTCTTGTCTTGGTCTTTTATCAGGAGGGGGATGGGAACCCCTGATAAGGGTAATTAAATCTTCAACCATCTTAAGCATCTGTTTCTTAGGCATGGGACCTTGACCTGTAGACTGATGAACAGTTTCCTTAGGTTTTAAAGGAGTTTTAAGCTTAGCATAAGATTTAATGGTGAGTGCAGTCGGTCTGAAGACACCTTTTGCAACCAAAGGTGTTTCCTCTGCACCGGTGTCTAATTCTGCTCCGGTGTCGGTGGATGGCTACATCAGCCTAATAGACTCCGCTTGGGAGTCGGCAGCTGTCTGGGGTTCCAGCTCTGCGGTCATCAGGGCTGCGTAGGTGCCTCACTGAAAACCTGAGAACCGGCGAAAGGCCCAGCTGAGGCCTCGGGGTCTGGCTTATTCCTAGGCTGCCTGTCCTTATCCTTGCGTTTTTTATGAATTGCGGTTGTCGGCTGCACCGATGGCATGATATAATTAAATTTCCTACCAAAGTAATGCCGTGCAAAGTCAAAACGGCATTTGATAGTGCGTTTATTTAGCCTAGCGCAAAACCGACAACCTGTGACGTCGTGGTCTGGGCCTAGGCAAGGAATGCAATAGGAATGGAAGTCCTTATGAGGTATTTGCTTCCCACAAAAAATGCAATTGTTAACTTTTTCTGACATTGGACTGAGGCAAGAAAATGTTCCCCAACAGGGTACTTAGCTTTATTGAAGACTTCGGACTGAAATTCAAATCGAAAATCTCAGGTGTCGGCCGACCAGCACTTGCTAACTGCTTCTGCTTCGGGCACCGCACGGCAAGAAAGACTGGAGAAAATGGCATCGGATGCCTTTTATATACCCCTGGCACACTGACGTCAGGGAAGAAGTGACAGCATCCGACGCCGGACCAAGACTTTGGAATTCGGGCCGACTGCGGGACCGCCTGACGGCAGGATAACCCAAGTGTGATGACTGCAGCAGGGTAACACGATGAGCATCTGTCTTTTTATAAGCCCTCAACTTCACTTGCCATAATGTTTCTGTCTGTTCTAAGTAGTTCTTATAATCACCACCCCTCAAGTCACCTTCTACCACTTCTAAAATAGAAAATACATTTTTTTTGTATTTATTACATTCTAGAGAATGTTTAGAAAGGGCACGTTTTTCACCTTTAACCTTAATGTAGTAGATATGTTCCCTCATACGTTCCATCAAGCTACGTGTAGTCATCCTTACATAAAATGCATCAAACCCACTACAACTAATGTAAATCACACCCCTGGTTCTGCAAGTGCAATACACTGGAACCTTAAAGGTATGTTGTATGTAGGCCAGCATTATGTAGGGACCCTCCAAAATATATCTACACAAATTACAATGACCACATTTGTGCATTCCCTTATTAGTTGGATGTTGAAGGCTATAGGATTTTCTAGTGCCATCCCTGTCTAAAATTTTTTTAATGTCATAATTGTTATGATACACGAAGTTGGGATTTGCCCCTACTGCCTCTAAAAGGTCAATATTGCCTTCTAAAATCTTCCAATTATTTTTAACAATGTTCCTAATGAGGGGACAATCTGCAGATATATCCAAACTAAATACTGCCTCTGTTTTAACACCCCCCCCTCATATAAATCCACCTTATTCTTCACTAAGGAATTCCTGAGAATAGGAGGACAAATCAAACTCCTTTTGTTTAAAATACCAAGTCATTACTGACAAAAGTGTAGATTAAAGTTTTGTGTATGCTAAGTTCTTCTCCTGCTTTTATTGACCATCAGTAACCTTTGCCTGTTTTTGGATAATCTATAAGAGAAATTATCCTTTTAATATTGTTATGTATGTGTCTATGATATATAAATCCAGTTTGAGCATTATTTATTGTTTTGGATAGTGGTATTTTCATTCTGTTAGTTAATATTGTCATAAATATCTTATAGTCATTATTTAATAATGATATAGGTCTATATGAGGTACAGATGTTTGGGGATTTGCTTTCCTTTAGGATTGGTGTGATTAAGGAATATCTCCAAGAGGGTGGTATTAAAACGTGTGACTGAATTTCTAATAGAGTTTTATGAAAGAGGGATAGTATCTTTGAAGGAAAACATTTATATATTTCCATAATTATGCCATCGATACCTGGAGCTTTATTATTTTTACCCTCTTTTACTGTATCTGTAATTTCTTTGCAGGATATGGATGCTTGCAGATCTAGTTTTAATTTTTCTGTTTTTTTTGTATTAGAACATTTTTCATCTAGTTTTAATTGATTGATATGTATATTTTCTTTTTGGAAATGTTCCATATAGTGATTTCTATAGGCATCAAGAATGTCACCTATATCTGAGATATTTTTCCCTTTCTTTTCATAGAAGATAATTTTAATGTTATTAGCTTTTCAGTGTATTTTGATTCTTGTGGATAAATTATGTAGATATTTGGGAGACGTGACCAAGGTATTCATTTTTAGTTTTTCTAAAACTAAACTAGTTTATGTGTTAGAATCTGCATAAATGCTCTTGTAATAAATAAATACTAGCCACAATAGCTTAATGTTTATACATAAATAAGAATATAGCTATGTATGGATATTATAAAAGCAAGAAGAAAGAATATGTGAGAAGGGTAGATATGAATTTATTTTATGTAATATGGGTTATTTGGAATGAAAGCTTGAATGAAATTTTGTTTAACGGGGAATAGATTTTGGCACATATTTTGCAAAAAATTACAGTTGTGGAGGAAGGAGTGGGGGGAAGTTATAGAAGAATAACAATGACAATGTTATAAGAAAAATGCTAAATAGTAAAAAAAAATAAATAAATAAATAAATAGAAATTTGTACATATATGTGTGTCTGTAAATATGTACATTTTGTAAATACGTAAATCATGTTTTTTTTATTTTGTTAAATAAAGGACCCCTATTATTTTCAATGGGGGCAATGGGATCTTTTACATCTAGCTTAGCTATATCCGAAGGACACGGAGTGCAGCACCCCCCTTATACCCTCATGGACACACTCATCCACTCACCCATACATAAAAACACACCCTGTCTATACCGTAATTAACCCCATACACTGTGACCACCAAGGCAGACACCCTCTCTGTCTCTCTCTCACTCACACACACACACACACACACACACACACACACACACACACACACACACACACACGCACACATACACACACACCTTAGAACATTCATTGCTCTGCATACACTCACACATGCAGGCACAGAAATACACACAACCCACCACCATTACCTGTCTGCTCGGTTCCCCAGCACTTAACTCTAAAGCAATCTCACCCACTCAAAGTAATGTGTGAATGTGAACTTTTGGCCAAGTTCCATATACAAAATATTGCTTGGCTACATAAATGCTTACCACATGCATTTCTGGGGGAGAGCACACGACTAATTAGCATAGGCAGCTCCCCTAGAATGCCTCATTAGCATGGAGCTCAGTCAAAGAGATGGGGCATCTCCTTGATACTGCATACCATGTGGAATACCTGCAGTGGGCCTGTATCGGGGGGCACCAGTGATAGCAGCTCATATTAGGGCTTAATGCTGGCAGTGGCCATTTATGCAGATAGTTGCATAAAGTAAAAGTCTTTTTGTCTTCAAAGAATAAAATAAAAGATAATCACTGCACAATACGCAAGAGCTTCAAAATGAATTAGTCAATCACATGCCTGTTATAAGTAGATAGTTATTTCTGAGGTTTTGTGTTTTGAGGCAACTTGTGAAAGAGACATTCAGACTATGAACACCTCCTTCTTCTGCTTAGATACTGTTTCAACATTGTTTAAAGGCCGAATTACGAAGCTACATTTATAAAAGCCATATTTAAGTAATGAAAATTGTGTGTTTTCTTTTTTTTGCTTTAATGGGGTGCCATAGTTGTTATAAGCATGAGTGATTATACCAAAAGAATATTCTCCTTATGGACAAATACTGAACTTTAAAAACAAAAAGTTTTGATGAAAGAGTTGATTCTTCCTTATAAAAGCTTAATACTGCCCTCAAAAAGCATTTATTAGAAGGCCTTATTGAACCTATTCTCGCTGTTTATTTGGAAGAAGATAAAGCAGGGCTTGTAACTAAATCCTTCTTTGCATCCCATAGTCTTTGCTTCTGGGTCCAAGATGGAGGCTATGGTTATTTTTATACAACACATATTACAAGAAATTATTAAACGTAAATCATCTTTCATCTTGGACTGTGCTGGCTAAAAATATATATTTTTTTGAAAAATATTTATTAGTAACTATGGATATAAAAGTTTTATATACTGTTGTACCTCACAGAGAGTATCTTGAAAGGTTCCATTCTTTTTTAGAGAATGCTTGAATAATAAAGAAATCATATATTTCAAAGTGTTATGCACATGTCTAGAATCAATATTACAAAACAACGTTTTACCTTTTCACAAGAAGGTGTTTCAGCAAATAACTGCTATGGCGAAGGGAGCCACCATGGCCCCCAGTATTGCTAATATTGTTTTACCACAGTAGGAGACTACTGTCATGCAACAATGGCATTTTTGTTTGAGATAGCATACACATTTTATTTCTATTTTGCTAGTAATATTTCTTTCTTTCTTTCTTAATGCATCAGCTTTTAAGAGGCCTGCACTTTTTTTCTAACTGATTCTATACTGTGCTATTGGTACTTTCAATAGACCAATAACACAGGCCAGCTAGAAGCCAGCCAGCATGGTGACTCTACTCTTGATTTTATTTTGACAAGCTCTTCTTTTATTGGTTCTATGACTAACCTAATTTAAGAGCATGAGTCGTACTAGTCAAAGGATAAATCACAGCAGCAGAATAAGCAGTAAAACCAAGTCTAAAATCAGAGGACTCCACTACAGAAAGAACACTTGAGAGGTGTGGTAGCAAGGTTATAGCCTACCACAAATGAAATGACAGTGTGTGCTACCAGGACTAACTAGATTATCAAAATAAGTGAATCTGCAGTTATGAGTCTTGAGTAGAAATGCACATTCGTAAACATTACTTTAGAAGGAGAGTAAACAAAGGCTGTTACAGAGTATAATGGTCTTGGTATTACAGCACATTCCATATTATATTTTAAGCATTATGTCAAGAACATATGCTGAGATGAAAATGGAAACTTAGAGGACACTGTTGTAAATGTTTGTAACAAGAATGCACGTATCTTATCAGTGTTTAACAACTTGTGCATTTCATTGAGTCAGTCAGAAAGGCAAGCTAGACAGAATTCTGTACACCTGGATAAGAAAACCCATGTTTTATATAACATGCAGGGCTATGCGAATAATAGGTTAAAAAACTTAAACATGTCTCCTTTCTTAGATTATAGTATGACATAGCAATTAATAAAAAAAAAAATCAGAAATACATAGTTATTGACTTTGTGGATTTACCATACCAGATGATGTTTTGGTGCAAAGATTTCTACCTCACAGCTCCATGTAGGGGATTTAATCCTGATCATCAGTCACTGTCTGTGTGAAGTTTTGAATGTCTCCCGCATGAGTGTCAATTATCTGTGGGTACTCCAGTGTCGTCACAGTTCCCAAATACATACTGTTTGACTGGGGGCTCTAAACCCTCCACACATGTTGTTTTTATCTTAACCCTTATATCTTGAGTTTGAGAAACAACACTTCACTTACCTGGTTAAAAAAATTACAAATCTCTTAACACAGATATTATAAATAGCCTATGTTCTCCATTGGACCTGATATGAATTCCTTATTTTGTTATATCAGATAGGGATAGCTGACTCCTTAAATACTAACATGTGCTCCCAACCTCCTGAATTTATTAATCCTGTTTGGGAATTCTAAGTCTATCTTTCTTCTTGGGTTCACTGATTGTTTTAATAATGCTGGGACGTCTGACTCTTTGACCTGCTGTATGTTTCCTTACTTCATTAAATCTACCAGACCTGATGGTTCTCTCAATTCTGCTGAGCATCCTGATAATTCTAATAGACTTCATGATTCTCTGAATTTTGCAGAATGACCCTGGCAATTCTTCTGGACCTCACAATCCTTTTAATTCTGCAGAAGGAGTCTATTCTTTCAATAATTAATGGCCACAGTTTGGGTCATTCTACAGGGGATCTTCTCACTCATTTAATCATGTTGTGTGTACCATGATTTCATTAATTCTGCTGCCAAGCCAACTCTTTTAAGCCTGCTGTCTTTCTCTGTCTGCATTAATTTTGCTAGGATCCACCAAGATCCTTTAATCCTCTTCGGGCTCACACATTTTATTTATCCTTTAGGAACCTTTTTTACTTCCACTCTCTATTACTCTGTCTCTGGTGGTATTTGATCTTGCTTGAGTTCCTCCAACTTTGCTAATTCACTAAGACTCCTTAATACATAACTCTTCAGGGAGTTCCTTTGCTCTGTTAATCTTTTGTTAACCTTCTGACCCCCCCCCCCCAAAGAACTTATGATTTCATGTTCTAGAGATCAGGTCACTGGGACTGACCTGTTGCCCATTATTGCTGCCTCCTTTCCACTTGATGAGGATCATTACAATGTGTGCAGAAAGGTTCTTTTCTTGCTGAAAAACAGATTTACAGACAAGTGAATGATGGACTGATTTGCCCTGTTCACTTTAATTATCTTCCCCACAAGCATTAGGATGGCATTTCACCTGTCACATACATGTTTCTGCATGCAACCAAAACAGGTAGATGAATGGGCAAGAAAATCTTTTCCCACAACCTGCAAGAGCAAGCTAGCATAGGCTGTTCCTGTCCATCTCCCATGTCAGACACCATTCATAACCACAACTCAACATTTACGTGGTAGAAAAAAACACCCTGCATGTATATAAAAGCATGTAACACACATAACTTTGTGCTAAACCTTTACTCTCAAATTTCAGAGTCATTCACTGCCATCCTCCCAACTTCTCTATGCCTAGACTTAGGCATCTGTCCATGTTCTCTGGGTCTAGACCTACCAGAAGACATTTTCAATTCAGCACTCCCCAACATCAGAAGACAACACAACAAATATTTGCCATGCGGTATCCTAATATTAAATATCTGATGACAAACTACATCACAAATGAAAGCAATACAGGTTTACTAATTTTCTGACCCATCTCATGAATTATAGAATGCTCAGTAACAAAGTAAAGGTTTTCATCACAAATAGCCCAAATGAGTACTTCACATGACAATGACAAGTCATCTTTAATACGTGGTCTTATTATCCATAATAAAAGTGCTACTCCAAGCATCATTTCAAAATGACATCCCATTAAAGGCTGCAAAAATGTATGTCACCATTTCTCTACATTGATACAACCAGCAGCATCAATACAAGACTAAATCACATACTGTTCCAGCTCACATTTTAATGTTACTTTCAACTAACGAAACAATCACTTCTACCTATGGTGTTAATGATCACCACTCATAAAATACTCAAACTCAACCCATGCATCAAATAACCTTCCTACCCACTTTTTCAAAATGGTTGCCAATGTAAAAGGCTACCTAGTATAAATAGGACAATCAAAGAGAGTACTGCCACAAAGCTCTCCGGAGTTGCCACTCTTATGTTGTTGTTATTAAGCTCATCAACAAACCAGGATAATACAACTCTTATAATTTTCCTTCCACTCCTCTCAAAGTTATGCAAAAAATGCACCAACCTCCACTAAACTGCCTAATAAGCAATAACATCCTTTCACACTCATAACTTAGTTTCAGGCCCAGTCACAGCACTTCTAAAATTCACCATTCATCTTACACAACACCTCAGTGACAACTGCTTTGCTGATGCTATGTTTTTAGACCTGTCAAAACTTTTTCATACGGTTAACCACAACTTCTTAACACATTAGTTCACTTGCTTCATGAGGTCTTCTACACCAGGAAACTAGTTGCTTCCTGAGAGTGTTTCTCAGAAATCCTCTAATGAAAAGATACTTAAGATTTATAATATCTGATAAATAATGCAAGTTTCAAAATATGTAAAAATATAAAAGCTCTTCTGTAGAAAACAGGTATACATTGATGTTAATATCAAAGGACTGTCTGTATAGGTTTGTTTTATATTTCAGACTTATAAAAGAAAAATGGTACTTCATTTGACAAAATGACTAGTCTTATGATCAAACAGAGTTATTTCTCTTTAAATGTGCAAGGCAGATCCATAATATCAGTGACAGAACTGTTCATCTGTCTGAGACCTTGATGTATGACAAGACAGAATAGGATACTGCTACTTCTGTGATAGTATAGAATCTGAGCAAATTATTCATATAGTATATTTGCAATATTTCAAAACAACAAAATTGTGTGTGTTAGTCTGCGTGCATCATTGGCAACACTGATTGCCTTAATGATTTGTATAAGATGGTACCAGCTACACAACTATTTGTCATGCAGTCTTTATGAAATAAATGCAGTTATAAAAATACAGCTAACAGTTATAATTACTTTACCATTTATATCTCAGAAAGTCTTCACAATACCCACCAAATAACACCTATTGTTTGCATACACAATGTAAATACGAAACATATTTCTCATTTTTCATAACTTTCTGTAAACACTATTCAATAATGCTACATCAGTACATCCCGTACTAACCATTTCACAATGCATGAGTAGCAAATTATGTCTGCAATAGTGTTGCTTTATTTTCTTAAATACCTTTATTAAATTATCACTTAAGACATAGGCAAACATACATTGACAGAAAATAAAGAAAACATATTAACATTTTTTCCATTTACATACAATATATATCACATACAGTTTCCTTCTTTATAACTATCATCAGTCCAACATTACATTCACTGTTGCATTTCTGCCTTCCCTTACACCTCACTCCTCCTGAATATTATTCTTTATGTCACCATTTCCATTTACTTCTATGTAATTTGCTCCTTCCCATTTCTAAAGATCCCACTTCCATTTCTTTTATCTTTTTTATAATATTCTTGCTGCTTTAGTTTTAGGTATGTATCTATACTATGACTTTAGAAATTGCACTTTGAAAACACTGATGAGTATACTTGTTTCAGAAGTACAGGGATGTTCCCTGTAAAGATGAGTATACAGGCTGCACAGCAGCTCTGCATTCCTGACAGCTATACTCTTGTAAGAAGCAAGGTGCTAATATCTAGGCTGTCCACCCCTCACTTGGCTATCTTAGCTATTAGTATGGTTTGTATGCCACTTTATACACTAGGCACTGTCATTAAAACAGTATAACCATAGCTCATCTCCACAAGTAGCATACTTTTGGATTTTCCAAGGCTCAGTATTGGGTCCCTACTATTCACTATATTTCTTATTTACATGCCCAAAATCTACTTCCTAGCCAACAATACACAATATCATGTTGATACATAACTAAATCAATGACTCCAACCTAAAACTGAATACAGAGAAAACAAAACCTATGCTCTTCTACCCCAACAGTAATCCCCATGATACTACTGATCTCATAATTTCTAATGTCAATAGTACACAACAAGAATTAGTTCCACACTTCAAATGGCCAGGTGTACACTTTAATCCAGCCATGAAACTGGACCACATTATCAATATAATGATTCAAAACTATAATCATAAACTAAGCTCTCTCTCTGAAATCAAAAACTAACAAAACATTAAAATCTAGACTTGGTACATCCACTGGTTTTGTTTTACCCATCCACGAATAATGGTTTGCACACCTTCACTAATTTTAGATTTGCACTGACAAAATCAAAACCTCATAATCATCTGCAACAGCACAATACTTAATACATTCAAAATAAAATAAACAAATAGCAAAATCAGAGTTTCAAGATTTAATACAGTAAAAAAACACTAAGCACTTTCATCTTACAATTCAACAAGACTTCATCAGAGTACACATTAACTGTGTGTTCATTACATAAATGTTGTCAACCAATCAGATCTCACAACATAGGTTCATAGGTTGGTACTGAGCTATCGGCCCTAGGGTCTATACAAGCCTAGCCATAACAATTCCCTGGCTATGTCTTCCCACAATATTTATTTTTCTGGACCCCTGTCTAGCAGGGTGACTGACAGGATCCCCTGGGTGAATTTCCTATCTCCCATCCAATCATCAAGGTTCCTTCTAATGAGGGCCAAAGAGGCGCTCTGCTTGACATGTATGGGCTGTCTATTCCAAAGTCTGTGGAGTCTCTAGGTCAGGAACCTATCCCTCCAGCATGTTTTGTTCACTGTGATGACAAGGTTTAGATCCCTGAAGCATGTGGCTCAGAGGGACTGGGATTTCTTTAAGTGTAGCATGTCCAACAGCTCTGAGTTTGACATGGCCTTGTATGTTAAACAGAGATCACCTCTGAGTAGACGATATGCGACAGAGTATAACTGGAGTTTTTTTAGATGGTCAGCATAGGGTATCTGCTTTAGGCCTGTGATTCTTTTAATGAGGTATTTATGTGGCCTTTCCAGTTGTTGCAGATGTCTTGAAAGGTACATACCAAACGGGGCGTCATATTCTATAATGGGTCTAATGAGGGATGAGTACAGTGGGACAATGACCTCCTTTTTCTGGATGAAAAGCCCTTAGTGATGAGGTGTGCCACATAGAAGGATTTCCTGACTGTTGTGGCGATGTGGTTATCAAAGGTGAAACCACTGTCCACCTGTGTCCGTAAGTCTCTTATCACACTTTTGGTGTTTAATATACTGCCACCAATATGGTAATTCACAGGTACATGTTTTTTCTCAAAGGGGATAACTATACATTTTTTGGCACTGAGCTTGACACAGTTGTGCAAAACACATTACACTCATTAAATGTGTTAAATTATAAACATACAATGCAAAGCACATATAATACAAAAAATGTATATAAGTACCAATATGTGAAAAAAATAAACAATCACGTCGATGTCCTTTCTTTTAAAACGCTACTTATCGAAAGGAAATCATTCAAACCTGGTTCAGAACATATATTTAACCGTATTTGGCAGAATAATTCTTTCATCTCTTATTCTCAAAGATACCACCATTGTCATTGCAAAAAACTCTGTCAGTGACAAAGAAAATAAATGTATTAAAATGGTTACATTTCTGTGGATGTCTAAAATAAAACATTTTTACTCTTACCTTTACAAATATTGTAATAACAAGCATAATACCTCTATGATAGCCTTCCACACAAACATAAAATACATCTACAATACTTGCAAAATCCACATTTCATCAAACTAGATGTTCCCTTACCAAGCTAGAATGAAGTATTGCATGCCATGGAAGGGTTGACTGCAAGAAAATTACGTGTATATTTTGTTTAGCCTTTTATGTGAGCAAAACCACAAGACTGAGGGATAGGATTTATTTACACCTTTATGTTATGCATAAAGGTAAGAGTAAAATGCTTTATTTAGGCATACACAAAAATGTAAATATTTTAATAAATGTATTTTCTTTGTCATTACAGTTTTGTGCAATGACAAAGGTGGTAACTTTGAGAATAAGTTAGAGATGAACGAATCATTTTGGCAAATAAGATTAAATACATGTCATGAACTGGGTTTGTATGATTTCTTTCTATGAATAAAAATGACAAGAAAAACCTAGCCAAGCTACAGCTTTCATTGTGTGATACCTTAAACCTCCCGGAATAGAGACCCATTGGATACATGCAAATGACCCCTTAAGGACATCAAGTGTTTCAGCTATATGGCTTCTGAATGTCCATGACTTTTTCCTTTTTAAGTCTTTATGATCAGATTCAGACCAACAAAGCCAAATGCATGTTTCGGCCTTCTTATGCTTTCATCAGCACAGCATAGGCGGACTGTTTGGCTATACCCTAGAAACATGGGTTTTTTTTAAACCTAGCTGATGTACATAACCATTAAGGTACTAATTCTAAAATTAAGTTATATATGCCAAGATGAAAAAGTTTCAATTAGGGCCAATACTTTCAAACAAGGATTATCCATAAATTTATTAGGGTAAATTCTGTTTTCTTTTACTGTTGTTTTTTTGATTGCCGTGTCTTTCAGGAGGATAAGAAACTCTTCAAAGTTTGATTCTGAAGGGTTCTTCCAGTTTCCTATAATAGTGTTTATGGCCACAGCAAGAATTGTCAAGTTAAATTAGAAAATTCCTTTTTTGAAGTTTTTCTTTCCAGTAAATTAAATAGAACCATCTCTTTTTAAAAAATACAAGTGTCAATCCACAAAGCTTTAAAAAAATCTTGCACCTTTACCCAAAATTTATGAACTATTAAACAGTCATAAAACGTATGTAGTCAGTTAGACTTAATCAGTTATTTTGCATCTCCAACACTCAAACATTTTCTTTTCTCATTTTGCCTAACCTTACAGGAGTAAAAAAAAGCTCTAAACAAAAAAATTAAATTAAATAAGCTCCAATTTAGGGACTAAGATGTGTTATTAATAGATGAAAGAAGTTGTATTTTATTTTGTTCAGTTAAAGCTATATGGTATTCTTTTGTAAAGAAATTCCAGAGAGTCTCATTTAAATTTTATATATATATATATATATATATATCTTTAGCAAGTACTGAATGCAACTTAGAAATTAAATTATCAAATTCTCAATGTTTATAAATAATTTCATATAAGATTTTAATCTATTCTGGGATCTTAATACTTCGCAAACTTGATAAAAGAGAGAACCTGGTTGGAAATGATGTTAAAACTAGATGTGCATGAGTTGTATCGTTTAATTTAATAATAAACTCTACGCATAGAGTCCATAAATTTAAGCGTATCTTCCTCAAAGCACTGATACCAACAAAAAATGTCAATTGTTGCAAGAGATAAGTATACGTGTTGATAATTAATTAAGAAGATTTTTTTGCAAAAGAGAAGGGAATAAGGGATTGAACCCAAAATCTATAATTTGAATTAATCAATATTATTTTCTTAAAAGATTTAAAGACTGAATTTACATAGTTAGAATTAACTAAAGAATGTATAGGACTTTGAATAAATTTACAAATATAAAATCAAAGGGGGTATATGAGTTCATATTTATTAAGTCTAAAGAATGCAGTTTGTTAATATTAAACAATTGATAATCTAATAAGTCCAAGAAATATCACTCCCGACAGGACTATCGCTACCTGTGCCACACTCAGTCCAAGCACATAATCCCCATCCTGCCAGTGATACAGGGTCTTTCTAAGATCCACAAGCACAGTGTGTGTCCACCCATGAGGCCCATTGTTGTGGGCAGGGGGTGGATCATGGAACCATTTTCCTTGTATGTGGAGATGTTCCTGCGCCCAGTGGTTGACGCAAATGTTTATATTCTAAGGGACACAAAACAGTTCCTGTTGGATTTGTATGAGTTTGTGAGATCTGTCCTCGTTGATCTTCCATATTATTTAGTCACGATGGATGTTCAGTCCCTATTCACTGTGATACCAAACAGAGATGGGGTACAGTTGGTGTCTGATTACTTGAAGGACAAATCTGTATTAGATAGTGATGCAGTGGATTTGTTAGCTTTGTTTTTGAAAGTTGTGTTAGAGAACAACATTTTTTGTTTTGGCTCTCAGTGCTATTTACAGATGGATGGTGTGGCTATGGGCACTTCTTGTGCCAATAGCTATGCCAACCTCTTTATGGCTGCATGGGAGACCAAGTTCTTGTTTGGTATAGGTGAATTTTCAAGGAACGTGATGTTTTATAGGCATTTTGTAGATTATGTGTTTTTCCTTTGGAAGGGCATGAAAGATGAGTTATTTCTCTTCCTGGAGAGAGTTAATGGTCTAACACAATATCTGAAATTTACCCATGAGGTTTCTGAGAATTGGATTTCCTTTTTGGATGTTTACGTTCAGAGATTGGAAAGTGACCTATTGAACTCAGGAGTGTATAGAAAGGAGTGTCAACGTAATTCCTATCTCCATAGATGCAGTATGCATCCAGGTTACATCTTTGGTAATATTGTGAGGGGTGAGGTATATAGGACGTCATGGTATAATCCCAGTCAGGACAGTTTTGAGGCAAATGTTAGGGATTTATGTGAGAGGTTTAAGAGCAGGGAATATCAGACATCTGATATGGAGACAGGATTGGCAGACCTCATTAATTTGAGGGAACAAGGTGCTGCACCCTTTTTCTCTGAGACTGGAGTGGACCATGATGGCCCCTCCCAGGGTGTTCTGGGCAGAGAGTAGAAATCATGGTTTCAGAGTGCCCTTATATTATACTAAGGATGTAGGTAGGTTGAAGGATGTGATTAGATCACACTGAGGTGTGTTAACACTGGACCTGAATGTGAGGGGAAATTGTGGGTGCTGACCCAGGTTTTGTCTATAAGAATAGATCGAATTTAAAGAAATTGCTGTATTATCCTGTTATGGATGGTGGAGGTGATAGGGTTGCTGGTACTGTACCCTGTGGTAGTTGCAACTATTGTTGTTCCATAGACACTGATGTCCATTTCTATCACCCTGTCTATGGCACTAACCATGAAGTTAGAGTTCATGCAAACTGTGAATCTACACATGTTGTTTATTTGGCCTCCTGTGGAGCCTGTGCTGCATTTCATGTAGGCAAGACGGACAGAAAGCTGAGGGACAGGATAAGGGAACATCTCTACCAGATCAGGATTCATTCAACTGTCAATGCTCTGTCCAAACATGTCTTGTCTAATGATTCCACAGATCTTTTTTCGTTTTAAAGTACTAGATCTTACACACACACTAGTTTTAGGGGGGGATGTGAGGGGTAGAACTGAGAGTAATGAATCTAAATGGATTGTTAGACTTAGAGCAGATGTTTTTTCCTGGACTGAATGAGATAGTACCATTGAGACCTTTCCTGAAGTCCAGGAGATTGAAGTGATATGTATAACTGTGCTTTTTACATATATTATGAGAGCATTTTTATGAGAGGATTTATTGTTAGTGTTGTGCAATTAGTATGAATTTATGCAGTTTTTTGTTTTTTATGCATTTCTATTCATGTTTTATGAGTGGTATAGGCGTTTTTATTTTACTATGGTTTATGTTTTTTATAGTAAGCACTTTATTTATGTTGTGTACTATGATAGTTGCACTGTGCCTTTAATGGTTTATCTGTTTTTGTGCCTTTTTTGCCATATAAGGGTGTAAAAGAAGAGGGGGGGGGTTCTTTTGGTCTGAAGAAGCCTATCCAAGTGAAAGCGCTTACCACGTCTTCTGTTTGTATCACAATAAATATGAATTTTAAAGTTCATGAAGCAGCGGTTCTTTCAGCTTTGTTTCCTGCATTTTGGTTAGTGCTGTGTTTACTGCCTGCATTGCTACTGTGCCTTTTATGTTAGTTTATATAATTGATAATCTAAGTTTGTCTCATTTGTTATATTACTGTCTAGATAACTAAATATAGTTTTCATAATTATTGCTTTTGCATATGTTTCTACATTTGGAAAGTTCACAACTCCAGATTTGCATGGTCTAAAACGATGGTTTACATTTAATCTAGGCTTATCTGGATACCATAGGAAAATCAGTAAATAATTTATTTATTCTTTGAATTTGTTTCTTATTGGGTGGCATTATAAGAGGTTGAGTTATATATAATAATTTTGGAAATAAAGTAAATGTAATAATTTGTAATCTATCTTCAAAAGAAATTAAATTTTTATTCCAGGAGTTAAGTTAAAGTGATAAATATTTTTCCATAACTGAAGTTTATACTTTCCTCAGTAGTTTTCAAGATATTAATTCCTAAAGATAATAAATTAGTAGATTCTTTATTATTCCATAATTATATGCATTTACTGAATTTTCCTCATTAATAAGAAGCTAATTAGATTTAGACATGTTTTGAAATTTTGTACAACTTTCCCAAGCTCTTCTAATGTTTTGGAAGTTTTTTTAATGTTAATAGTATGTCATCAGCAAATAACTTTAGAAATATATTTCTGGTTTATTGGTAAGCCTTTAATTACTGCGGTAGTGGTGCTGCGGTAGCGTTGTCGCCTCACAGTTAGACGTTGCACATTCGATTCTCAGTTAGAGCGTCTTCTGTGTCGTGACATGCGTGAATGGGCATTCCTTCGTTGAAGGTTGTACGTTAGGCCCGGCAAGCCAGCACGTAAAACTCTACTGCCAATCATTAGCGGACCGGAGTTCTGCTGTGGCGACCCCTAACTGGGAAAAGCCGAAAGAAGACACATTGGTAAGCCTTTAATTCTTGTATTTGCATTGAATAGTTTTACAAGTATCTCAACAGCTAAATTAAACAATACAGAGAAATTAGACAATCTTGTTTAGTTCCTTTAGTTAAATTTATAAAATTTGAGGTATATGGACCCAATTTTACATAAGCTTTATTATTGTTGTAAATAGATGCTAAACGTTTAACATATTGAGAAGGAAAATCAAATATATATAACTTCAAATAGGTAGTTCCAATTCAATGAATCAAATGCAATACCTAGACTAATAAAAATAAAGAGTCAACTTTGCTACTGCTCATCACATCTGTAAGAGTAATTAGTCTTTTAATATTATCAGAAGTTTGCATTTTATGTATTAACCCAAATTGATCTAAACTAATTATATTCGGTAAGATTTTCATTCTATCAGCTAATATACACATACAAATTTTACAATCTATATTTGGCAGAGAGAAATAGGTCTATATGAAGAACACTTCTGGGGGTTGTTACTTTTTTTATAATTTTAGTAATTAAAGAATAATTCCAAGATGGTGGAAACTGATCTAGATTTTGTACCTTTATCATGAGATTATGTAAATCTATTATAATTTTTTGAGAGAATAATTTATATAGTTCTGGGATAACACCATAATTTACAGGAGCTTTATTAGATTTAATGTTTTTTTTTTGATAAACATCTTGTAGAGAAATGGGTTTCAACAGAGTATTTTGTGTGAGGAAGATAGGGTTTTAATTAATTATTGATCAATAGTTGATATTAAACCCTTTTCTCTATTTAATACTCCTAGATTCGAAGATGAATAATAATTTCTGCAAATTTCTAAGCTATCACCAGCACATCTGAATTTAACTCGTGCATTATAGGATTTTTTTCATTTTTTTTTTAATATTGTTATTTGTTTGGAAATTGATTCTGTTTGATATGTTTTTAATGTGTTTTGAGATCTTGAACAGGATGGTTTTAATTTCTCTAAAGCTAATTCAGTTTTATGAGCAAACAATTCATTACATTTGTTATTAAGGGCCATTATTTCTTCCCTATTAACTCCAAATTTGTTCTCTTTTTTCTTTTAATTTTAGTTGAATATCTAATAACCCACAGTGGTGGTGCTGCGGTAGCATTGTTGCCTCACAGTAACACGATGTCTGGTTCGATTTTCAGCTAGAGCGTCTTCTGCATGGAGACATGCGTGAATGGGCGTACCTTCGTTGAAGGTTGTGCGTCAGGCCTGGCAAGCCGGTATGTAAAAATCAACTGCCAATCATTAGCGGACCGGAGTTCCACTGTGGCAACCCTTAACCAGGAAAAGCCGAAGACACAAACATCTAATAATTCTTTATTCCACTCGTTTACTTTATGTTTTAACCAGAACATAGTTCTATCATAAATATGTGCTTTGAATGACTCCCAAGCTGTTATTAAATTAGAACCAGGAGTATTATTAAATAATAAAAAAGTTATCTATCTCTTCAAATAGTCATGTTTTATAATTTTTCAGTTGGTAACATTTTAGTCATAGGAGACTCCACTGTGAGACACACAGATGTGCCCTTCACCAGGCTGGATAAGGAGAAAGTCAAGGTTAGTTGTTTGTCAGGTGCCAGAATCCACCATATCACACACACACTGTTATGACTCTGTCATAGTCTGTGTTGGTATGAATGACTTGAGGTGTACCTCTCTGGACTACATGAAGACAGACATGATCCAGCTCTCTGAATATGTGTTACAGACAGGTATGCCCCTAGCCTTAAGCAGCATTCTACCATATCCCAGAATGATGCCTCAATACAAACAGAAAATGATTGATTTTAACAACTGGCTTAGTTTGTGGTGTCATTCCAAGGGGATCCAGTACCTGACAGCCTGGGAAGACATGATCGACAAATCACGATGCTTTGCCAGGGATGGCCTGCATCTGTCTCCCTTGGGCTTCAGGCTACTGGCAAAGGCTCTTGCCTCCCCATATAGTGCCTTTTTTAGGCAATGCCATGAGGTCAAAACTACCAACATGAAAATTTCCACAAAATACAAATTAAAGGTCATGCTGCTAAATGATAGGAGTCTAATCATGAAACTGTACTCATTGCAAGCATTCTTAACCCTGGAAGATGGTGACATTTCTGCAGTCACAGAGACCTGCCATTTCTGCAGTCACAGAGACCTCAAAGCTGCAGAGAGTACCCCAGCCATACCAGGTTACTCATCCTATCACACTTTCAGACCCCAAACCATGGGCAGCAAAGCAAAAGGAGGTGGAGTTTCAATATATATATTAAAGACATACACACCTCCAGGCTGATCAAACAGTATGATGCACAGGAGACACTCCAGGTGCAGTTAACTATTGATAGCTAGTTACAGGCCCTCAACGTTGACTCAAGATGCCCACTCCACATATCTGGACCTCTTCGAATCTATCAAGATTCAACCCATTACCCTGGTCCTGAGTGACTTTAACCATCCAATCACAGAATGGAAGAACTACACATGCCAAAACACAAACGCCCAGAGATTCCTTGATTTTGTCAATGCAAATGCCTTGGACCAGCTGGCTGACACCCCCACAAGAGGTGATCATATCTTGGACCTGGTATTAACCAACATGAGTAACCACTGCAGCATCCCTACATTGTCATCCTCCCTGGTAAGATCTGACCACAAAGTGGTCATTTTCAAAGTCACCATCTGAGCTGACACCACCTAGATAGGGTCAAACAAAAAACTTCTCCAACGCTGATTATAACCTCCTGAGGAAAGGTATAATCAGCTTCACAGCTCTCTCCCCTCTGTAGAAACTGGCACAAATGGCAAAACCTACATCAAAGTACTATACAAACATTTATACAGCTGCATGGAATCAGGAATAACCGACAGGACAAAATCCTCCTCCTCCACAAGGAAGAGTAAACCTGTCTGGCGGACATCTACAATAAAATAAACTCTATAATAAAAAAAAAAGCTGTCCAGGACCAAGAAAGAGCAGGTGCCTAATTGTAAGCCAGCTATCCTTAGCCTGAACAAGCAAATAAGATCACTAGTGAAATACTCTAAAGCAAACTAGGAGTCCAAACTGTCCACATCTACTAAAGACAATCATAAGGCCTTCTTTACATATGTCCGCAATCTCAAAGGAAGTACTCAGATCATCTCAGAACTGGTGTTCAAGGAAACTACATACACAAACGCTATACATAAATCCAACCAGCTGGCAGGTTCAGTGAAAACTTCACCCCTCTGTTCCCCCCCACCAGTAAATCAGGACATTCCCAGCACCTGCCCCCCTCATCTCTAGCAAGCATGTCATCATTGCCCTCTCAAAGACAAAATATACAGCCTCCATGGGACCTGATAACATCCCAGGCTTTATCCTACATGAACTCAGGCAGAAACTTGCAGCACCATTAGGCAGACTATTCAACCAAAGCCCGAATACTGGCTTCATCCCAGCCAAGTGGAGGACAGCCACTGTCATCCCTTTGCATAAAGGTGGACCATCCACCAATCCAGGAAGTTATAGACTCATCAGCCTAACTAGCCTGATCTGCAAAGCCATGGAATAGATTATCATGCACCTCATTAATAAAGACATTGGCAACCTCCAAACACTTGGTCCAACACAGTATGGTTTTGTCAAGGGGAGGTCATGCCTGTTAAACTTCACCAACTTCTTTGAGACAGTTACCAAAGCCATGCACGAGGTCATGCCTGTTAAACTTGGCCAACTTCTTTGAGACAGTCACCAAAGCCATGCACGAGGGAAAGACTGTTCACACCACCTACCCTGACTTGGCTAAAGCCTTCAATACTATTCCCCAAACTCTCTCAACTAGGCATAAATCCATATATCAGATGGGTAACAAACTAGCTCACTGATAGAACACACCTAGTCAAAATAAGGGAAGCCATCTCAAGCAGTAGACCCGTAACAAATGGCATACCCCCAGGGATCAGTCTTGGGGCCTCTGTTGTTTGAGATATATTTTTCTGAGCTGCAGACCAAAACCAGTGGGCTATAGCTAACAAAGTTTACAAATGTCTGCAAGCTGGGCACTGTCATCAATTCCCCTAGTGATGTGGACATCTTCCAAGAGGGCCTCACCCCAAAAAATAACTGGTGCCAGAAACATGGCCTCAAACTGAATATCAAAAAATGCATCATCATCCCCTTTGGGGAGAGTGATGTCCCAACAAATTATCAGATTTATAACTAGGTCCTAAGCACACAATCAGTTGTGTGGGACTTGGGCACCCAAGTTGATAGCAACCTGACTTTTGACCACCATATTGCCTCCAATGTATGGAAGGCTTTCTACATGGCCCACCATGTATGAAAGGGTATCTCAATCAGGGACAAGGAGGTCATAGCATCCCTGTATTCTTCCCTTATAAGGCCCATTATTGAGTACAATGCCCCTTTCTGCATCTACCTCATGAAGCACATGCAGCAGCTGGAGAGACCACAGAAATTCCTTACCAGGAATATTCAGTGCCTCAAACATCTACTCTACACAGATAGGCTAAAAGCCCTGTCCCTCTACTCAGTCTCATACAGACTTCTCAGAGGTGATCCCTGTCAGGATTACAAAGCAAGCTCAGACCCCGTCTTGATGGGACTGCTGTACATCTGCAAGTCAAGTTCCACTTGAGTAACTTGCATGTGCGACCTCAACCTGGTCTGTAACATCTATAGGACTTGTTGGCAGGACAGATTTGTGTCCCACAGACTCCCCTTTTGTGGAATAGACTCCCTCTTCACGTCAAGCAGAGTACTTCATTGCCCCTTTTTAAATGCAACATGAATAAATGGTTGGTGAAGAGAAAATATACCCCTGGGATTCTACCTGTGTCCCTGCTGGACAGAGGCATTGGGTGTTGACTTGTCAGAACATGGGCTAAATTCTTGGCTAGCCTTGTGAGGGCCTCAGGGCCAATAGTCTAGTAACTTCCTATGATCCTACATATATGCTGGAATTCTGGAAATGTATGTCAGTACTTTAAAATCTGTCTTTATATTTAAAACTAATGCATTATGGTCCAAAAAGGGACATGTTATTATGTTAAAATTTATTTTGGAAGTGATATCTTGAGAAATCAGTAATTCATCAATTCTTCTTTGAGTACCATACTTGGAAGAATAATGTGTGAAAGCTACAGAATCTCTAACTTTACAATTAAATGTATATTTAATAGTAAAACAATATTTCCATGTTTTAAAAGATTTAGCAATTGGGAGTAATTTAAAATTTCTACTAGAAGTGTTTCAAAATCATCCAAAAAAACAGTTAAAATCACTGTCTAAAATTAAATTTCCCTTGTAATTATTAATTATAAAATCAAGATGTTTTTATCTAATTTAACTCCAATCCCAGGAAACCAAACACACTGGCCAAGGTTCATATTCTGTTTCTATATTTTAAAATAACTGATTAAGTTAACCTTCTTTTCTTCATCTTTAAATAAAATTTGAGGCATCTGAATCCCTTTTTCCCCATAAAATAACCACTCCCCTTTCTTATTTAAAACACTGAGATAAGGTTATATATTTTTTGAATTTCCAAAATTGATTTTCATTTCCATAAGAAAAATGTCTTTTAGAAGAATACAATATGAGGTTTGTTTAATTCTAAATATTTTAATATATTAGCTATCTTTTTAGGATTATTTAAACTGTTAACATTTAATGATAGTAAATTTAAATCCACAATATAGAATAAAGAACAAGATCTTTATAAAAATTAAATATAATAATGCTAACAATAAATAATATAAAATGTGTATGTGTAAATTTGAGTAAGATTTATTTATGAAGGAAAGGGTCTCAGGCAAAAAAAAGAAAAGCAATAATAATAATCATTCATTCCATAAAAACCTATATGTGGAATAACTATATTTCCTAGCCTTTACTAGAGAAAAAAAATCTCAAGACTAAATCTTTCTAATCTCCTCAGAAATAAAAAGGAAAACAGTTTTAAATCATATTATGTAAGCTCTGCAGTAAAAAATTAGTGTATTTTTATTTAATTAAAAAATAGCTTAATGTTCTATATAATAACAGAAAAAGTAACATTATATATAAAATAACAGTATCAAATTAATTTAATGCTCCTATTTCCTCCCCTCTAACCTTTAGCTGAAAGTTACTATTTATATGTCTACAATTTCAAATTAATATTATATTTCAGCATAAAAGTATTATGTATCAATATTTCCCCTTTTCTTTTTCCCTTTCCTCCCCATTTTCTTTTTTTTCTTCATTTCTTCTTTTCATACCTTTTCTTCCTTTTGTCGTCTTTCCTCTTTCCCTTTCCTTTCTTCCTTCCTTTTCTCTTCTTTTTCTTCTTACTTTCACCTTTCTTTCCATTTTTTCTTTTTTCCTTTTTTCTCTTTCCTTTCCCTTTCTTTTTCTTCCTATCCCTCTCCCCCAATAATACAAATCCAATAAATACATAAAAGTTAAAAACAATGGAATGTTACTGTTAATTTTATAGAAGCTGAAAATCTATAAATTAAAAAAAATATCCCCCCCTCTCTTCTCTTACCCCACTATAATTGGGCTTGTGTGTGTAGGCATAAAAATCTATATATGATACAATTGTATCATAATCAAGTTATCAATTGTGCTATAAAATAACACCCTTCACAATTTGGTAACTACATATTAGGGGTGTATATCACATAATCAAAATCCCAAAATATCGAACACCTTAAGCTCGAACTTGGAATGTCGAAATGTGATATAATCAAAAGCTCACAACAGCAAATTTTTTTCCCAGGGAAAAAATTAGCTGTTCCGAGAAACACACACACAACACAAGCACACCAAAAAAGGTAATCCACACATATACACAAAATCCTACTTCTAACCCTACACTAAACCGTGCATACACTATCTATCCACTTACCTTAACCCAAACCCTAACCCTAAGGTCCGTAACTATCGCACACTCACCTTACCCGCTCTCTAACCCTAAGGTCCGTAACTATCACACACTCACCTTATCCGCTCCCTAATCCAAAAGTCCGTAGCTATCACACACTCACCTTACCCACTCCCTAACCCTAAGGTCCCTAACTATCGCACACTCACCTTACCCATTCCCTAACCCTAAGGTCCCTAACTATTCCATTCCCATGCTCACCTTAACCCGGTCCATTCGCACACTTACCTTAGCCCGGTCCGTAACCTTCGCACCACAGTGGAGAAAACAGCGAAGCGGCAGAAACAGCCCACCAAATTCTTTCCCTAGGAAAGAATTCGATGTTCTGCAGCTTCTCTATGTTCAGCGTTCACTGTTTTGGGTTCGATAGTATAACATTCAATGTTTTACTACTTCGAAGTTACAATATAAACCCATATATTATTACTGAATACTGGAGTGGGTATATAAGGTAAAAAAAATTTATAGTTTGTATTAAGATGAAAACATTTATGGCAACTATTATATACAGTATTTAGTAGTGTAAATTATTAAAACTATACTGAAAACAATAGTGTAAGTTTGTTACACTCAAAAGAACATGAATATGATACACATTACCATCTCTCAGAATAAGTATATGAATAATAGAATATATCTATTCTCAAAGAACAATCTAAAAATAATGACAAGGAAGAAGGGTTAAATTGTAAATATCTTGTTTTAAAAAGTAAAGAGTTCCATTCAGCTTCAAGGTTATATATTACTTTTAATAACATTATAAACCAGTCATTGGAAAGTCTTTAAAATTTTGCAATGACTGAAGTAGATATGCTGAATTGATTAAAAAAAAAAGTTCATGACCGTTAAGGCTGAGAAGCTGATGAACAATATATAAACTGTCTAAAATTTTACAGTGTATGAATGACCTATAAGTTTCTTGATCTTAAGATCAATGGTTTTGGACAGAAGTAAATGAGTGACTAGATAAAAGTTCTAGAGAATCATTATTGCTGTAAAAATAGGCAAAGTTTCATTAAAAATAATAATTATATAACATTTAAAAGATTTCTGAAGTTAAAACCTTATCACAAAATACTTAATGAAGTCATAACTGTCAAACTTCTTCCAAAATCATAAATATATTAAGTCATCATACAAGTACTACTGTCTCACTCTAAACTTAAAAAAAAAATCAGTTCTTAGTAAGATTTGGGGGATTAACTCACAAGTGAGAGATTATTGTAATTCTTATCTCAGTATGATAAGAAAATGGATAAATGTTGCAGGGGTCTAAAATTTGTATTTTAATTAATCTAAGCTTTGAAAGCTAAGAAAGGTATGCAGACATAGTAAAATACCATTGCTGTCTATGTTTATCAATACCACTAAGGTTAAACTTCATAACAAAAGGTGGGTAAAGACAAATAAAACCTGGAACATGGTTCTGAAGAAGTTCCATAAGTAAAGTGAACGAAAGTGCTAAATATTGGAGTTTGTGTTTCATTTATCTTGCTGCTTCCTGTGATCTCTTGTGGGTGTTCCAGATTTATTCATAACAAAAGGTAACCAAAATCTACAACCTTCTCAGAGTAAAAATGTGTCAAGGTTCATTTGTGTCTTGCAGCCAATCAAACAGAAGATATGTATACAATATAGAAGTCTTTTAAAGTAGACTAATCCTTGTTGAAAACATTCAAATGAAGGAAATCTGAGCTTTAGAAAGTTGCCAATATGAGTTTGTATAGATGTACAACCCATATGCCATTAAGAAGGTATAAATCATGAAACTTTACTTATTATGTCTATGTATGTATCAACTCCATAGTCCTACAAATGTAAAGGAAAGTGAGAACTAAAAACAAAAATCTATTAATTATCAGTGTTATCACTGGATTGCATGGATTAATAACTACAGTTTAAATAAAAATTAACTAACTACATTTTATGAAAAACTAATTTATATTCAAGTAATGATACTGAAACTTGTACAAGTACAGAACATCCACTTTCTGGATATCCTAGAACTAATATAAATTAAATAACTATGTTTTCACTAAATAGATATATTATAAACTGTATAGCAATGATGCCCAAGTTGGTCATCTCATCTTTCCATTATACATAGTATACAGTTATTCGTAGCTAAAACATCCACACAAATATTAACTACAAGCCTGAAAATAAAACATTGAAAAATTGGCATGTATGATTAGCCAACAGCAAAAGAGTTAAAGTTGCTCAGTTTTAAAGAAATGATATGTATAATTAGTACTTATTACTCTTAAATAAAATGTATATAATAAACTTCTATTATTTCCAAAACTCACCACTTTCCCACACTCAGTTATCAAGGAGAAAATAAAAAAAAATGTTAAAAGTAACAATTCAATGCAGCTCCTTCATTGTGATAGATGTAGCTAAATTCATTCAAGACTAGTGTACTAATACAAGTAAAACCAAACACCAGAAAACAACTTTGTTACTTTAGCTATTGAACAATATTTGTTGAAAATTTATTTATACATTGACCACATACACAGGCATTTAATTGCCTTGGTAACATATTACAATCATCACTGATTCAAGGATTGCTTATATTCAAAAAAGTGCCTGAAGACCTTTCTTTAAGTAGTGCAACACTCTGAAATGCTATTTTGTTAGGTATAATATGACTGTTCTCACTGTTCGCATTTTAGTATAACAGATTTTCAGAACATATGCGGTAATGATATAAAGTCAGCCCATTACTACTTATATATATATATATATATATATATATATATATATATATTTTTTTTTTTTCTATTCTAAATTATTATTTTATTTATAATTCTAAATTGTAAGTCTATGGAAAGTACCAGTGAAGTTATAAATGTAAAATGTGAACTTATTTTTAACTTTTTATTAAATGTTTCCTAAAAACACTTAATCATATGTTAAGTAGTCTCATGATTAGGATGCATCATGCTATGCACTTCCTTAAAACTATACAAATGATGGGATATTTGTCATATTATTTTATGAATTGTGTTTCTTTTCCCATCCCCTTTTCCCACTGTTTTCCTTTCTCTTTGTTCCCCTTCTCCTCCTCCTCCCCATTTTCTTTCCTTTTCCTCTTCTTTCCCTTTCTTTTTCCCTTTTTACCCTAAAAATGATCAAAACAAAATATGCAATGACAGTCTATGAAGGACAAGACTTTGGGAAACAAATACTTGTGTGTAGTTATTCAAGATATCAGATTTCATAAAGGGAAGCAATAATGTAAACTAACATCTGAAACAGTAGGTACATTATTATAATTTTCATTCTGAGCCAAATATTACAAAATGTGAAAATAACTTTTAAATACAAAAACAGCTCCATAGTGGCCAAATTTCCACAAATTACCATCAGAATGATGTATGCTTACAAATAAAAGTATGTCAATATGATTTCTGATATATAATATTTGCAACTAAAATTATGTCAATATGGTTTGTTTTCATTTATATAAATGCATGATTGCCTCTATCATACAGGATAATTTAATAAAGATGTTTCTTGTTTAAAAAAATAAAGGTATCTGCTGAGCTTAACGAATTTTGCACTACCATTTAGTTTTAGTTCAGTTTTTGCCTTAATGCCTTTGAAATTTCATGTGCATTGGCAAACACTCAGGTTTTGCCAATAACAGTAACAGCATCTTGCCTCTAGGCAATTTATGACTGTTATTGTTTATTATTTGCAGCCTCTTAATGAAGTATCAGTTCAGTCTGGATCACTTAACCATTTAATGTCACACAGTACTGTTCTTACTATAATCAAATCTATGCATATTCATCTTTTGCATTTTATCTTCAGTTACTGATTTGATTATTTTGCCCAATGTGGTAACTTTTGCACCTCTGTAAATTTTTAATAACATCTTGTAAAAATAATTTCTATAATCTTTCATGAAAGTTATCAACAAAACTGCTTTTGTATCCAGCTCCATTTTTTGTTTCATCCTTACATCTTCTAAAAATAATTTGAAAAGAATAGAAACTCTAGCCATTTTATGTCATTGTATACAATCTTATTGTTTATAACAACACACATTAACTTTTATGATCTCCCTCATCTAAAACAATTATGTTTCTCAAGAAATGTAACTGTACACAACTACATCTTACTCTGATTCTGGAGAATCTCTTGCTATTAATTTCATTGACACTGATATTGTTATGCTTAAGGTTTGCTAAAGTGTTGCATCTTTCTTAGAAAGCAATATTTTTTTTTATTTTTACAACATAAGAATGTAAGACTTAAAACACATCTGGCAGTCTTTTTGCAAAATTACTATTTCATCTAGCCTCTCTAGTGCTGCTATATATTGCAAAATCCTTTCATTTTGCCTATGAAATGTAAAATGCTCTACAATTATGATGTTTTTTGAGTTCAAATTATTTTATTAAGTCTCTGCAATTTCCTTAAATGATTTTTTTTCAAATTGTTTAATTGGAGCTATGACACTACACAACAACTGATAAATTCTAGAACCTGTTAGGTTTAACATTGGTATATTTTTACCAACTGGAAAATCGTTTAATATATAGTGTAGCTCCATTGCTTTAGTATAAACTGTCTAATCTTTTGTAGTGCATTTAAAAGCAATAATATATCTAAAATGAAAGCCATTTAAAATGGTGCCCAGGTTCAGATGTTTTGCCACCCTGGGTTTCCTGGTATACCCGTTAGTACTAAAATATCTGCATATATACCAGCATGACATATTTTGTCATTTTTACGCCAAAGTAAATTGTTATAATGTAGTGTTTAAATCAGAACCATAGCTGCTCATTTTTGATGCAATAATATTAACTAGACTGCCTGTACTTCTCTTTTCTAATACTTACTGCAAATATATTTATACGGTGAGTCATTATAACATCTAGTAGTCAACAATTTCATGTAATAGGCTGACTGTTTATTATACATATAAGTTCATTGCAATCTAAAATCAATAATAAACTATCTTACTTCTACTTTTATTATTATAGTATTGTAAGCATCTGTACATACTATTGCCTGAAAACTGTACTGTATAATTATTTAAAGGAGAAATGCACCCAAAAAATGAAAAAGAAAAAAACGTTTTTCAGCAAATCTTGCACTTTTCAGCATTGCTAATGCCTCTGTATCAACATAAGTGGCTACTGTTATTTTCTAATTTGTTATAGCCCAAAACGATCTGAAGGAGGCTGCCATGGCTAGCATTATTTTGTTTTACAGTCAATGGTTCACCTTCCTTATGTCATGTTAGAGGGACAGAAAGAAATCCATATGATGAGAGGATAACTTACTGTAATGTTCTCTCTCATCAGTTGACAACATTGCTGCGACTGCTTACTTGTCACTGTCGGAATCAATCCGCAGTTTTAATTACTTTGCTCCCTTTGATTTTCATTAGTAGCCGTCTCTGTTGCAGCATTTTAAGGAATGTTTGAATGACAGGCTTGAAAATGTTAATTGTTCTTTTCAAAGTATCAACTGCAGTTCAGTGTTCAAGTGTGAGGAATCTGACTCCTGTGATTAACAGGTGTTAGCTGGGCTGAAATGGTTTGTGTTGCATTCACAATTTTAAACATCAAAGCTAGAATTAAAGTCTTTGATGTTAATCTTCTTTCCCCAACTTCAGAAAAAAACCTGCATTTCTGCAAAAATTACAATGTAGAAAAATGCAAAATCATACACTGACAGAAACCAAGAAGTCAGATAAACATATTTGCTTTATTTCTTTTCTTGGATTACAGGGAAGGAAAAACACTTTTTGGAAAGAAAAACTTGACTTTTGGGGAAAGTTTTCCTTTAAGCCAGTTGTCTGTGCGACAAACTAACACTGCACAAGAAATTTGATAAATATTTTTGAAGTATTTTTGGTAAGCACATTGAGATTTAGCCTTTTTTCTCAATATTTTACTCATGTAGGCCCTTGGTCTGTATGATATTTTCTTATTATATGATAAATCACAATACCTTTTTTATTGTTTTTTGATATATATATATATATATATATATATCTTGTAGAAATGTGCAGGCCTTGTTACCATTTGCTTATGCATGTCCCATTTGTACATTGCCAAGATAAACTTTAAAATACACGCAGATATCTGGAGCTGTGGTGAAATGCATGTTTTACTTATTATATATGCATCTGAATTGGTGCAACAACCCCGAAGAGTCATACAAATGTATGCATATACTAACTAGCTCATATGCTTTGCTACACACCAAAGATTTACTTCTAAAAACAAGGCTAAGAATAGCTTCTCTCACACTAAAAGTAGCAATGACATAAGGGCTAAAGTAAAGTACAAGGGAGCGAAGACAGGGGAGAAGAACAACTTCTGTTTTCGACCTCTTGAATCATCAGTTAGCACTATGTATCCAGAGTGATAATGTTCTCTAATGAACCATGAGAATGTGAGTAATCAAGGATGTCTTCATCAAATTTGAGATGCCAAAGACCTTATCAATCTGAGGGAATTACTACAAATGATTTACACTGAAGTTGATTATATATTTAGCAGGAACATTAAAAGCCAAAAAATGCTTCCTCTTTGGAATGAGCAAGATTGTTATCCTTTTAGTTGTGACCTGAAATTTCTGTTTGACTGAAATGCGATCATACAACTAGTCCATATCCTGCAGAGATCAGTGCCTTCACAATATTGCAATAATTGTTATTGTAATAGTCTGTTGAGTGAGAGCATAATTCATCAGACAAGTCTGCCATTTCTATTTCTAATGCCACATGTCTTAGTCGAATGCATCACTGCAGACTTGTGTTGGTCAGTGGCAAGAATGCTACCAAATTAAATGTATAATTCACTGTGTTAGTATTGCCGAACTCTGGAGTAATCTTCCCAGCCATATAACCAGTATAGAGAATACCAATCATTTCAAAATGGCACTAAAACATATCTTCACCACTGCTTGGCTAGGTCTATGCCCTGCAAATCAAAGCTAACTTCCTTAGTCTCGGCCTTTGTCATTCTGGCAAACTCCTTAACTAAAACCCATCTTACTCAACTCTTCTATCCTTCCTCATTTCTATCTCACCCCACCCCTCTAACCCAAACAGAATTCTCTCACTACCCTCTTTTCACTCTTTGCCTACTCTGAAACTTTCACCTTCTCTCCCAGCCACGACATAATCTGTACATACCTTTCCTTCTAACCATGTCCTTTCTAAAAACTATACATGTAACATACTCTCTATGGACTATTCTACAATCCACTCTGCCTTCTATTCTAATAGACTCAACACGACACCCTAACTCTACGCCTTACTTGTTTATGAACTGCTATGTAATAAATATCATATTACCTATTATACCACAGCTGTGTATCTGATGAACCAAAATGCTCTCTGCTTACCTGTACTCTCAAATGACATGTAATCTGCATATACTCTATGTACTATTGATGTATGTACTATACATATACATGTATTCTATTTTCTGATATGTTTGTTTTGGAGCCTTTTTTCCTGGGCCTCTGCTGAAAATGGGTTTTTGACTCAGTCGGACTTTCCCAGTCAATAAATAAATAAATAAATTTAACCACGGACAATTGCCAGTCAGACTTAAGCTTATCATCCAGCAAAGCTCAGAGATAGAAACTAAGTTGCTCATGGAAAGCATTCCTTTATTAAGTTATTCTTCAGTGCCTACTTTATCCTGTTCCAGGTGAAGGAGGAGCTTGAGTCTATCTCATTATGCATAAGGAAGAAAATCAGTCATGGAAAGGATTTCAGTCCATTGTAGGGCACACAGACACTGATGGCATGCACACCTATAGACAATTTAGATGCTCAGCAATTTGAATATCTATATATTTTCACAATGTATGAGGAAACTAGACATCATGGTAACTCACATAGAGGGAGAATGTGTAGATTCAGCAGAGAAGCACCCCTGCCAGCAAATGAACTGTAGCAACAAGTCCTATGTGGCAGCAACATCAACTGGTCTACCACAGTGTTGTTCAGTCAAACCTAATTCAATGAGCTACCATTTCAATGGTCAACTTCAGGAAAAAATACCTTCAAGACTGGTCGATGGGGCAGTTTTGCAGACCAATTACCTCTGCAGTTCACTTTGCAAAATGAAAGAAGCTTAAGCAGAGTTTCCTTCAGATTTACAGTAGGTGGTGATTTTTGGGTGACTGTTACTTCACTGTGCTTCATTTTAAGCTAACAGTATATAATGACAGAAACATAGTTTACAAATGTAGAAGTGACCAAGCTCTTGCTGTAGTGTGTGTTAATAAATACCACCATAACGGGGAGAAGGAGAGAAAGTAAAAGAAGGCCAAAAGAACTGGACCATGTGACTGATGTACAGCGAGCTAATGGGAACTCACTTGCTGGCAAAGATCCTAAGTTGTGTGAAGAAATGATGACAAATGTGCCTATCTGGTGAAGATATCTGAATATCTAGACCTCATAACAGATTATACACCTGACACTAAAATTGTGAGACTAAAAATAATAATAATAATAAAATGAAACAAAAGCAGAAGTAAAAGCCAGGGTAAAGAGCCAAATGACTAAAAGATTTTGTATCACACGGAAGACTGAGTGCTAGAACCATGGGTAATATTAAAGACTGCTCACTGCAGAACCATGGGTAATATTAAAGACTGCTCACTGCAGAACCATGGGTAATATTAAAGACTGCTCACTGCAGAACCATGGGTAATATTAAAGACTGCTCACTGCAGAACCATGGGTAATATTAAAGAGTGCTCACTGCAGAACCATGGGTAATATTAAAGACTGCTCACTGCAGAACCATGGGTAATATTAAGACTGCTCATTGCCACCAGGTAATTGGGCACAGAAAGGATTTCATCACTGTACTTAACTACTTTGGCTAGAGCATGCAAACAAAAACTGGTGGAGTTCATCTATTTTAGCATCTTCTAGATGTGGGGATAAATCTCTAATAGCAAGAAAAAAAGTTATTAAACATCTATCAGTGCTGTTCTAACCTCAGGAGGTGATACCTATTAATTTATGAGAGATGCAGCAAGAAAATCAACAACGGGGGTGGAGGCTTACAAAACCGTTACTGAAGATCAATATTTAGTATTTACGCTTGTATGTCACATTATGTCATGCAGGAGTGCATGTTATGTGTAACGTCGAAGGGAATAAAAATGAAGGAGAGGAACAGGAACAATTTATTTTTGAAGGATGCCGACTGAATGTGAGCAGAACTGGTTACAATTTTAAGCTTAAGATAATACAGAGCTGTAGATGACTCATTAATGTATGAATTTTCTGTGCATACAGCTCTCTTGTCCTTGGACCTACCTTCAAATAATGTTATATTATCATCTGCTGTTCTCTCCTAACTAGAACCATATTCTAGAATACTTCTCAGATGGCATTTTGCAAGAGAGCCTATGAAGCAGCCAACTGCAGGCTGGAGTGTACAGACATCAGCATTCCTGCCTAATACTTATTTACTTGGCAACATACATCTACATTTTTACTCACATGGCTATAAACCCCTTTCATTAATGAAATCTAAATGAATGCAGTGGAAAGCACATCCTTTATTCTGATCAGAATCATGTGAAGAATTGGTATGCCCAAACCAGAAAAGTCATGTGGTCTATTTAGGCCATGTGTCTGTTGCAATGTCATGTAATTCCGTACTGAAAATTAAACACTTGGAGTGCTGTTCTGAAATGTTGCTAAACTTCAGATGACAGTACCATGAGAACTGACCTTATTAAAAACATTCCTATTTCTGGTGAATTCCCCCAGAGTATGGTCACCATAAATGCTGGGAAGTCATAAAGACGACCAAAGCACATGCTGGTTTTTGAAAACTATGCATTTCTTAATGCTTTACACATACTATATTGTGAAAGTTGCTTCTTTCTGTCCAAAATGTGCCCAGCAACTAGTGTCAAACCATGTAAGGAAATGAATGACTGGCTAGAAAATTGTAAAACGATTTCTCAGTAGTGTTCAGCATATCACCGTATAAATGATCTTTGCTAACAAATGCACGCTTGTCATACCTCTCACCCTCTTAGTGCAAGAAATCAGGACAAAGCCTGAGAAAATGGGGGAACAAAGGCCCAAAAATAGGTACAGATTTTAAATATTGCTCTTATAACCTTAGAAAGTTGCAAGAGTAAGGAGGTCTGTGTTAACATACAGTTTCTGAGGGATTTGAAGTCTGAAACTCAAATGTGTCATTATTTTTTACTTCAATCCTCAGATCATCCCAGTGATTTGCCAGAAAACCACATTTTTCTGAGGAATAGACCAAAAATATTATTTATTTATTTATTTGCATTTGTTTAGCAGGATAATCCAGCCGAAGCAGAAGTGGAGTCCTGGGGAGAAAAGCTCCACATATAAGACATTTCACATACAATACAGAATTTACATTAATAAAGACATTTAGCGCATATTATCAGCAGCTTATACAATTGGTAAAAAACTCAGCACATAAGTAATCATTCTCAAATCAATGATATTATACAAGCAATACAGAATAATACAGAGTATAGGTATCAGTACCAGCATTAGGCAAAAATCTGGACAGGTGAGAAATGTGATGCTCATCTGTTCTGCCAAAAAGCTCTGGAACAGAAATATTGTAGGGAAATAAATTTGCATTTTGAAAATGTAGGACTGTATTAATGGTAATACTAATGAATTTGTAATTACTCTTACTTATTTATCACCGTAGGACAATGTATACAAATTGTTCCTCTAGAACTTTAAACTACTTCAGCATCCCAGCATAATCAGCATATAACCAATCAAAATATTACCATGAAATCAGCTTAATAAACAGATTAATGCACCCAGTTAAGATAGCAGATCTTTAATTAAACTGATCTCTGTATCAATTAATGCAGTGATGCAGAATCTTATGGTTGAAGTAGCTGCGCAATGTATCTTACTGCAAGTATTGCAAACTGTGTTTAACCCAGCAGCAATGCTTAACACTGTTGAATGTTCAAGAAATAAACAATGAATAGGCTGCAAAATCACTCTGATACCTTTCTGCATCAATGCAGTCAGCCCATATGCATAAGAGCAAAATGCAAACTTAACAGTTAACCAGATAGTTTTTACGGTTGATTCTCCACATTTCTCAATTTTTGAAGTGTTCTGAGTAAAACATCATTCAGCACATGGTTCTTTTGGGCTAGTGTTTCCTATGACATCTTTACCAGCTGTGTTTGAAATGGTCCTAGAACAGGGTCTGAGCTTGCTGAAATATATCCGACTTGATTTATTTTTTATTTAGTGCACATGTCTAATTTGTTTCAAGGCATTGAATGACTTACAGCTTAATTGTAACTTAGTTATCAGTATTTTGTGTGTCTGTGCTATGTACAACTCAAACCGTAAACTACCGTACTGCAACACTGCTATGAGTAACCTTCCTAACTAATTAGTATCGTAGGTGACAGCAGCCTTTTGAACTAACTAGTACTGAAGGGTGACAGTGAAACGAGATAAAACATAATTTTTAACCTTAGATCATGTTATTCAAGCATCAGTCAAGAGAGTGGCCTACTTATACTGTATAACTGTGTTTACTTGGTTTGAGTAATCTATTACATCTCATATAAATTATGTGCTAAATCCTCTGCTTGGTTGCACATCTTTAGCGTAAAAAAAGAAACAAAAAAGGCAGAGTGATTAGGCAACTTAAACCAAATTCTTATTTATCAATCTAAACATAATACAAATTATACTGTCTTCTTGGAGTTTTCAAACAGTTAAGATGTCCTGAATAATTATTTTGTCTGAATTAAATGGGGCCTATTAGTGAAACATTCATGGCCCTTTTCAACATTTTAAAGAACTGCTATGACAAATTAATCTCCAAGAGGCATAGATATAGTAATAAATTATGCAAGAAACCTATATGGTATTTTTCACAAACTTGGCAAAATGTTAAACGAAAAGATGCAAGTATACAAGTCCTTCAAACTTTATCTAACCCAACATAACAAGGCTAAATTCAGCTTCAAAAGAACTCATTTTTTTTCTCTTTCGGCTGTTCCCATTAGGGGTCGCCACAGCGGATCATCTGTTTCTATTTCTTCCTGACCTCTGCATCTTGCTCTGTCACACCAACCACCTGCATGTCCTCTCTCACCACATCCATAAACCTTATCTTAGGCCTTCCTCTTTTCCTCTTACCTGGCAGCTTCATCCTTAGCATCCTATTCCCAATATACCTAGCATCCCTCCTCAGCACATGTCCAAACCAATGCAATCTCGCCTCTCTGGCTTTGTCTCCAAACCATCCAACCTGGGCTGACCATCTAATATACTTATTCCTAATCCTGTCTACCCTGGTCACACCCAGTGCAAATCTTAACATCTTTAACTCTGCCACATCCAGCTCTGACTCATGCCTTTTAGTCAATGCCACTGTCTCCAACCCATATAACATAGCTAGTCTCTCTACCCTCTTGAAGACCTTCCCTTTCAATCTTACTGGTACTTGTCTGTCACAAATCACTCCTGACACTCCACCCACTCCACCCTGCCTGTACTCTCTTCTTCACCTCTCTTCCACACTCGCCATTACTCTGAACTGCTGATCCCAAGTATTTAAACTCATCCACATTCACCACCTCTACTCCCTGCAGCCTCACCATTCCTCTATCCTCCCTCTCATTCACACACATATATTCTGTCTTAGTCCTGCTGACCTTCATTCCTCTTCTCTCTAGAGCATATCTCCACCTGTTCCCTACTCTCACTACAGAATACAATGTCATCTGCAAACATCATAGCCCATGGGGGCTCTTGTCTGATCTCGTCTGTTAATCTGTCCATCACCACTGCAAATAAGAAAGGGCTCAGAGCTGATCCTTGATGCAATCCCACCTCCAACTTAAACAAATCTGTCACTCCCACTGCAGATCTCATCGCTGTCACATTACCCTTGTACATATCCTGTACCACTCTTACATACGTCTCTGCCACTCCCGACTTCCTCATACAATACCACAACTCCTCTCTAGGCACCCTGTCATATGCTTTCTCTAAGTCCACAAAGACACAATGCAACTCAATGAAACAATCAAAAGGAGCTAAGGTTCATTCAAGGTAAAACTCATTATCAGAATGGGTGACAGCAGTAAAGTCTTTTACAGCCATATCTGAAGAATGAAAGGGAAGGAAGAAGAAGGTGTGTTAGAATAAACCATCAAAATAGCAAACTCAAGAAATATTGTTGAAACACTGGCATATGGGTTTGGAGCAAATTTCAAGCCACGTAGTAGAACCCCATTTACTATTCCTCCCTGCAACATGCTCCCACCCAAAATTACATCTGAAATGGACTCTTCTGTCTCTGTAAAGTCAGGAGCAGCATTTCACATGGGCCCAGAAATAGTCCCAATCCGCAAGGGAAGTCTTTCTACAATCCCCAGTAACAGACTGATCAGCCTCATCCTTTTCCATGGTCTAGCACAGCACAGTTTTGCCAAAGGTAGATCCTGCATGCTAAATCACAAAACTTTCTTTGAAAATGTAACTGTCACACTGGCTGAAAATGTATCTGTTCAAGCTTACTCAGTCTGTCTGAAGTGTTTTGTACTATACCACTTGCACATATCTAGGGAACTAAAAGATAAATGGAGGCATAATAACTTGGATCTTCATTTGGCTGCATGGCTGTGCATAACAAAATGTGTCTTGCCTTCCTAGTTGCCTGTTACCAGAGGAGCCCCTCAAGGCTCTGACTGGCGGGGTTACTTTTTTCTGGCTTCTTTTTTTTGAAGAAATCAAAACTGACTTACTTGCTTGGGTCACCAGATATGCAGTTGACTGTCTGACTGCAACATTATGATCACTGCCCTTAATCCCACTGACATCACCGTCCTTCAGTTGGCACTTAACATTACATAGGAATGGTAGAAATTAGTTTGTCTACCGTATCAATAAATCAGAATTCTGACATCTGGCAACCCACCCCATTGGCTTCATATACTACTGACGAGCAACAACTAAATGCTGACAAAATAGTGAAAGATTTTGGAGTTCTTGCAGATGATAGCCTTTAATTTGATATCCATATAGCTGCTGTCATTACAAAGCCCATTAAACTGCCCACCCCATCTTCTGTATGATCAAAAGCTGTGTTAGGGTTGTAACTCCTCTTATCACACCAATTACAGCACACCACACCATGTTCTGTAATCTGTTCACATCATCTGGTGCAAAAGAAGAACACAAAGAATGCATCCAATGACAATCATATAGCTTCAATACTTGTCTCACAGTCAAAGACTACAGCAACTGTCTCACTCTTCTTTGTGTCTTTATTGTGTCATTAAAATAGATGTAAGCCTGAAATACAGAGCATTAAAAAATCCTTACTATACAAAATCCTTTGCATGGAATACACTCCTGGTGACCTGAACACAAAAGGACATATGACCTCAACAAAACTTAATATCAATTGTACCATGAAATGTGGCGACTTCTTATCTCAAAGACTTCCACCTCTGTGTAATAACCCCCCTCTAAATTAAACTCAGTCCATCAATCCATACCTTCAAGCAGCTGGGTTACTACATGGGCACCTGTAAGTCCAAAGATTGGATCAGTATCATCAAACTCCTTAATGGCCAATATGCCTAGAACTTGTTCAGCAAACCTATGAATATGCTTACAATGTTTTAACAAGTGTGTTTATTATTACTAATTTCTGTATTTAATAACTAATTATGTAAGCTTGTAAACAGTGGTGTAAGCCAATTAAAACTGTCAATTCTTTTTTTTTCTGTACCAGTGTTTACTAATGGTAGCCTTTCTCCCCTCTTTAAAAGGGTTCTGCCCAGAAGGGCTAGCCCACTCAGAATAAAAGTGAAATAAAGATTACAGTTGACACAAATGCTCAGTTATTGGCTTGGCAAACAACACAGAATTAAGGTCATGGGGACCTTAACCTTTATGTCCTGAGGTGTGACATGCATGTATCTAGAGTAAGAAAGCAGAATAAAACAAGATAAACCTTAATGGAAGCTGGACCCATACAAAAACTGAAGTCACAAACCAGGGAGGAAGTCATCCTTGACTTAGTCCCTACCACTGCAGACAGGGCAGCAGTGTGTGAGGTGACTGGGACATTGGCTAATAGTGAACTTGCATGTGTAATTTATTATCTTTCAATTCATGCAATAACATGTCACAAAAACAAAGATTCATGCATTATATAAGGTTAGAATTCAGTCCACTGGGAAAAGGAGTGATAACATCAAAGGGTGGCAGGGATTGTCAACAGAGGACATACTGTGACAGAGTACTAAGGAACACAGGGAAGAGGGGAATCAAATCCTGTAGCAGGAGAAAATCAAAATGTGTAAAGAGAAGGAAACCAGGCAAACACAGACCTCTCATTTTTACTTCCTTTTTTGGATACATTACAGATGTCAGGCTGGTAATACACTAGAATGCTCTCTCATTGATGGCTGACAGCAATGCTCCACATAGGAAAGGCCTTGCAGTCTAGCCTTATTCATTTCTGTTTCTGGTTTACTACTGGTGTGGACAAGGGAACTCTATGAAAGGGGTATTTCTATAGTTCAGCAAAATTGTCCACACTGCCTCACAAAAAGTTAGTAAGAAAATTAAAGATATAGAAATAAAACCCAACATGGCTGAGTGGTTTGGAAACTGGTTGCCTGATGAAGAGTAGAAAGTGGTTATTATAAGGAAGCTGTTCAGAGAAAAGCCAGTAACCAATGTAATGCCTCAGGGTTCAGAACTGAGATCAGTATAATGTATTTGTATCAGACCATGCAGTATGTTTAAAGAAAGACCAGCTTATATGCCGATGGTATGAAGACTCTGGTAGTAATCACATAGGTGGATGGGCAGTATGCATAAGTTCTGATAGCTTGCATTGTAGACAGACAGCTGGTACATGAAATTGAGTGCAAAAAAGGGCAACTTTATTGTTCTGGAGGGTGAACACGTGAAAAACATCCTTTACTGTTGTAATGAACTAAGTGGAACAGACAAAAAGGTATGGGTGGGAAATAGCCACCTTATGCCTGACTGTGATATGCAATGTAAAAGGGTTGCTGCAAAATTCAACATGATGCAGAACTACATTCTACAAGGATACAATAACAGTAATGCCGAAGGTATCTTTCCATTGGACAGGACACTGATAATACTGCATCTGCACTGCTGTGTACAAGAGAAAACAGGCATGTAAATTACACAATTACCCAAACTGCAGCATTATCAAACAACAGAGAGACATACCACATAATATTTGGGGGTGGGAGGTAAGAAGAGTGCAGAGGAAGAAAATATAAGAATATGGATGGCCCCTGGAGCTAGAATGGTTTAAGGCAGACATGAAGTGTTATGCAAAAGAATGGGTTACATGGCCTTGAAGGTAACAATATAGCATTATATATAACCACACACACAAACAAAAATAATAATAATAAAATGGAAAAAAACACAAATAGCAACTGGCATGACTTTAATCAAATGGTCTAGTGGTTCAGTAATAAAATGCTTTCAAGGATTCACACACTTCAAAAACACAAATCATTTAAATAATCAAAAACAATTCAATAATAAAAATCAGTTAATCAAAAGAAAACCAGGTAAAGACATGCTTCCAGTTAAGCCCAATTAAGTCCAAAAGGGCTCACAGTTCCATATTCAATTATTAATCCCTCCTCCTTTAATACAATGTCTCCCAATGGTATTCCAGTTCTATCACTAACTATAACTTACTCAATAACACAAACTTCAAAAATGTAGTATTATCATCATTTATATTCAAAATATGTGCTGCAACAGAATTATCCACGTTCATATTTCTACATTTTTTAACTTTGTTTGTCTTCTATCTTGTATCATATCAAGAGCCTTTACAATCCCCATTATAGCCATTATTTTCCCTGAAACAATTTCTGCTCATTTGGCTTACTTCCAAATAGGCTTCCTTAACTATTTCACAAAGAATCAGATGATTTACTACACAGGCTTATGACTCATATCAGTCCCCCTTTAGATTGGGTCCAGAGTTAATGTTTGTTTATCGGAGACAAGGGGCTCTATAGAATTTCTTTTTAAGATCTTTGTAGAATATCACTGTGAAATATTTGTTCATGTCCTGGATTGTGGTGCTTATAAATATATGCACTACGAAATACTTTCTACATTTTTTCCACAAGACTGTTGGGCGAATATCAGGAAGACCATAAGAGGTGACTACCGTTGGTTCTTCAGATTTTGTTGATAACTGAACGGAAGAGGTGAATACCATTATTCCAGATATAATTATAAGCTCAACGGATTCTGGATAATGTGGACATGGACTCAATCATCTTTACTGATAACTGAATGTTTTTGGAAATTCTTGGAGCTTTGGAATATATTTGTTTCTCTGTACCTGGTTATAATTCCTCTGTGCTTTAAAATTGTTGGGTGTTATGGGATATACATCATTGCAACATTTTGGTATACTGTGATTGCATATAAAGTGTTAAGATTTTTATTATAAACTCCTTTTTTGTTATAGTATAACATTTGGGGCTTTATTATCAGCTGTTATCTGGTAACTGAGCTGTTTTGGTGAAGAACAAAACTTTTATTTATGTGTAATTTATGATATTGTGTGCTATTAACAAAGATGATAAACAGTCAGCTTTCTTAAACTATGGATTTAACGGCCATTTTAAAGAGCTTATCAGCTGATAAAGAAGATATCCTGGTTTTTGGGATGGGTAACACAAAAAATATGGGAAGTCAGGTAGTAAGCAGTCTTGATCAAACGTGTACTTCTTTGTTTGACCAGCTTACAAAACATATGAAAAATTTAAGATCTTCTGTGTGGCATTTAAGACTTTATAAGGCCTATTTAGAAAAAGGCATCACTCCTAGGGGCCTGAGAGTCCGTATTAAACCTTTAGTTGGTCAGCTGGATGATATATTATTGTCATCTTGGGCTGATATTCAGCAAAAAACTTCTTTACAGATTGTTAGAACTTTACATGACTTTTATGAATGAAAAATAGCTTTACATATACCGGAAGTTGCTCAAATGTGTGAGAAGGCAAAATCTTCTGAGGGTTCTGTTATATATAAAGAATGTTTCAATAAGCTTAGAGAAGAATTGCTTCTCTTTGAACAAAGTTTAAAAGAAAGAAAAATAAGTAAATTTAACCGAGATTCGAGGGACTACAGGCAACAGACGGAAATGGTTCCACTTGAGCAGTATAAGTGGAAGAGTAGTTGGAAGATCCTTGCCCTGAAGAGAGTGAAACTACATACTGCTCAAGTGGAACCATTTCTGTCTGTTGCACCTATAGCAGATGAAATACCTGACATACTCTCTTCTCTACAATACAACAATACCAGAGACTGGACTATAGCCTTTCCTTTACCTATTTGCAGAGACTCGATGGACATTAAAAACATTATTCTGGACCAATTGGGACATTTTGACTAACAGTCAAGACGTTGCAAATAAACTTGGGCAATTACCTGTCTTTTTACATAAAAAATCCAAATCTCTTAGAGTTTCTTTTGAAAACAGGGATCCCCTATGTTTACTGAGAACACTCTTTCACAGGACTCTAATGTGGGCATGTTTTCTTGTGGAAATTGTGTAATTTGTCCATATATACATCAAGGCCATTCATATGTGTTCAAACATAATAATTTCAAAATATGCTCATTTAGATTGTAAATCCATCTCTGTCATCTATGCTGCTGTTTGTAATTCTTGCCCTGCATTTTATATAGGCAAAACTACTAGAATGTTATCTTCTAGGGTCAAAGAGCATTTATCAGCTATTAGAAAGAATGATGTCAGAAATGCCTTAGCTAAACATAGCACTGCCTGTCATAATTTTAATGGTTTCACTTTCCTGGTTTTACAAAAAATTGATGCCTTTTTCGGAGATGTTAATACTTTGTTAGAAGTAAAAGAGTTGCTCTGGCAGCTCAGATTCAATGCAGACTCTCCCCCTGGCCTAAATGAGAACCTTAATATTAAATGTGCTCTTAAATGGCAAAACTAATTTGCTCTTTATCTAGTGCTGGCAGTTATATTGTTTGTTATCTGGTGCTGGCAGTTATACTGTTTGTCAACATTTACATGTCACTCATTGTTTTATTCTTGCATTGGTTACATTCCTTTACAGCTCATTGGTACTAACATTCGTCACTCATTATATTAATTATAATAATTAGCTATCTCCCATTGTCTATATATACCATGGTTTTCTCATTACTATGTGTCTGATGAAGTTCTTATTACAATAAAAGGATGAAGCTTTTAATACTGGCTCCTTCGTCTTCTGTTCGCTAAGAAGTCTTATTAGATTTATGTGTATGAAGTCTTCTATATATTTGGAACAGTTTTTGAGTTAATTTTATATATATATATATATATATATATATATATATATATATATATATATATATGTGTGTGTGTGTGTGTGTGTGTGTGTGTACATTAATCTCTCTTTTGTATTATAGTTTAGTAATGATAAGATTTCCTGTGACCTGTAAGTTTACAAATGTCTTTATCTCTGTAGGTCCTACTTGGTTATACTTATTTATTTAGAGATCTAGTTATAATAATGTTGAATGAGCGAAGAATTTAGGAATACTGAATAGGTAATCTATACTACTATTATATAAATAGATATACAGTATACTATTTGTTAGATTATTTAATGTCTATGATTAATAGAAGAGGATTATTAATCTTGAATGTAGTAATGGAGGAATAGTATTAAATGGCAAAATATATAATTAAATTAATAGTCTCTCATTATTCTGACCTATATATAGTATTATATAAATTGTTTGTAAGTCCCGGTAGCTTTTGTCTAGTTTTTGGATGAATTTTTAGGATTGCTAGTTAGAGCAATAGTTTAGTAATTTGACTATTCACTAGGCAGACTAGGAACTTTGGTATGCATGGTAGATTGTTTTTTTGTTAGTATTATATACAGTTATAGTTGTAGACTTGTATTTTGTTTTTCTTATTTTTGAATTTTAGTAGTTTGTAGAAAGGAAGAATTGAAAAAATCTGGAATGTCAAGATAGTGTCTGAGGAATATATTAGAGTCTTACATACATTTAAATTAATATAGTGGATAAATGTGTCATATTATCTTTTAAAAGAAACCTTTTTAAATTCACAGTATGGATAGTTTTAATCTATTATCTATTAATGTAAATGGACTAAATAATGGCAACAAAAGGAAATCATTAATGAGGCATCTAAAATTAAATAGAGGAGACATATTCTTGCAACAGACACACTTGATAGATAAAGATATACAATATTCAAATAACTTGGGTTATGCAATGTTATCTGCTTCTTTTACAATGGCTGGCTGGTTTAATCATTATAAAAATAACTTTTGTTGTTAAGGATAAACTGCAGCTTAGTTTGGATGGGAAAAAATGACAGATTATTTTCCATGTGGACACTGTAGTTTTTGCAAGTATGTAAAAAAGGATAAATGCTTTACTTCTAAAAATAGCTCTATTGTTTTGGTATTTGGACATAAGGCAATTGTAATGCTGATTGGGTTGTATATTTGGCTATGTGCACATGTTCGGCTTTTTATGTGGGGCAAACTTTACGGTCTTTTAAGCTAAGAATATCTGAGCATTTGAGTGATATTAGATGCACTAAGATAACTAATGCCCTATATAAACACACTCAAACATACCTCTGCTAAATTTTCATCCATTATTATTGATAAAGTATGGGCACACACTAATGATAAGGCTGGATGGCATTCTATGTTAAATTATAAAGAATGAATGTGGATTACTAAGCTATGGGAATTATTTGCTCCAGGTGATAATGAGCATTTATAATGACCAATAAGAATCCAAGGATGAATATTTAAATAATTTGTTTTTGTACTTTTTTTATGCACTGATGAAAACTTGTAGCCAAAACTGGTTTGTATGTAGTTTCGACATTTGGGTGTTTGATGTTATTATATGTTATTTAGAGTTTAAAACTCGTTTTATGCTGGACAGCTGACTTGAGTGCTGGCTTTTTGGTTTTGAAGATTGCTTTTTGCTTTCTGGCCCTGCACTGTTCTGTACTTGCATGTGATTAGGTTTGCTATTCACTTTAAAAAAAGGCACAAAACAAGGGTGTCCCTTGTCCCTTTTATTATTTGCACTAGTTATCGAACCCTTAGCTAACAGTATAAAAAACAATGGAAAAATTGAAGATTCTTAATTAACAGATATTGTCAATCTAAAATACAGCTTTTTGCAGAAGATATTTCACTAACTGTAGGAGATTTAAATTATTTGATCAAAGAAATAGATAAGGAAATTAAAAAGTTTCAGGAAGCATCTCTGCTGAAATTTAACAGTAATAAAACTAAAACATTAGTGTTAAATCAATTACTAGACAGTAAGCTTAAAGATATATAGTATAAGGAAGGAAAAGAATTGTATTTTATTTAGGAATAAAAATCTATCCAGATAGGAGTAAGATTATTAATAATAACTTGAAAAAGTAATTGAAGAAGTGTTCTTTGTTATTAAAAAATGGAATGAATTTTCTTTTAGTTTTGAGGATAGGTTACTGCTTATTAAAATGATTATATTACCCTAAATTTTATATATATATATATATATATATATATATATATATATATATATATATATATATATATTGCATTTAATAGCTTTAAAACCTGACAAAAAACTTTTAAAGAAAAGAGAAAAAAAATTAATTTAATTCTTATGGTATCCTAAAAAGTCATGAATTGCTTATAGAAATCATATAAGATTATGGGAGTATGGTGGTATTATCTTCCACGATGTAGAATGTTATTCTCCTGCTGAAAGTTTTAACTCTATTATACTCTGGACAGACTCAACCTACATTAGTCGATGGAAAACCATCCATGGAGCAGATTATACAAAATTCTTATAAATTTATTAAAGATAAATTAGATATATGTAACAATCCCATCATCTACTTAACAAAATTTACCTGAGAAGGAAATTAATTTCAATCTTTAGACTCTGCATATACAAAATCAATTCTTAAAAAAGTTAATTATTATCAACATGGAAATGTTTGTGTTTTCTTATTGCACATACTTCTAGATTTAAGGAAACTCAGAATGATATCTATAAATCATAGTAAGACCTTTTGTTGTTGGGATAACTTTGAAATGTTGCTATTGAAATATTGATATTCTTAATGTGTTAACTGTGGAACAGTACCTTGATGACTCCATGTATTCCTATCACTGTATAACAATATGTGAAGTTGAATTTCTTTCTTCCTGAATATATATTGTAAATATGTTAAATTAATAAAAATTTTCATAAAAAAAAAAAACAAAAACAAAAAGACAGGTTGAAGGAAATTTGAGTACGCAAACTAAGGTGGTCTCACCAACTAGTAATGTAATAAACGTCCTGTATATAATATGCCAGCCTCCCTCCAAAACTAAAAATTTCTAGATAGAGAAGAAAAAATTTTTTTTCCATAACAGGCTTTGCTTCCTACCTAGTGTAGAATGCTGGGTTTCTCCATCTTGAACATCTGATACAATAATCCATTTGAAAATAGAAAATGAGAATTATTATATCTGTATTTCTCTTACTATCTGAAATGAAGAGAGGAAACTGAAAACAAATACTTGTGTAGTTCATAATTCAAAATGATACCATATAATCTAAAAATTTAGGAGCCATAATAATAATAATAATAATAATAATAATAATGATAAAATACATGAATGAGGAGGCTTGTAGATGGGAGGTAGGGATGTGGCTCAAAAAGCAGTGAAAATGTTTGGTTTTCTTCTGGCAGTAGCACCTATGTATGTTAGGAGCAGTATAGGGGGTGCAGGGGGTGCTGGGTTCAAAACAGCAATTAAATTTTAGAATACACAAAATACATGCAATAAATTAATAAATAAATACATAAACCTCTTTACACATTTTTTAGATTATGTAACTTGACAATTTCGCTTTTTGTGTTTTGTTTGGAGTACCATAATCTTCACTGGCTAGCATATGATCAAAAACATACATTTCCTATGGTTACAGTGTTCAGCAATAATACAATATCAAGGGCCCATGTGAACTTATGTAAGGAAGTAACTGAACAATTAGAACCCTGATGCACACCCAGTCCCACTGGGAACAACTCTGTGAGACCAAACACTGCTTCTATTTGAGTTATTACCCTACCTTGCACATAGCCTATACTAATTCTAACAATGGCTGTGGTACTTTGAACCACCACAGGACTGCCCAAATCAGCTTTCTTTGGACCTTGTCATATGCTTTCTCCAAGTCTAGCAATGCGTAGTTGGACTCTTAAATCATCTCTAGATTCTTCTCAGCTATCTGACTCACTGCAAACACTGGTCAATTGTGCTGCATCCTGATCTGAATCTGAAATGCTTATCTCTCATGTTACTTTCTACTACTCTACATATATGTTTATCTTCTTTCATTGTAGGCTGTGTTCTGGGCAGTACAGCTTTTATGGGGTTTTCTTCATTCAGAAGCTACTGGAAACACTCCTTTCATCTGCCTTTGATGTCCTGCGGACTGGTAGGCTGTTGCTTGCATAGGGTGTTTGACTACCTTCTTTATGTTTCTGTCTTTGCCTTACAACCTGAAAGAGTGTCTTTGTGCCATATACCGAGTCACTTTCCAGAAGCTGGTAGAGTGCCTCTGATGCCTTGTTCTTTGCTACTGCAACTCCTCTCCTAGCTTCTTTGTTAGCCAACCAGCATTCCTTCCTACCCTTGCCTGTCTTTTCTATCTCCCACTTTTTCCTGCATTACATCTTTCTCTTGATGACAACCATCAGCTTTCCTTATGTACTTTATGTTTACACTTGGCTCAGCCACATAACTGTTCTATAATTCTCACACATCCAGTTTTGAGGCGTTGCCATTCTTCTTCAACTCCACCTATTTCCTCTTCTTCCTGAAGTGCTGGTGCCCTGGGTAATTCCTTGAACTCTTGTGCTTTCTCTCCAGTCAGCTTGCAGGTCTTCAACCTTGTCTCTGTTGACCTTACAGCCTTCTTCTTTAATGCTTGCTTACAGATGACTGTAGCAATAAGTGATTTCTGCTGTGGGAGGATTGTTTCACTGGCGATGACTTTCCAATCACTGTGTCTAACCTAATACCTCTTTTCTTACTAGAAGGAAGTCTTCCCAAGTTGCATGCTGGGCACTCTTGTATATGATCTTGTGACTGTATCTCTTGTTGAACCATGTGCTGGCCACAAAAGTCTAGCAAGGGGTCTCTTTCTTTATACCTACTGCCCCACCCATGTGGACCCCTCATATCCTGTTCTGTCTGCCCAGATATGTGCATTCAGGTCACCCATTATCAACACAATTTCCTGTTGTCCTACTTTATTTAATAGGTCCTTCAACTGCTGTCTGAATGTTCTTTTTTCCTCACTGTCACAACTCTGCTGTGGGGCATAGGTTGAGATTATGAATACTGCCCTATCCAAAGGGCCATGAGTCTTGTCACTCTGATGACAATCCTCACCTCACTGTCTTCTGAAACCTCTCCCTCACCAAAGTTCCCATACTATCTGTAATCTGCCTTCCTTCTGAGTAGTATACTCTGGATCCCAAGCTTTGCTACACTGCCCTTCCATCTTGTCTCCTGGATATACATGATATCCTGCTTCCTACCTACCATCATGTCATCCACTTCCACGCTGTATCCTGTCAGTGAACCTACACTGAATGTAGCAGTTCTTAGTTTATGATTGTCAGGTTGATTGTTTTTTACATCCAGCTTTTGCTCAAAACAGCTATCCCAATTAACCCAAGCTGGGCAACTGGACACTGGCCAGCCAATAGCTTATTGACCACAGGATGCTGGGCTTTATGATGGGCACACACTGGCCAACAGGGACACAATGGTCCCCGGCACAGATTGAAGTAGGCCAGGTCCTCAACCCATATATGAACGGCAAATAACCATGCCCCTTTTTGGCAACATCAATCAATGAGACCAAATCACTTAGAGGCAATTTTTACACCATTAATAGGCTGTGATCCAGGTTCTCCTATCTTGAAGATAAAATGCACCACAGTTGATGCCCAAAGTGATTGTTTTATACAATTCATCACACTATAGGCATAATCTAGAGTCTGTGCTGGTGCCTACAACTGTGATCTTTGGTGAGTGGAAACACTCAGCATATTTTTGAGGGGTAGGAGGGATCCCAAACGGAGAACATGCAAACTCCATACAGTTATTGGCTGGAGGTTGGGTTCAAACCTTGTACCTTCTTCATTAGAGGTGAAAACTAACTGTTAAGACAACTGGTCCCCCCAATATTAAAATTCTGAATTTGTTATCAGACTGTCTGCTTTCTGCACAATATTTTCATTAACATTACTTTGCCATGGTGAGCAGAGTACACAAAAAAGGAGAACTGCTTATAGGTGGCTGGTGAAACACAGTAATTTGATAATAGTGTGTAAAAGTGACATTGTTGACCTTTGTGTGATTGAGCATGTGCATGTGTGAGATTGTGCATGTTTGTTCAAGAGCAAGTGTGTATGTATGTCTGTGTGGGCATACATGCCTCTTCCCTATGTGACTGTGGGGGACAGAGACACATAATATAAGAATGAACAGAGCTGTGGCTACAGAATCACTGAAACAAGAAAATGCAACCATTTTTATTTGGGCTGTAAGAATCAGTCATGGGTTGCTCCGAATCATTTTTATGTGAGGATAAGGGCTAGATTATAGGGATCACATATACATTGTTTTAAATCATTTTATGTGAAGGTAAGAATTAAGCTATAGGGATCACATACAGATGGTTCTGAATATCTTATTTGAGAACAAGGATTAAGCTATATGGATCACACATGGATTGTTCTGAAACGTCTTTTGAGAGTAAGGATTAGACTATAAGGACTGGTTATGGATGGGCTGTTCTGAATAATTTTATGTGAGGGTAAGCATATTATTTACTAATTTACTATTTGTTCAACAATATTTGCCTAACTTGCATTGTTTTTCTGATTATGCACTGAGCTAAATGGGATTCTACCTTCTATATAATTTTTAATTTTGTATGTACTAAGCTAGCCATGTTACTGTGCTACTGTTTCTGTTGCTTGCAAGCTTCCTGTACTATGTGCAAGTATTTTTCCTTCTACCTATGTTGTGGCTGAAAATGATCTTTTGGTCCACTTCATGTATTTATTTATAAAATTACAAATCTATGCAGTAAATAAATAAAATATATGCAGGTCAGGACTGTGTATGATCACTTTTGGTTGCGTCTTCAAAATGAAGTTGTACATCTAATGTATTTTGTCTATGACATAGTATAGTCAATGAAATCTACTCCTTACTCTTGTTATAGATTGTTTGCTTAACTACCTTCATGCTTTAGAATGCCCATTTAGACAGAAAACATGACATCAACAGTTTGCTGTCTTCACTTTTAAGAATGGGATGAAAGGTATACTGTAGGAACAAAGGCCTGCTTCACAGTCTCAGTTTAGTTATTTAAGTGCCAAATAAAATAAAAGCTCAGCAATTAGGAAAATGCAAAAAGTTGATTTGCTATGGCCTACAATGAGACAACAGCAAAACATTCATACACAGTGTATTTCTGATGTGTGTGTGTCTGGCTTGTTTGCGTGTGGCTACAGAAGGGGTGTGCATGCAGGCATATACACACACATATACGCACACGTGCAGGCACACATACACACACACACACACACACACACACACACACACACACACACACACACACACACACACACACACACACACAGAGTTAATCTCGCTGTTTATTTTTTTCTGTTTTTTTTGTTTGTTTTGTTTTTTTTAAGAAAACATTTAAGAGTTGAAGTTTAGGCGCTGGTTGACAGCTTTCTTTACTATGTGAATTTAGCAAACATATGAGTGATGAATGATTAGGTCAGTTTGATATTGATTGTTTGACTGACAGAGGGCCATACTAATATCAGCCAGTAATACCGTAAAGCTTGCTGGCACTTTATTTACTGGCCATCTACTTTAGGACAAATGGTTTGCATTTACAGTATTTAGCCAATCAGATTCCAGTAAATAAAAAGCATATTTTTCTAGAGTGATGGAAGTGTAGGTCAAGGACAAATGAAAATATTTTGTTTCTTCGTGATGAGCAGATAGGATGGGATGACAGAACGGTGATGTTAATATTTGGGGACACAGCACTAGGTTTTCTAAGTCTGGAACTACCTTCATATATTTTTGGGATGTTTTAATTATTTTTGCTTAATCCTTGCTGAAAGTTTAGGATTTAGAGTTTAACTTTTACAAGTTTTATTCCAAAAGGTCATTTTCCCTGCAAAACAAAGTGTTTTTCAGTTTTTTAATGTTATCAATAATCCCTTTTGTTACTTCTGACTACTGTGCGAGTAATTCATTGCAGACCTTTTTTGACAGAGTTGGATTATTTTCAAGTACAAATTTACCTTTTCTCTTTCATTTTCATGCCGGGTCTGATTTACTGGTTTTATTCCTGTTCCTTAGTTTAGTTGCAAGGTTAAATAACTGCCACTTATATTTGTGTTATTTCTGGATTAAACAAATTTCGCATTTATCATTCCTACTTATCTGGTTTGATTTGGAGGATTTTGTTGTTATTATATTTATCAAGTTTTTAATTGTCAGTTTTATATTATTTCTTACATGCTGGGGTTCATTTAATCTATGCAATAGATTGGTTATTGTTCTTTTGTCCCCCCACCCCCTTATAAATGGTCAAGCTCGGCTATTTGCATGAGGATGGGTATCACTAATATATGGTTTTGGCTGCAATTCCTGTAAGGGACCTTGCAGTTCTGATCCTCAACCGAGACTTATGATGGGACAAAAAAAAAAACAAACATCTTGTACCTTCCTCATGCTGTGTAAAATACCTACTGGTCCCTCATCCCATTTGAAACAGATAAGAAGGACTTAGACTTCTCAAGGGTTGACACAGGATGCTTTTACTTTAATGTCCTATCTTCATAACAACACGGGAATTTTGGATTACTTGCTGTGTAATGCAGAAATAGCATTTATAGCTGTAACCTGGCTAGGTAACAACTTTGGTGCTATTGTTGTGGCATCGGTGTCCACTGGGCTCTTAGGTATTCAGCAACCAAGGTTGCACCAGATTAGCATCAGAGTTGATATTGTCAATCATTCAGCCATTGACTTGAAAAATATCATACTTGACTGTAACAATGTCTCTGAAATTGCTTTGGGTACAGGAGCAACTTACAAGTGTTTCCTCATTTACTATCTACCAGGTCATGTGAGAGTGTTCCTTCAAGAGTTCACTGACTTCCTGGTCTCCTCTATCTGGGAGATTACATTAGTAGCTGAGGGACATTAAAATCAGTGACTTTAATAATTCCTTTATATTATTAAGGGGTTCACGGTCATTCAGATAGTTACCTCCGTTGTCTATATATTTGGCCATGCATTGGACTTGGTTTTTCATTTGTGTGTGATGACAACAGAAATAGAAATGTAGCTGTACCTGGTCTGACTACTCAATTATTTATTTCTTTGATGATCAGCCCAAGATTGAACCACTTGATGCGGGTCATATGCACTGCAGGAGAACTGGCTTTGCAACTGTAGATCTTTTTGCTCCTGTTTTTGCTCAGCCATTGTTATGACTGTTGTGCCTCTAGCCTTTATGGATTTATGCAGGCTCACAATCAAGCTCTCACTTCCTTGACAGACGATACTGTTTCTAATTACATGAGTCCTGTCCAACTGGTACATTGGGAGCCAAGGCTCAACTTTGAGTTCCAAGAACTAAGAAAGCCAGGATGAAGGCTTATGTGGTGCTGTTCTGGGCAAGCTTCCTTCATTTCACTCTGATGTCAAGGTGTATCTTTTGATATTCATTTTCCAAATACTTAAAAAGTTGGTTCTGATTGGAGACCCAGTCACAATCTTCTATGTGGCATTTTTGACGCTATTCTGGGCTGGCTTGCCTCCTACCTCTCTGGACACACCTAGATAGTATTATTAAGGAGAAATTCTTTCTCCACCTACTCTGTTGATTGTGGTGTATCATAAGGCTCTACTTTGGGTTTTCTTCTGCAAGGTATAAATATGTTGCCTCTGAATATGTTATTCACTTCACAGAATTACAAAATCATTGTTTTGCTGATGACAAGCAATTGTACTTCTCATTTCCTCAGAAATGTTTGCCTGCATTTATTCACCTGGCAGAAGACTGGGAAAGCATCCATGAATAGATAATAATTGCTTCAAACTCTCTATCTCCAAAATGGTGGTAAAGGTAATGTATATTTCTTTAAACATCTTCATTAACATCACATATTGCATGGGGACATGAGTACATGTTTAATTATCAAAGAGAAAGTAAACAGTTACCAAGATCTTTTGTGCATTATACATATATGGTTTCTTTCTTAATGATAATTCAGTTTAATATTACACAGATTGTGAAGTCCTGCCTTCCCTGTACTATCACACCCCCTCCTGAACATTAGTAGCAGTGGTAATATATGTTACACTTTCAGATTCTTCTTACTGTATAGGCCAACATAAATTAATGTCAAAGGTGTGTGACTTAGGAGTAACTTCTGACAGCAATCTAAATTTGAAGAACTAGACTTCCTGTTTCCATCTTAAAACATCACCCTCATGAAATATGTAATCCTTTCTTTTGATCCCCTTGTAGTAATCCACTTGCTTGTCTCCTCCCAGATGGATCACTGAAATATTCTGTATTTGCAGCTGCCTGACCCAGAACTTAACTGTTTACAGTGGTGCAAAACTCTGTACCCTGGTTAACCTCTGTGACAGCAAGGTACCCACAAAATTATATTTAACCTTACTGGACACACTCACCATCCAACTCAATTCCATATTCATGGGTGGTTTTAATTATCCCTGGCAATCATATACAACACCAAGCACAGAAATTCCTGGATTGACAATACGCAAACTAGGGATGCAAATATATGTCCTCACTACTATGGGAGAGGGCTGCACAACCTCTAGTGTAGTGTCCTCTCAGGTAAGATCAGACCACAAAATTGTCTCATTTGAAGTAAAAATAAAACCCAGAACCCCAGCTAACCCCAGTATGTTTAGGAACTACTCTAAGGCTAACTTCCTACTATAAAGTGATAACATGGCAAAATTTCAAGACGCCGTAAACCATGATAACTCTTCTGCCTATGCAGAACTGTTCATAGAAACCCTTTAAAGCATAACAATGGTTGCATAGAGGCAGCTGTACCCACCAGGAATAAGTACAGAAGTATAGAACTAACTCAAAAACAAGCCATCCTGGAGGAATCACATCATCAATAGGAAGGAAGACTATCATGGCAAAAATTAGAAGGTGTACCACCCATCAGGATAAAAGCACTCTCATCAAACTAAACAAATAACTCAGAGGACAAGTAAAGTCTACCAAAGCCAAATTTGAGGTAATTTAGCCTCCTAGGCCAAGGATAGCTATAAGGCATTCTTTAACTATGTCTGCAATTTCAAAGGCAATAAACAACTGTGCACAGAGCTCATTTTTAATACAGCCACCTATACAAAGCCAGCAGATATAGCAAACATACAGGTGGACAAATTTAGCTGTTGACTTTACCTCTCTCTATCCCTAAACCTCCTCTCTCAGGAAATACCATCAAATATCCGCTACTATCACTAGGAACAGTACCTCAATGCTCTCTCTAAGGCCTGAACACTGCAACATTGGGCTCAGACAATATCCCAAGATGCCTTCTAAACAGCTTTAAACATGACCTATCAGGCTCACTGGAATCATTATTTAACCACAGCCTCCAAACAGGCTTTGTGCCTCACAAATGGAGAACAGCAAGTCATCCCTCTACACAAAGGAGGGGAATCTACAAACCCTGGAAACTACACACCCACGAGTTTCACTAATCTCATATGCAAAACCAAGGAAAGAATTATCAGGGACATGATCAATAATGACATAGGAAACCTCCAGACACTGGATACAACCTAATTTGGTTTCATAAAGGGCAGGTCATGCCTACTCAGCCTGGTGAACTTCTTTGAGAAGGTTACCAAAGCAATGGCTAAGGTCAAAAGAGTTTATACTGCCTACCCTGACCTGGCCAAGTCATTCAATGAAATACTCCACTCAGGCATTGTTGCTAAACTCAAAAGATTAGGCATAAACCCTTATGTCACCTGGTGGATAGCCAGCTGGCTCACAGACAGGATCCAGGAAAGTAGAATTGTGGAGCCCAAATCTACAAAGAGGTTAGACACAAGCTGAATCCTTCAGGGATCAGTAATGTGACCTCTCTGTTTTGGCATTGACTTCTCTGATATCAAGACCAATGTCAAGGGCCTCCAGCTGATTAAATTTGCAGATGACTGCAAATTAGGAGTGGCCATTGAATCCCACTGAGACACTAATTTTCTCCAAGAAGAGCTGACACAGAAAATAACTTGTGTGAGAGCCATGGACGAAAGGCAAATGCCAAGAAATGCAGAATAGTATAATATGGGAAGATATCCACCCCTGGTAACTATCAAATTGACAACACACCCCTAACAGTCGACCCAGTAGTCAGGGACTTGGGGACACACACAGACAGTAATCTTGACTTTGACCATCGGGTTTTTGCAGTGCTGAGGAAATCATTCTATGTTGTGCAACTTATAAATAAAGGTATGACATCTAGGACAAAGGAGATCATTGTTCCACTATATTCAGCATTCATCAGACCTATAATTGAGTACAATGTCCCATTTGGTATGCACCTAACCAGACACATCCAAAAAGTCCACACAGGTTCCTCACTAAAAGAATACAGGGCATGAGTAACATGTCCTATGCAGACCTCCTCAAAGCCTTATTCCTGTATTCTGTCTCCTACAGGCTGTTGAGGGGAGATCTATGCCTAACATACAAGGCAATGTCAGACCCCAGTCTGATGGACCTCCTTCATATGCACAAAGGAAACAACACCAAATTATCCATTCTAAAGACTTAAACCTTGCCTGTGATATAAACAGGACCTGCTGGAGAGACAGGTATGTATCTCTGCTAGTACCCCTTCTCTGGAACAGGCTCCCCATCCATGTGAAGCAGAGTTCCTCCCTAACCCAGTTCAAGTGCAACTTGGACAACTGGGTGGGGAACAGGAACTTCATCTCTAGTTTGACATCTATGTCTCTAATGGATACAGGCAGCCTGTAAATGGTTTGTCTCCCAGGTACCTGCTTGTAAAAGTTTCATTTCCCAAGCCCCACTTACACTTATCAAGGATACCAGAATTTGTCAGAGATTTGGGATGCATGCTAGGCTTAAAAAGGCCCCAGTGATCATTAGCCTAGTAAACATCTATGAGCCTATGAGCACATTACACCAGCACCATGGAGCTTGCAATATTTGCCTATCAAACAGGTCAAGTTCTTATGCTGATCTATCTTTCCCTACATGTCTTGAGTCCCCCCCACCCCCATATCTCCAGCATGTTTTGTCTTAGCATCTGCTCACTTGGCCTATGTGCTGTTGGCTGCTCCTTTAGTCCACCTTGAGTGTTCCGAGATTAAGGATTTTATTTTTCAATATGCTTATTTTTATTTATTAGTGTGCTTATGTTTGGAATCTCCTGCCTGGTTGGCTAAAGGAATCCCCCTCAGTGGTTGGTTTTAAATGCTCATTGAAGACCTCCCTATTGATTTAGCCTTCAGTTAATGAGTGCTTTATTTTGTCATCACATGTACTACTTTGTTCCAGTTTTATCCTAATTTACATATGTTTGCTCAATTTTGTTTTATCTTATTTAAGTTGTAAATTTTCACTGTTTTATTGTTTGCTATATTTTACATTTCTACAGTTTTTGCTTACAGCCACTATAATAAAGCTGGAGTTGAAAGTTAAGTCAAAGTTGAAGTGGGTTACACTAAAAAAGGCTGGCACATGAAGGGCCACTGCAGCACTTGGAATCAAGTTGCATTTAGCACAGAGGAAGCAGGGCTTCTAGGTAATCATTAGACATAACATGACATAAGATTAACCGAAGCAGCTCTGCAATTCTAGAAAAGGGTTGCATATTTTTGTATAATTCACTCAAGAGTGAGTTGGACACAGAGAGCACAGACACCTTGCATTATGGATCTGTTTGAAACTTGTATTTATACCAGTTCCAGTCCAGTTTTTACACTACCAGCACAACTCTCAAATGCCCCTAGTTTTGCATAACTGTTCTGATTTTTGTCTTCTATTTGTGGTCTGTTCCTCATAAAATTTGTATTTTTCTGGTAAATCACTGTGGGGCTTGGTCAATAAATCATGCTTGATATTATAGTTTCAGACTTGTTTTTCTTCAGAAAAGGCATGCTACTGAAAACATGTTATTCTAACAGCCAACACTTTAAAAACGTCCTTCATAATTGTTGCCTTTATGCTCAGTTCTTGAGACAACAGGCCAAGAGCTGCAACAATCCATACTGCTTTATCAGATTACAGTCATCTTGACTTTTTCATCATTTTATCATATTTATGATGACATTAAACAGATTAATACACCAGAGAATATTTCTGAGGTCAGAAAATGCACAGGCCATACATCATTGTTAGGGGAAAGCATTATATGAAATTGCCTTTATCTATACCAATGTCTATTTAAAAATCTCATCAGGGGACCGAGTTTTGTTCTTGTAAGCCTGTCACTTTTGAGCCTCCCCTTGCCCTATAAATTAGGGACATATATGACCCTACATTTCTATCACACCAATTAAACATCTCCTATATATGCTTACAGCAGACAATCTTGCATATCTATGGTAGTCTGTGTTATCATGCTATCCGGTTTAGATATTTTTATTTTTATTTTTTTAGAAAGGAGCTTCACTTGTTCCTATCAGCAATGTACTGCATATACCTTGAATTTACAGCACTGTAGTACACTATACTGCTGTCAGCAGACTGTGCATTTTTTTGTCTTACTTCTATTGGCATTATTGTATGTTACAATCTCTTTTTATGCTAGTGCCTCTTGGCCTAGGCTCATCTGCAAAATTATCATTTTTTTGGCCAGTCTGCTTAAGAAGCAAGACAATCAAAAAATAGAAAAAGCAGAAATGAAAATTGCAGTGGGAATGAAATACCTTAATGGTTGGGACCACAGGTAGTAGCAAATTAGAACTGAGCTTCCCTTAGACTAAAAATCTAGAGGAGAAGGTAGCTTACAAAACCGCGAGTCACTAAATGTTTAAAAACTGTAGTAAGAAACAGCCATAGTTGGAGAACGGTTTCCCTTTAACTAGATGAGAATCTTCCCCGAGGGTTTCCGGTTGTGAGTCCAAAAAATTCACGAAAGGCCATTTAATCAGATAAAACTTTAAATCCTTTTTCCATTTCTTCATTCAGTTAGGAAGAAATGGAATACAGATTTAAAGTTTTATCCAATTAAATGGCTTTTGTTGATTTTTTTCATCTCACAACCAGAAACCCCCAGGGAAGATTCTCATCAAGTTAAAGGGAAACCGTTCACCGAATATGGCTGTTTCTTACTACGGTTTTTAACATGTACTTCTTTTCTGTTGTAGGTTTCCGACATTGCAGCCTGCCCATTCATCAGATCCCTCCTAGCCAATTGCCCCATTTGTTCCTTATCATCTGGGTGTCCATCCAATCCTATTCCCAACAAAGGAGCATATTTAGTACCCCAACCCACAAAGACTTGACTGCTCAATGAGTGGACTCGGTTAGGTGGATATCCTCTTTCAATGAACATGGATTCAAGTTTAATTCTTTCCATGTGGAATGTGTGTCAATCTAAAATATGGCAGGCTAACCTCACAAACTGTCCCTTAACTAAACTTTTCTTCAGGGAAAAAGGGTGGGCACTACTAAAGTGGAGACAGTGATTTGAAAATGTAGGTTTTCTGTAAATATTCAAACAGAATCCTTCAGGACCTTTGGAAATAGTGGTGTCTAAGTAATTCATTTGATTGTAATTAATTTTGTAGGTGAATTTTAAGAAGTTGGTGGCTTGGTTAAGAAACTCAATGAATTCCAGGATTATATCTGCTTCACCAGACCATAAAATAAAGATATCATCCAAATATCTTAAACATAATTTATTGTGCTTATCATATTTTGATGGACACATAAATTGTTGTTCCCAGGTTAACATGACCAGGTTGGCAAAAATGGGCACACAAATTGCACCCATTGCCACACCTTTAACCTGCTTGCAAATCTCACCTTCAAACCATATAAATTTATTTTCCATAACTATCTCCATGAAATCCATTAGCATGGATATTTGCTTATTTGTCAAAAAAATCAAAGTGAACTAAGGCTTGTTGGAAAAATTCAAGGCCGGTGTCCTGAGGGATACAGGAAAAGAGATCTATTACATCAGTGGCTAAGAAAGTTAAATTTTTCTCCCAAAGACTAGATTTTAGTCTTCTTAGAAAGTCACAGGAATCCCGTAGCATATGGGTTTCTAGATCTGAGACTGGTTTAAATATTTTGTTAATAATTACGGCAAATGGATATGTCTTTGAACCAGAGGCAGAGACAATAGGTCTAAATGGGGTATTTATTAAATTCTTATGAATTTTTGGGATACCAAATATCATTGGAATTGATGGGTTAGGAGTCTTCAAAACTTATAAATATCTTTATCAAAGGCATGTTGTAACAGACCATCTTGCGATAAGATAGATGAACTTCATTCAGGCAGGGGTGTAAGAATGTCCTTCAATTATTTTTAACATTTCTTCGATGTAAATGAGATTATCAAAAATGACTGTGCCACTACCCTTGTCTGGTTTCATTATTCTGATAGAATGTTTTTTATGTCTTCTAATAGTAAGTATTCTTCCTTATTCAGGTTGTATTTTCTGTTTTTCATCTTACCTAAAGCAAACTGTTCATATATCTCTCTTTCACATACATTTGCAAACACTTGTGATTGGGCAAGGGCATAGCTGTACTTTTCTTCCTAAAATGTTGTTCTTTTTCTGATGAAATACCAACAAACTGTATCCCAAAACTGATTTTCCTAATGAGTAGTTTGAATTCCATTAGAGTGTCATCTAAATTAAAAGTGGGTGTTGGGATGAATGTAAAGCCTTTTTGAAACAAACAAAAGCAGCCACCTGTAATGTCTAATGTCCTGTAATTATAAACAGAAAAATTGTTCTTATTAACTATAAAAAGGATAACTAAAACTACTGTCTAGGACCATTGCCAGTGGTCCCTGTTCTTCCGCCTCATATTGCGGTTCTGACAAGGGCCAATTAGAGTGGTAATATAACTTCCTTGGACCTAGACGCCATACTGTTACCTGTAAGTTGGGTGACATAGAATGATTTTCTTATTATCTTAGCTACAAGTTGGTCAAAGGCCAGATTGCTGTCTACATGTGTTCTCAGAAACCTTACTACTTGGCCGATGCTTAGAGGCATTTTATCGATGGAGTAATTAACTTGTGTTGACTATTCCCCAAAGGGCGTTATAATGCCTTTTTTTTACTTTGAGTTTTAGGCCATGACTTTGGCACCAGTCATTTGTCAGTCCACTTGGAAGATGTTTGTGTCTTGGGGAGAATAGATAATATCTCCCAATTTACAGTCATCTGTGACTTCTGAGGAGTAGATGCCAAACAGGAGTAGGCCTTGCACAAAGTCCTGGGGTTTTCCACTAGTGACAGGTCTCTTGGTGGAGGTGGTCTCACCGATCCCGACTTTTTGGGTCCTGTCTGTGAGCCAGCCAGCAATCCAGAAAGTTATGTAAGAGTTTATGTCTAGCTCAGAGAATGCCTTACCCAGGTCAAAATAAACAGTATGCACTGCTTTACCCTCATCCATTGCCTTGGTGACCCTCTCAAAGAAGTCTTCCCTTAATAAGAAGTCTACCAGGTTAAGTAGGCATGACCTTCCCTTAACAAAGCCAGATTAGTATGGCTCCAGTATCTGTAGGTTGCCAATGTCCTCAGTTATAATTTCCATAAGTTATTCCATGGGTTTGCATTTTAGGCTTGTAAGACTGATGGGTCTGTAGTTCCCTGGGTCAGTTGATGGCCCACCCTTGTGGAAAGAAATGACTGTTGTGGCCCCTCCATTCACTTGAGACGTAGTCTGTTTCAAGGCTGTAGCTGAAGAGTACCTTAAGTGATCCTGATAGGTCATGCTTTAGACTGTTCAGGAGACAACCAGGAACTGTCAGGAGCCAAACAGGCAGCTTTCTTCATGTTAGCAAGTACTGACAACACCTGGTTCCCTGCTGATAGTTGGGGAAGTATGTTGGACGGGATTTCACCTGGTGGAGCTGGGGGGGGGGTGAAGTTTGAGCTAAATTTATCTGTCAGTAGATATGCTATGCAACAGGCTCAGGTAAACTCTCATACTCTGGCTTTATTGGTGTATGTATCAGTTTCTATGGAGCATGAAAGCCCAGTGATACTACCAAATTTTCTGATACTTAATACCTGTCTGGCAGTTAAGTCCTGCAGTCCAGTATAATGAAAGTGGATAGCATTTCTTCTTTCTTATGGAATAATAATCTCATCTTTTTTTAGTGACCACACAGGCAGAAAAAAGGATGCATCATCATCTTCCTTGATATAGTCACTTCCAGGCCTCTGTGAAGATTGTCTGTTGTCCTTGTCCATCTATGCTTCCACTCTTACTCCTCCCCCAGGCAACTCTTGTGACTCTTCAGTCTGAATGTGCAGCATCCCTGGCTTCTCAATTGCCTCCTGATTCTCCCCTTGAAAAAGTAGCTGCTGAATCAGGTAGTGGTGTTAACTTTAGTTTAAGTGTCTTTTGCACGTCATCCAGATTCCCCCTCCAAGAGTCATGATGACCACGAAGCCTACTTGACCAAACTGGAGATGATCCAAATTTTACCAAACACACTGGTTATGGGGGATTTCAATTATCCTACCATCAACTGGGAAACCTACAGTAACCCTAACTTGAAGCACAAAAGTTCCTTGACTTTGTTAATTAAAATGCCCTGGAACAAATTGTCTATATCCCAAGAAGAGGAACAAACTTTCTACATTTTGTCCTCACCAATATGTCAAACAGATGCAGAGCTGCAAATGTCAGACTCTCATTATTTAAAAACCTTTGAGCTGGCACTAACATCACAACTCACAAAGGGTGACATCAGATTAAAAAACTTACCCAAGGCAAACTGTATCCTCCTAGATGAAGGTATAAATACATTCCAAGCCCCACCCCAAACTGGAAGTGGTAACTACACCGAAGCTTACAATGAAGCCCTGTAGAATCACTTGCTTAAGTGTATAAACTCGGCTGCATGAGAAAGAATCAAAGCCAGAACCCCAAGTAAAAACAAGCTGTCATGGTGGACATCCAGCATCAACAAGCTTTACAGTAAATGCAAAAAGTTGCTGCCCAAGAAAACAAAGGCAAGGCCCCACCAAAGGAAAAGCACCCTCCTCAGCCTCAATAGGCAAACCTGTCATATCCTCAAGGGCTCCTTCTAGAGAAACTTAGCAAGTACAGCCAAGGAAAACCATAAGGGCTTTTGCAGTTACATACATATCCTACAAGGTAGGACCCAAGCTTGTCTAGAACTAGTGGCCAACAGTATCATACACATTGACCCCACAGAGATAGCAAACCTGCTAGCAGATATGTATGGTGAAAACTTCACTCCTTTATCCCCTCCTAAGTTATCACAAACTTTCCCCCAACACCCACCTCCCTACATATCTGAAGAGCAGGTCCTGAAAGCCTTGTCCAAGGCAAAAAAAAACAGCCTTTATGGGACCAGATGACATTTCAGGCTGCCTTCTAAACAGGCCTAAACATGAACTAGCATCACCACCAAGTACCCTTTTCAATCATAGCCTAACCACAGGCTTTGTTCCTGCGGAATGGAGAACAGCAACAGTTGTTCCCCTCCACAAAGGTGGCCTAGCAACAGACCCAGGGAATTACAGACCCATAAGCCTGACCAGCCTCATCTTTAAGGCCATGGAACATATCATCATGGACCTCATAAATAAAGACATAGGTGACCTCCAGACCCTGGATCCTACCCAATTAAGCTGCATCAAGGGCAGATCCTGCCTGTTAAATCTGGTGGATTTCTTTGAAAATTTGACCAGGGCATTGACGAGGGCAGATCTGTGCATACAGCATACCTTGAATTGACAAATGCTTTTGACACAATCCCACATTTAGGCATTACCAATAAACTTAGCAAAATGAATGTAAACCCTTCGCTGTAAGATGGGTTGCCAACTGGCTCACAAATCGGGCAAACACTATCAAAGTGAGTGACTCCACATCAGTTAGCGGATCTGTTACCAGTGGGGTGCCACAGTGATCAGTGCTGAGCCCCCTACTGTTTGGTATATACTTAAGTTCAGGTCAATACTAAGGGGTTGTGGCTGACCAAGTTTGCAGATGACTGTAAACTAGATGCAATCACTGAATCCCCAAGAGATGTCAGTATACTCCTGGAAGGTCTCACGCAGACCAACAACTGGTGTATTAGGCACGGTCTCAAACTGAATGCAAAGAAATGCATTATCATTCCCTTCAGCACAAACAATGCCCCCTCACAATATCAAATCAACAAAAAAAAACTTAAGTATACATGAAGTGGTAAAGGACCTGGATCACAAGTTGTCTGTGATCTTAACTTTGACCACCATGTGTCTATTGTAGTAAGGAAAGCTTTCTATATAGCACACTTGATTAGTAAAGGGATTGCCTCAAGAGCAAAAGAGGTTATAACCCCTCTATACTCTGCATTTATCTGTCTCATAATTGAGTATAATGCCCCATTCAGCATGTACCTTACAAAGCACCTGCAGCAACTGGAGATACCACAGTGGTTTCTAACAAAGAAGATCAAGGGGCTCCAGCATGTGTCGTACACAGACTGACTAAAGTTCTTGTCACTATAATCCATATCATATAGACTTCTTAGGGGAGACTACTGCCTGGCCTACAGAACAATCCGAGACCCAAACCTAATGAACCTGCATATATATAAATCAAATAAGACTAGGGCTACCTGTTCCAGGGACCTAAATATGGCCTGCTGCTTAATTAGGGCATGCTGGAGGGACAGATTTATCTCCCAGTGACTGCTGGTTCTTTGGAACAGGGTAGAAATTCATGTGAAACAGAGAATCTCTGTGACACTGTTTAAGAAGAACCTTGGTGAGTGGATAGAACATCATAATTTCTTACCGGGGATAGTGTCCACAACCTCCTGGACATAGGCAGTCATCATTAAATGCAGTCCTGCATATTTCTATGGTATTACATTAGGATGAAACAGCTAGGCTTGAAATGACCTCCGGGTCGATAGCCTAGTAATCTCCTATGATCCTATGATCGTATGATCTCTTCATCTTAAAAAGATCACCACATTTAAACTGTGATTAAACATCTTTGCCATCATCATGTACATTAGGAGCTGCTCCCTGCCACTGCTTGCTTCTTGGAGCCCCTCTTGACTGTACAGTGTGTGCTTCTCCAGTACCTCCCACAGAGCAGCGTAATTTCCCCAGTGCACTGACTAACTTTCCCTTAGTACGAAGAGCACCCCTTATCTCAAATGAAAACAGCTTATATGTGTGGATAGATTAACTCAGTCAACAAACCATAAATAAAATAAATGAATAATAAATTTATGTTCAGAAGCAAGAGACACCATGTGGTGGGGAATAGAGATGCACATGTCTCCGCCATATTTAGCCAAACTGCTTGCAAAGAGAACCCAGCAAATATTGCATTCACACTGCAAAAGCATGGTCATGTCAGCACTGCACCAGCAGTTCACTATGTATGTACAATTCAAATTGTAGCTTGCTACAGATCACCCACCATGTCCCAGGACCCCGTTCTGCATTTCTGGAAACACTGGGAAACATAAAGGTCATACCAAACACCCTAATATTGGGTGATTTCAATTACCCAAACATTAACTGGGAGAACTACTCAAGTACTAACTCCCTTGCCCAACATTTCCTAGAATTTATAAACTCAAATGCCCTGGACCAACTGGTCAACACTCCCACCAGAGGTGACAACATATTGGACTTGGTCATCACCAACATGGGCGACCGGTGTTCCACATCAGAGGTCAACCCCTTGCTGGTTAGATCTGACCATAAACAAATCACTCTAGATATCCACATTCTGTCCCCACCCCCGGACAAGGAAACCACCATGAAAAACTTTTCAAAAGCAAACTTCACATTACTTAAGACCGAGGTGGAAAGTTTCAAAGCCCCCATGCTAAAGGATAATGCTGTCCAAGCTGCAAAATCCTTTACAAATGCATTCTACGGGCACCTACAAGAATGCATGGATTGTGCTATCCCAAGCAAAACCAAGACTCACTCCTGCAAGAAAAGGAAACCAGTCTGGTGGAACCCTGCCATAAACAAGCTATACAATAGAAGGAGGAAACTAGTACAGAAAAGAGTAAAATCCCAAAAAGGGAAGACATCCCTGATCAGTATCAGCAAGAAACTACGATCCCTCATAAAATCATCCAAGGTGAGCTTCGAAAGAAAAACTGCCAAGGACTCCAAAGATAACCACAAGGCATTCTTTAGCTATGTCAAGAATCTAAGTGGCAATGCTCAGATCTGCTCGGAGTTAGTGCAGAATGGCACAAAATACACTGAACCAACCGATATAGCCAACATCCTGGCAGACAGGTTCAGTGCAAACTTCACCCCCCTCTCACCCCCAAAAGGGCCCATGACCATAACAGAAGAATGGAGAGCCCCTGAAATCACAGACACTCAGGTTAAAACAGCCCTCTCCAAAGCCAAAAACACAGCATCAATGGGACTGGACAGTGTCCCAGGCTGCATCCTTTACAAGCTCAAAAATGAACTAACCCCTCACTTGAACACACTGTTCAAATTCAGCCTCTCCACAGGCTATGTACCCATAGAGTGGCCCACAGCAACGGTTATTCTGCTCCACAAAGGTGGAGCCACAACAGACCCCAGGAACTATCGCCCTATAAGCTTGACTAGCTTGGTCTGCAAGGCTATGGAGCGCATCATCATGGAACTCATTAACAGAGACATTGGGAACCTCCAAATACTGGACCCTACCCAGTTCGGCTTTGTTAAGGGCAGATCAAGCCTCCTAAACCTGGTGGACTTCTTTGAGACAGTTACCAAGGCTATAGACAAGAGAAATGTGGTACACACAGCCTACCTAGACCACGCAAAGGCCTTCAACACCATTCCCCATTCTGGTATTATAGACAAGCTCAACAGCCTGAACATAAACCCCTACATCTCAAGATGGGTTGTGAACTGGCTCAGAGACAGAACCCACATGGTGAGAGTTGCAGGAGCTAGGTCCGACTCTAAACTGGTTACAAGTGGCATTTCCCAGGGCTCAGTCTTAGGACCCCTCCTGTTCAGCATATACTTATCAGAGGAACAGGCAAGCACAGGAGGACTATGGCTGACCAAGTTCGCAGATGTCTGCAAACTAGGGTCTATAATTGACTCTCTGGCTGAGACAGACATCCTCCAAAAGGGTCTCACTGAGATGAATACCTGGTGTCAAAATCATGGCCTTAAGCTAAATGCCAAAAAGTGCATAGTCATCCCGTTTGGAAAAAAACTAAGTACCCACAAACTACCACATAGGTGGTAATCCCCAAAATACAGAAGATGTAATAAGGGATCTGGGGACCCAAGTAGGTAGTATTTCTCCTTTGATAATCACATTGCCAAAGTGTTCAGACAATCTTTCTATGTGGCCCACCTAATCACAAAAGGGTTCACTTCCAGATCAAGAGAGGCCATTGTGCCCCTCTACGCATCACTCATCAGACCCATCATAGAGTACAATGCCCCATTTGGGATGTACCTTACAAGACACCTGCAACAGCTGGAAAGACCACAGAAGTACCTCACCAAGAGGATTACTGGCCTCAACAGATGCCCTATGCAGCTCAACTGAAGAAACTCCAGCTGTACTCAGTTGCATACTGCCTACTCAGAGGTAGGGTTACCATAATTGTTAGTATGTAAAAGAGAACGAAAAAATATGTGCTGCTACCAGCACATATTAGTTCGTCTTGTTAGGGTTGAAGAGAAAAAAAAAAGGTCTTTACTCTTGTAGGACTAAAACTAAAGACCTTTAATAGCAACAGGAGTGAGGGATGTTAGGAGGAGGGGTACTGACTTTACATGGGTAGAGGATGGAGTTTATGGAGGACCAGAATTGTTTGGGGCTGTGTTCGGAGGAGTCTAGGGCAGACTGGTAGTATTGGAATTTGTCCTGTTTTATTAGCTTTTTGACTCTATTGCGTAGTTCTAGGAATTTCTGTCTAGTTGAGAGGGTCTTTGCTTTGCACCAGTACTCCCAGGCTTTATCCCTGTTTTTCATTTCTGACTTAGTGGTTTTTCTGTAGCCATGGGGTAGGTTGTGCTTTGATTCTGGCAAGTCTTATGGGGGCATGGTATTAAGGATGCTCAGGAAGGTAGTATTAAAAAATTCAACTGCATCATCAAGACTGAGGTACTTTAGAGGATGCCAGTTACATTATTTGAGGGATGAGATGAATGTGAGTGGGTTAAAGTTTACTTTTTACGTATCTGACGGTAGATGACAGGTTTAGCTTGGTATAGGTATTTTTTCAGTAGGAATATTGGGGAGTGATCACTGAGGCTATCTGATAAGCAGCCTGTTATATATGACTGGGGGCTCTTACTGACTAGTATCCAATCCAGGGTAGTGTGCTTGCTGGAGTTTTTATTTATCCTGGTTGGCGACTAGACTAGTTGGGTGAAGCCATGAAGGTTTACATGATGGGTTGGATGGTTGCTAGAACAGGATTGCCAGTCAATATTGAAATCACCTAAAATGAAGTTTATTGGGGGAGATGGTGGGTAGACCAGCTGAGGAGGTTTTCTAGTGGAGGGATGTTTTGGTCAGGTGGGAAGTAGCATCCAATTATGTTGATGGTTTTGTTTTGGTTTATTTTGAGGTTGGTATATATTATTTCTTCATTGCCTATTTGTGGAGCTGATGATTTTAAGATCTGGATGTTTAGATGCTGTTTAAATATTATAGCTACACTGCCTCCTTTCTTGTTTAGCCAGTCTACTCTTAGTATGCCATAACCTGTAGGGAGTATTTGCTCACTGGTAATGTGAGGTTTTAGCCAGGTTTCTGTCAGGATGACTATATCTGGGGAGTAGAAGTCTATGGTGGCATGGAGTTCATGGACTTTGTTGGATATACTTCTAATATTTAGGCTTAGTAGAAGGAAGTCATTTGGCTTTCTATTGTCTGTAATATGGGAGAAGTTGTGGTTTCTAGTCTGATTATGAGGCTTGGGGTTGGAGACGGTAGGGCCAGGGTTGGGGTGGATATCTCCACTTAGGGTTAGTTTTGATATGCATGAGGTTATTAGTTTTCTCAGTTTTTGAATGTGTTTGTTTATAAGGGAAACTTTATGATTGTGCACTGTGGGTAATAGGTATGGTGGGAGGGTTACTATGTTAAGTTGTAGGGATGCTTTATGTTTGAGTAATATAGTTGGTAGAATATGTGGGGGGTGCATAGGGATGGTTCTTGAGTTGGTGGGAGGGGAGCTGAGTGAGGGTGAGACATGAGTGGTGGTGTGAGTAGTAGTACAGTGGTAGTGGTTGAGTGCGGGAATGATAGAGCTTTGGTAGGATGTAAGATATGCAAGGAGAGTGCATGCAGTGAGCATAGGTAAGGTATGCTTGTACATGTTAGTTGAGGAGCTATGATAGTAGTGGGAAGATGGAGGAGGTAGTGTTGGGTTAGTGCTGTGGTTGGCTACTGGAAAGATGGGAAGGGTTTGTGAGTGTAATAAAGGTGGGACCACTGGGGGTGGGAGGGAATAGGGGGCAGGGTAGGGAGCGAAGTGGGTAGAGACCCTGTTAGTTGCTCTTATGAGGGGGCTGGAAACAATCAGGTAACAGAGTTAATTGATGAATGAACATATGATAGTGACAAGGGTGATTGTAGTTTTATAAAATGGTGCCTGCCACAGGTAATATTTATTAACTTTGGAATTGTCTTAAGGTAATAAACAGGGAAGGGGGAGGGGAGAACAAGTGTGTGAGCAGGCAGTTCTTTGTACTGCTGCTAATGAGCCAAAGCAAAGACAAGTTAGTGTCTGAGAAACAATCACAGTTGACCAAGGACTGCTCTGAAACTGTAAGTCGTTTCTTAACCATTTTCAGGTGGAAAAACAGGATAACCTTGTATCAGTAGGCCACTGTGGTCTCAGTTTAAATTAACAAACACACAGTATTGATCAGATTATGGATACTATCTGCTAACAGAAGGGAATAAAAGAGAAAGTGGAAGATGAGTGTGAGTGTGTGTGTGTGTGTTGGGGGGGGGGCTGCTTACAAGCAGAGTGCTCTCCAGGGGAAAATGAATATTGGCTCAAACAGGTAGACACATACTCAAAGTTAACTTTATTTGTTTGCAGACAGTTCAGACCCAGACTGCGCTTTTCTTATAAGAATGATAAAGGTGATACCGCAGTTGAATACTTAAGAGTGGTGTTAGGTTCAAAGTTAACTTTAGTTGTTTGCAGACAGTTCAGACCCGGACTACGCTTTTCTTATAAGAATGATAAAGGTGGTACCGCAGTTGAATACTTAAGAGTGGTGTTAGGTTCAAAGTTAACTTTAGTTGTTTGCAGACAGTTCAGACCCGGACTGCACTTTTCTTATAAGAATGATAAAGGTGGTACCGCAGTTGAATACTTAAGAGTGGTGTTAGGTTCAAAGTTAACTTTAGTTGTTTGCAGACAGTTCAGACCCGGACTGGGCTTTTCTTATAAGAATGATAAAGGTTGTACCGCAGTTGAATACTTGGTGTTAGGTTCAAAGTTAACTTTAGTTGTTTGCAGACAGTTCAGACCCGGACTGCGCTTTTCTTATAAGAATGATAAAGGTGGTACTGCAGTTGAATACTTAAGAGTGGTGTTAGGTTCAAAGTTAACTTTAGTTGTTTGCAGACAGTTCAGACCCGGACTGCACTTTTCTTATAAGAATGATAAAGGTGGTACCGCAGTTGAATACTTAAGAGTGGTGTTAGGTTGAAGAGACACTGAGCTCCTCATGGGGCCTGTAGCAGAGTGGATTGTAGTTATGAGCCCCTTTTAAGACAGACACTCTGAGATAGCATGCAAAATCTTACCAGCATAGCAGTTATGCTATTGGTTGTTTTATTTTACTAAGCACATTGAAGGCACATAATACACTGGACAGCAGATAATGCTGTGGTAGTAGAATGTCAAACAGAAAGCATAAAGAACTGTTTTATACAATGGACATCTCTTTTAAGTTCTTGGTTGTTTTGCAAAACATCTTATCTGATGTGCTAATCACCCTTGAATTCTGAATATAAAATAACATCAAGGAGTTTTATAGAGCTATCTATCTCAAGGAGGACAAGTTGCTGCAGGAAACTGTATATACTTCAGGAGAGATAGGAAGGGGCTGGGAGCTAGAAATATAATGTTTAATATTTGCTGCATTAAGATATGAATTTAGTTCACATACCTAGTATTTAACTTTGTAGAGGGAGATCTACAAATTGGGGTTAATATCAAGAATGTTCATTTTAGCATAGAATAACATGGGGTTTTCTGCTTACTGGATGAGTATGTATGTACAGTGAGGGTGCATGTTATTAAAAAAGGTAGTGAAGAGGAGCGGCACCTAAGAAATGAAACCTGAGGAATACCTAATCAGAAATGATAGAGGTGTGAGAACATGCTAGACCATCTAAAGCTTTGAGACCTGCCAGATAAATAACTATCAAACCATCTTGTGGATTGCTCAGACAGGCCACCATTGACATGATGGGTTAGGAGAAGGTAAGAAAAAAATAAAAAGGTGGTTGAAGTGGAATAAAAAAAAAACTGAATTTATTTCTAATCTGACATAATTTCTGAGATCAAATAGATAAACATCCATGCCATGGCCTGCTTTAGGCTTATGCTGTAAGGGAGAAAGGATGTTGTGATCTGTTAAATATTGTATTAGTTGCATGTGGGCACACAGTCTAAGGGTCTTGATAATAACACAAAAGCAATGGTCTGAAAATTATCATAAGTACGTTTGGTCCATCCCTTTTGAAATGGGATAATAGAGGATTTTTTTTAAAGATATACAGAGAGCTTAATAAGAAAAGACACAGAGTAAGCAATGGCATCAGCTTCTATTTTTACAAATTCAGATGAAAGGCAACATATGGCAGAGAAGGCTTTATTTTGATCGTAAGATGTCAGCAGTGTCTCACAGGGCTGTATATTGCAGCCACATATTTTTGGACTTTTCTTCTAATATGTGCTTGTCCCATTATATTTAAAAATGTGTGATGATAACCACAGCTGAACTTTTCTAGTCACCGCCAAACCTTGGTCAATAGTTTCTTTCCTCTTTATGTCTTTTCCTTATTAAAATGTATAAACAATGCAAACCAACCATTGTATTTTAATACACAGCACATACATTTCATGTAACAAAGCCTCATTGTTTTCCATCAGCCAGATAATGCTTACAATAAAATACACTGATTTTAATTAGCACTTGTCTCTGAATTGTAATAGCAGTTGTGTAACTATTATGAAGCTGTCCCATTTTTTAACCCACAATTTGTAACTGTACCCATATATGACTCGTGCTTCTGTTTTGAGTTATATCTACTAATTTTACCTGTCTTAAAACTCTTGTCATGTTTTTACTTTGTTATAGTTCAACATTTTTAACTCTTATCTATGTAAAAATCAAGTTCTTTAGTCTTAAAATCCTATTAATTTACTTACATCAGAACTCTTTTTTTAGCCACTGGCCTTGGATCAGTTTACTTATCTGGTTAACAAATGCAAAAAATAAAATAAATAATTATGAAAGTGGGAAATATGTACAAAATATTTTGATGGCTGAAAAGTGAGTTACACAATTACTTAAAAAAACACGCTCCAATAGGGTCTTCAGGAAAAAAAAAAAATATATATATATATATATATATATATATATATACACACACACGCATACATATGTATAAACACACCTGGTGCATTAGTAACTATGACAACACCTTTAATGTCAGTAATTGTAGCATCATTAGACCTGGCAAAAATGCATGACTTATGATTATAAAATAAATGGTCAAAGCATAAAATTGACACCATTATTAAATACCTAGGAACAGTGATCAAGAAGATTTTAAATTTTGAGCATTCTGTTACTTTCTACAGCCAGAAAAGTGTATGCCGAAGATCATCTAATTCTTAAAGGGCATATCTAGTTATTTCAAGGAGGTTATTGCACCACTTTATAGCTCACTGATCTGATCCAAATCTCACACACCTCCAAAGACACTTACTGGCAACACTGCTCCTCAGCAATCACTAAAGCACAGGCCCAAAGCAACACCAAACATCTCACAAAAGCCAACACCTAATAGTTCCCCAAGTGAAAAGCCCATAAGACAAGTATATACTTTACCCAATACTTTTGGCATTGGGGACTCCATTGTACAACACACAGATACCCCATTCACCAGGTTGCAAGCAGAAGACAACGATTAGTTGCCTATCTGGAGCCAGGATTTACAATATAACACATGCGCTCAAGTTACTGCACCCCACGTATGAATATTTTTCTGTCATAGTCCATGTGGGTATAAATGACCGGAGACATACCTCACTGGAATACATGAAAAGGGATATAATGGAACTTTTGGAATATGTGTCACATATAGGTATGAGCCTTGCAAGGAGCAGCATTCTGTCTTCAGAAAAGATGATGCCGGGGGGCGTGGCCAAGGATGAACACAGGATAGCAGCAGATTTCTTCAGCTCCACCAATTTCATTACATTGACAGAAATTAATTACTTAAAAAATTAATTCTTGAAGTAATTTTCTTTCTAAATATGTTTGTTTTATATAGTTTTTGAACTATATCTAAAAAAGAAAGGAAATTTTAATAATATTCCTGTCAGAAATTACTTTGGAAATTTTCCTGTCAGTTTATCAGTCTGAAATGAGTTCCAGTAAGACAAATTCTCAAGACTTCAGCATCAAGAAAGAACTTCAGTCTCTGATAATTATAGTCCAGCAACTTACTGCTAAGATGGATAAAATGGATACTAAAATAGACACTTTCATAGAAAAACTACAAAACAAATAGACTTGTTACATATGGACCTGCAACAACAGAAGATCCAGATGACAGGCATAGAAGAAGCTGTGAATGACATGGAAAATAAAATACAAGAAGAGGAAATCAACATTGAGTTTCTGCTGAAACAAAATACACATTTACAAACAAAGCTGGATGACCTGGAAAATAGATCTAGGCGCAATAACATTAGGATTTTTGGACTGCCAGAAAATATTGAAGGTAACAATATTACTTCTTTTTTAACAACATGGCTCCCTAAAACTTTAGATTTACCAGAAGCATTCTCTTTTGGTATCGAAAGAGCATATGGATCTATAGCTAATACTAACTCTAACAAAAACTATCCTAGATCAGTTATAGTTAGATTTCTATCATCTTTTGATAAAGAGATGGTTCTTAAATCTGCTTGGGCTAAAGCTCCTGTTAAGTTTAATGAGACAACTGTGCGTTTTGACAATGACTATTCTTCCATGGTAATTGCTAAAAGAAAAGTTTTTCTGCCACTAATAAAGGAGCTTAAAAAAGCACAGTTTAAAACATACCTTCTGTTTCCTGCCAAGCTTAAAATCTTCCTTCCTGATGGTCCTAAGGTCTTGATGATTTAGACTCTGCTTTACTGTTTGTCAAAGAAAAAGGATTTTGGATAAAATAGAAGAAATGGAATGGGCTAGTTCTTCATTAAAGAGATTGGCAACTGAAGCTTCCTGGAAGACTTCAGAGAAGAAGAAGAGACTAAAAACAAATGATTTGTTATATGTTTTTTTCTCTCTCATCATTTTAGTTCATTATTAATCTTTTTGAATATAGTTCCTGCATTTCCAGAAAGCCACAAATATTTTGGAAAAGATTTAATCAAAGTTATTCTCTATGTGCAAAGAAATGTTTTGTTTCATAACCAGTCAAAATGCCTGAGGATTTAATGGCAGGCTGTGACTCGATTTGTTTTCTTTCTGAAAAAGTAAGGTTAGTAATTTGATACATTTTTTATCTTTATCTTTTTTTTTTCCTTCTTCTTTTATTATTTTCTTTGTTTAAACAATGACATTCTATTTAGATTATGTAGTGGGTAAAGGGTGGGGGGGCAGGGAGAGAACAGTAATGAAAATATCATTAATAGAATAATAACATATTTATTTCTTGTAAAAGTTTATAAGTTCTTCAAATGCTATTTCTAATTATACTTTCTTGATTATACTGCTTATGCTTGTTTGTAAATAATCTGTCATGCTTTAACTAATAATAATCAGAACTAAATAAGAGTAAATAATATGTTTTATTTTTAACTCTATTAATATAAACAGTAAGTAACATTCCATTGTATATACTTCTTACAGCTTTCTCTTACATTTTTTATTTCTGCCTCACCCCTTTTATTTTCTACTCTCTTTTCTTTTCTTTATTAATATATAGAAATGCTTTTGACTGTGTGGGCACAGTGAATAATAGGATTTGTATGAAAATTGAGTTGGGAGAAGAATGCTGAGTTTTATTGCTTGTTGGTAATTTTGAGTTTAATTTCACTTGCATAGAGGCTGTGATGATCTGTGGAATACATTGTGGAGGTTCTGTCATGTTTAGATGCATTTACACTGCTAAATGAATGTTTGTCACTAGTTTTTAATAAGTTTCCCGCCAAAATGTTAAGAGAGACAATCTGGGATGTGGGCTGTCTTATGCACAATGTCCTTGAGTTACTTCAGAATCTTCAAATCACAGAATTCTCACAGAGAAACTGAAAGCAGTTAGTATAAACATTGACAAGGTTATCACACTGACACACCACAGATTCAGGAAAAATACTCAGTTCATAAAATATGTCAGTTATAATGAGTTTAAATGATGTAGTTTCTTGTAGTAAGTAAATGTCTTATTTTAGAAGGCATAAAAAATGAAACATTTATTTAAATGTTTTTGAAAATCTACTTAACAGCAGCATAATAATCTGTGTTAAAAATTTGTGTTCCAAACATATACTTTACTATAACTCATTTAATTCATCTGATTGACAAACATAAATAATCTTATAACTCTATTCTGGAAGAAATGTCATGTGATATATTTTAAAGCAGTAGGTTAGCATGATTGTAAAATCTAGTTACCAATATGTGTTTGCTGTGCATTATTTTGTATAAAGCAGACAGATTTATTCTAGGGACAGCAAGTAGGATAGTGCTCTACAAAGACACAACTCAGTGAGATCAGATATATATATATATATGTGTATGTGTATGTGTATGTGTGTGTGTGTGTGTGTGTGTGTGTGTATGTATGTGTGTGTGAGTGTGATGGCTTTTTTTCTGAGAATCTGCATAACTATCCAATATGATTTATAATAATTTCTATGAATACAATATTTTACTCTATTGACAAAATGAATGTTTGCCACAAGTTTTAATAAGTTTCCCGCCAAAATGTTAAGGAAGACAATCTGGGATGTGGGCTGTCTCATGCGCAGTGTCCATGAGTTTCCTCAGAAGCTTCACTCACAGAATTTTCACAGAGAAACTGAAAGCAGTTAGTATAAACATTGACAAGGTTATCACACTGACACACCACAGATTCAGGAAAAATACTCTATTCATAAAATGTGTCAGTTATGATGAGTTTAGATGATGTAGTTTCTTGTAGCAAGTAAATATCTTATTTTAGAAGGCATAGAAAATGAAACATTTATTTAAATGTTTTTGAAAATCTACTTAACAGTAGCATAATAATCTGTGTTAAAAACTTGTGTCCCAAACATATACTTTACTATAACTCATTTAATTCATCTGATTGACAAGCATAAATAATCTTATAACTCTATTCTGGAAGAAATGTCATGTGATATATTTTAAAGCAGTAGGTTAGCATGATTGTAAAATCTGGTTACTAATATGTGTTTGCTGTGCATTATTTTGTACAAAGCAGACATATTTATTCTAGGGACAGCAAGTAGGATAGTGCTCTACAAAGACACAACTCAGTGAGATCATATATATATATATATATATATATGTGTATGTGTGTGTGTGTGTGTGTGTGTGTGTGTGTGTGTATGTATGTATATATGCATATGTGTATATGTATGTGTGTGTGTGTGTATATGTGTGTGTGTATATGTATGTGTGTGTGTCTGTGTTTATGTGTGTGATGGCTTTTTTTTTAGGTAATAACGCAGGTGTTTCTGAGAATCTGCATAACTATGCAATATGATTTATAATAATTTTTATGAATACAATATTTTACTCTATTGACAATAATGAGTTTAAGTAAATGCTCATATACAAACAATTCAAGATTTTTTTGGAAGCTGTTGATAGAATTCACATGACAGAAAATAGATGCATCTTAATGCATGTAATGTCTGAATCATATTAGCCAAAGTTTTTGATTTAAATGAATGTTAGAACATAATTTTCTCTCCTCTTGATTTCTAACATTAAGATTATTTGAATGCTATTAGAATACAAGTGTTATATATTACATAGATCTATATAATAGTATGAACAGTTTTTAAAAAAAAAAAAAGTTTATTTTAGTTTATATGATGCTGTTTTACCAAATGTGTAGTTTTGTCTTGATAGATAATTGAATTGAAAACTGTTAACCTCAGTTAAATATAACTAGTATTAAATTGATAAGGTGGTAGCTGAGGTACTGCTGCTTAAGGTAGGGGTTAACTTGAGTAGTAAATACTGCTCTAAGTTGGAGTTTTCAACTCCAGGCGGGATGCAAGGTTTAATCCTTACATTATTTTCACTTGTTCATTTTTATATGTATATAGTTTTGACATCCACAATATATTTTGTACACTCATTGTCACTACAAACAAAATTGAATCCTATACAAAATCCCATAAGAGATTTAATAAATACAGCTATATTTAAAGGTACACCTAAAAGAGGAGATGTAACATTATTTATCTTGTTATTTGTTATTTCGATCATAAGATTCTTGAGTTTTAAAAATGCCAAATGACATCTTTAAAAGGAATTTCTTTAAACATTAACGGATTGAATAATCCGTGTAAAAGGGCAAGCCTAATAAGATACATTAATCTACACAAGGCCAATCTAGTCTTCCTGCAAGAAACCCATCTCTTGAAAAAAGATATTGATAAACTAGCCACTAATAAGTATACAGTATTGGTTACTTCAGAGCACACTCAGAAAAAAAGAGGAGTGGCTATTTTATGGAATAAAAGTATGCCCATTCCTAAAACCATTAAGTCTTATCAGGATGACAAAGGAATGTTTTGTATGGTTACAATACAAATTAATGGGAAGACTTACACTTTAGTTAATGTATATTGGATACCTGGAATTGGTATTAATACAGTGAAACATCATATTGATAAGATCATATCATTCTCTGTAGGGGATATTATTTTAGCTGGTGATTTTAATTGTATACTACATGAAAGTGATACTACCACTATAAAGAAAAGAAGAATTACATCTAATGCAAAACATTTAAATGATTTTGCTAATTCTTATCATTTGAATGATATTAATAATCAGATAGAGTCAAAATCATTACCATACACCTTTTTTTCTAACAGATACAAAACTTATTCAAAAATAGATAGGGTCTTTATTTCTAACCAGATGGTAACAGATTTAATTAATTCCAAAATCATTTCATGTCCTATATCTGATCATAACTCAATTGTTTTTGAATTCATGATAAAAATACTTATAATGTTCAGATCAAAAGGATACCAGCATACTTAACTCAGCTAAAAGACTATAAAGAATATATACTTTCAGAAGTACAACATTTTCTAGACATAAATAATACTCCTGAAGTCTCCATTGTCTATGTTTGGGATGCCTTAAAATCATATCTATATGGACAAAGTATCAGATGGTATAATAACAAAAGGAAATCTTGGGATAAGGAATTGTTAGATATTCAAAGTAAACTAGACTCTTATAAACATAATAATAAAGAAAATATTATGGACAAGAAAGTTATTGAAGAAATAAACAAACTAAATGAGAAATACAAAGAAATTTTAACTCATAAAGTTAAAATAACTTTAGAGAAATACAAGTTTTGTCTTATTCAATAAGCCCCAAATACTCACATAGACTTAAAAATAAAACAAAAGATTGAATAAACAAAACCATATCAAAGAAATCTTTTCTCTAAGGAAAAAGAAGAATGTTTCTAGTATACCAGAAATACTGGATGAATTTAGAAATCACTTTCACAAGATTAACCATAACAACATTAACATGGAACCTAAAGATAAAATAAAGGAGTTTATAACCACAAACATGAATAAAAAGCTTAATAAACAACAGATTAAACTATTGGACAAGAGTATTTCATATACAGAAGTTATTACACAAATAAATAAGCTTAAATCAAACAAAGCACCGGGTAATGATGGTATTATACCAGAGATATATAAAATCCTTTCTAAAACTACATATTCATTAATACATAAGGTTTTATTCTGGCCCAAACTGAGTTAATAACCCCCATCTTGGCAATATACATTTATTTCACCAATTTTAAAACCTAATAAAGATCCAACTAGATGTTCTTCATATCGACCCATCTCATTACTTAATGTTGATTATAAAATGTTTATGAGTATTTTTGCTGATAGATTGAAGACAATTATCCCGGCATTATAGACATAGATCAGACGGGCTTCATTGTAAATAGAAATACTTTTGATAATATAAGAAGAACTTTAACATTAATTGATTTTGCAAATAGGAAAAAGAAAGATTTAACACTTATTAGTCTTGATATAGGTTCAGCATTTGATTCAGTAAGTTGGGACTATCTGTTTACCTTACTGAAATGCACAAATTTCTCTGATGCATTTGTAAATTTAATTGAGCATTTATACAAAGGAACGCTGGCTTATATTAAGGTAGGAACATATGTTTCACAAAAATACCCATTCTTAAAGGTACAAAGCAAGGATGTCCACTTTCTCCACTATTATTCACTTTAGTAATGGAGCCTTGGGCTAATTTGATTAGAAACAGTACTGACATAGAGGGTTTTGAAATAGAAGAAAATACAACATCAAAAATTCAACTTTTGCAGATGATGTTCTAATTACATCAGCAGGATCTAATTCTTCTATGCAGTCTTTATTTGATAAAATGATGAATTTTAAAAGTATTTCTGGTTTAATATTCAATGAAGAAAAACTAAAATACTACCTATATATACGAAAAAATACTCTCATTAGTGATTTTACTAAATATGTACCCAACTCAGGTCAGATAACTTATTTAGGTATAATACTATCTAAAGATATTAAATCTATTATATATAATAACTATAATACCTGTTTTCTTAATATACAAAATCTTTTTAATACCTGGAATAATATGTTTTTACTATGGAGGAGAGACTTACAATTATTAAAATGATAATATTCCCCAAGATTTTATACTTAATACAATCAATAATACTTTCACCTACAAAAATAACTATCAAGAAACTGAATACACTAATGTTAAATTTCTTATGGGCACCTAATAGACCTAGGATTGCATTAAAGAAACATACTAATAGCTGGTCTCAAGGGGGTATTTCTTTTCCAGACTTTAATTTATATATTATCTCTTCTATTATAAAAGTTATTACTTTATTAATAGATCGGTCATATGTCAAAATGGAAAGATTATTGGGAGCTAATTAGTATGCACTTCATGAAAATCTCCTTAACACACAAAAATATGATTATAAATAACTCCATGTTGTGGTTGCTAAAGGAATTTTGTACTTCACCTATTACACCTAAACATATGGTCTGTTACCCATTAAATATTATTATTAGTTATCGTAACTTTATATTCATGCACCCTAAGTATAGGGAATGGAATTTTATTGTATTCCTATAATTTATACTCAGGGTATGCTTATGTCATCTACTTCTGAAGGAGCTCATTTAGCTATAGATAATAATCTAAAGTACTGGTATCAGCTGATATCTGATAATAAAGTTAAAAATCTAGATTTCTTAAAACAAGAATTTGATCTAAGAGAAACTTGCTGGTTAGAGGTTCAGATCTTTAGACAACATCTCACTGATAGAATAGATCTAATGTCTATAACAGTTAAAGAATCTATTCCAAAACTGATTGATTACTTGATAATAAATTTACAGCATAAAGTTTCTGATAAAGGTAAACTTTCATATATACATAAAATTATCAGACAAGAAACTTTTTACAGTGTAGATTCATACTGGAATTATTTCACCTCTATTAATGGGGACCCACCAACTCAACAAGATAAACAATATATATTGGAATCTGCTTACAGAACTACATCTTCCATTGTCTGGAGACTTTATACATGGAAATTTTTACATAGATCTTTTATACACCTTTGATGATGAATAAAATTAATAATAAAGATAATCTATGTAAGAGATGTAATGTAGAAATTAATGCTGACTGGGCTCATATGTTTTATGACTGTATGAAGTTGAAAGAATACTGGAAGTCAATTAATGAATTTTGCAGGCTCTTTTTACAGATAATTTCATTATTTCTAAGTCTCTTATATTATTCAACACACCTGTACCTCAATGTGTTAAAAGATTAAGCTTCCCTTGTTATGGTCTATCCTAGCAGTGGCTAGGAAAATAATAACTAGAAATTGGATTTCAGATACACCTCCTTCGTTCAATGAATTTAAAAATGTTATGAATATAATGTGTCATATGGAAATAAGCACAATTAGAATGAGAACAACTAGAAAAACATCACATTTTATTGTATGGGATAATTTACAAAATTTGTTAAAAAAATTCTAATTTCAATAGCACAGTATTTTAGTTTAATTAATTGATCTGATTGTAGTGGATGTCTTTGTAAATACTTTAGTTGTTTTGTTGAATATTATAATAATACCTATTTTTAATTATTTGTATAAAATTGTTATGATATTTCTCTTATATGTTAAAACAATAAACTTGTTTTGAAAAAAAAAGAAAAGATGATGCCACTGCATGAACATAAAATGATTGATTTTAATAATTGGTTGAGTTTCTGGTTTGTGGTCTGTCATTCTAGGGGGATCCAATATCTGTCAGCATTGGAGAACATGGTCAAAAGACCACATTGCTTTGCCAAGGATGGGTTGTACCTGTCTTCCCTATTCTTTCAGATATTGGATACAACTTTATCCACCCCACTTAAAGCTTTTATAGGCAACACCAAAAAGACAAAGCTACCAACATAGTGAAAAAGTCTACAAGCAACCTTAAAGTTTTACTGCTCAATGCTAGGAGCATTAACAAAAAACTCCACATCCTTCAAGCTTTCCTCTTTCTGGAGAATATAGACAGCTGTGTTGTGACAGAGACTTGCTTTAAAGCTGTAGAAAGTACTCCAGAAGTGCAAGGCTGCATTGCCTTCCATACATTTAGACCAACAGCAGCACAGACTGAGGCCAAAGGTGGAGGTGTTTTGATCTATGTTAGTAACAAACTACTCCAGGTTGGTTAAACAGTATAATATCATGATGTTCACCCACGTGCAAATCAACATAGGTAAGGTCCGTCAGCATATCATGGCTAGTTGCAGGCAACAAACTATGCCCTTAGAGTTCACAACTCTTGCCTAAACCTACTAGAGGTAGCAACCAACCAAGCACCCTATTCATGGGTGACTTAAACTACCCCTCTATAGACTGGGAAATGTATACTGCCTCAAACCCACAGGGACAATGCTTTCTGGACTTTATTAACACAGACATCCTGGAATAGGTAGTGCACACTGCAACCAGAGGATCAAACATACTGGATCTGTTACTCACCAACATGGGAGAGCATTGCTCCCCTAAGCCCACAGCTACCAATGCAGAATTATTCACAGAGTCACTATACAAACATGTGAGTGGCTGCATAGAGACTACCGTACCTACCAGAAATAACCCAAAACAAGCACTGAAAACAAATCACACTGGTGCAACCCTCACCTAAACAGAATATATAATTAAAGAAGAAAACTCATGGCCAAAATCAGGAAAAGCAAATCCCTTAATGACATGTGCTCTGTTATACAACTAAACAAGAAACTAAGAGGTGAAGTCCAGCAAGTCCATCTATAATGTTAGGATAGCCTCACAGGCTGAGGACAGACAGAAGGCCTTTTTCAGCTATTTCCAGACCCTTAGAGGTAACACACAGCAGTGTGCTAAACTGGCAGTGAATGGTGCCACCTACACTGATTAGGGTGACATCCTTGTGAATACCACTCCTGGATGAAAGAGGACAGGAGGATTATGTATTAAGTGTAGACTAAAGAAAGGATTTTAAAAATGTTAAGCATAAGGCAGTTATAGAAGCATTAGACAGACCATGAGTGGATGTAGTATAAATTAATTGGATTTTGTAGGTATACTGGCATTCTTATATTGTGCCAGAAATAAATATGTGGGTAGCTGCAAGGTGATGACTTAACAGAGGTATTAAATAAAGGTATCTGCTGACTCTTTCATATTTGCTTGTTGTATAGGCATCATATTATCAGGGGTATGTCACAAGACATAGGCCAGGAGTGGTATTCTTAAGGTGACATTTTATTCTTGCAGAATTGGCATATGTGGATGATCTGGAAGTCATGGTTAGGAAAGAAAGGGTAATGCAGAAAAGAGGTTTTGGCATCTACCTCTCTCAGGTCAGGGCTAATATCAAGGGCCTCTGCCTGATTGCATGCTTAAGGTGTTAATGAATTTTTGCATTGAGTTTTAGCCCATGACTGCCACCAGTCATTTGTCTGTGTTTAAGTCCCTCTTGTAGGATGTTGACATTGTTTGGGGACTTGATGACTTCACCCAACTTTTTCAGCCACAGGCCCTTTGTTTTAGCTGGTACATCCTAGAAGTAGATTCCAAACAACAGGGGACCCAGCACTGATCCCTGTGGAACACCACTGGTTACGGATCTGCTGGTGGAGGTAGAGTCACCTATTTTGACTGTGTGTATTCTATCGGTAATCCAGTTTGCAACCCCACCTGATAATATATGGGTTGAACTCCAGCTGGGTGAGCTTATCAATGATGCCTGAGTGGGGAATTGTGTCAAGGGCCTTGGCCATGTCCAGATAGGCTGTATGCACGGATATGCCTTCGTCCATGGCTTTTGGTGACTATCTCAAAGAAGTTCACCAAAATAAAGAGGCAACATGTCCCTTTAATGAAGCAATACTGGGTCAGGTCGAGCATTTTGAGGTCTCCTATGTTTTTGTTGATAAGGTCCACAATTATTCTTTTCATAGGCTTGCAGATTAGGCTGGTCAGGCTTATGGGTCTATAGTTCCCATGGTCAGTGGAGGCGCCTCCTTTATGTAACTTGATGAAGGTTGCTGCTTTCAATAAGCAGGTACAAAACCAGTGCTTAGACTGTGGTTAAAAGGAGTACCCAGCAGTGCAGCTAGTTCCTGTTTTAATCCATTTAGAACACAGCCTGGGATATTATCAGGCCCCACAGAGGCTGGTTTTTTTGGCTTTGGAGACAGCGTTTACGACCTGCTCCTTGGAGATACTAGGTGGAGGTCATGTGGTAGGGATGCTTTGGGGGATATGTGGTAGGGACACAGGAAAAAGTTTTCAATGAACCTGTCAGCTAGCCGATTGGCTATTTCTGCAGGTTCAGTATATGTGGTGGCATTAACAACCAGTTCTGTGTGCAGATCTGGGTTTTTCCTTTAAGGTTTTTGATGTAGCTAAAGAAGGCCTTATGGCTATCCTTAGCAAAGGATGCTAATGTGGATTCATTGTTATCTTTAGAATGCCTTCCAAGGTGTCTTATTTGCTTGTTTAAGCTGAGGAGGGAATGCTTCCAATTCAGGGACCATTCCTTCCTGCTCTTTAACAGCAATTTCTTTCTCTTACTGTATAACCTGTTAATGGCAGATGCCCACCAGGCAGGCTTGTTCTTTCTTCAAAATCTTCTTTTGATCCTATCAGGTATGACTGAGTCAATACATTTGTATCGATACTTATATAAGGCATTGGTGTAAATCCCAGTATAGGTCTCCATGCCATCAGTGAGGGCAAGGACTATGAAGCTATTAATGCCATCATGTATTAGGTTGTAATTGGCTTTTCAGAAGTTTTTAGTCCAGTTGCTGATAATGGGGGGGGGGGGGGGGTCAGATGTTATTGTTACTTCTAATGACACTGATTTATGATCAAACCTCTTTAGGGAGGGCCACACATATGAGGTGGTACAATGATCGCCCATATTAATGAATAACAGATCTGGAATATTTGGGCCCCTTCTGGGGGTGTCAACCAACTGGTCTAGGGCACTGGAATTGATGAAGTCCATGAACCTTTAGCAAGTGTGTTAGTACATGTATAATTTACCCAATGTATAGATGGGTAGTTTAAGTCACCTAAAACCAGGAGGTCTTGTTGCATCTTAAGTGATTCAAGTAGATCCAAGCATGGAGTGTGGGTATCCTAGTTCATGGAGGGGGTCCTATAACTGGTAATAACTTAGACAGGGGTCTTTCTTACAGTCAACTGGACCTGGATTAATTCAAGGGAATTGTTTTGTTTAACCAGTCTAGAGGTGTATTTATCTCTGACGAATATTGATAGTCCACCTCCTATAGTTCTCACACTTTCAGTTTGTGGTCTGAATGTGTGGAACACATTATAACTTGGTATGGCTAGGATGCTTTCTGCGGCCTTAAACTAAGTCTCTGTGACTGCACAGAAGTCAGCATCTTCTAAAGTGAGGGCTACTTCCAGTGAGTGCAGTTTTAGGTTTAGACTCTTAATGTTTAGCAGTAAAATCTTGAGGTTGCTTTTTGAAGATATTTTTATGTCAGAAATTTTATTGTTGTGACATTTCCTAAAAAAGGCACTATGGGGGTAGCAAAAGCCTTAGCCAGTAACCAAGATTCCAGAGGTGACAGATGAAGATTATTTCTGGCAAAGCAGGATGGTCTCTCTACCATGTCATCCCAGGCTGACCATTACTGGATCCCCTTAGAATGACACCAGGAACTAAGCCAAATGTTGAAGTCAATCATTTTTTTTTTGTTTATACTATGGTATCATCTTAGGTGAAGTTGGTATGCTGCCTGAGACACACTTTCAGAGAGTTCAGTCATGTCTCTCTTTGTATAGTCCAGTGAGGTATGTCTTAAGTCATTCACACCAACATGAACTATGACGGGGTCATAATGGTACTTGTTGTGGAAAGACTTGAGTGCATGTGTGATCTGGCAGATCCTGACACCCGACAGACAGCTGACCGTAACCTTCTCCTTGTCCAGCCTTGTGAGTGGGACATCTGTGTGTCTCACTATAGAGTCACCTATGACCAAAAAAAAATTGGTTCAGATGTGCTTTGCCTTAGGGGCTTGCTTGGTGAGAGACTTGTGCTTGTGGTTTCATGTGTATTGAGTGCTGTAGGTACTGTATTAGGTGTAGCATGTTTCTGTTTCAGAGGTCTCGGCTGTTTAGGTAAATTTCTGGTGAGTACCTCTGCTTATGATGGTTTATGTGCTGAGAGCGTGGTTTGTGCAGGAAATGTAGTATGTGGGCTGACAACCTGTTCAGTGTCACTGTTCTGTGAATGAGACAGCAAGGATTCCAAATTCTTAGTGTACATGCATCTATCACATATTCAGCTTGAGTGGTTTAGGAGAAGTAGGTTGTCAGTGTACATGAGGCAAATGCTGCAGTGCCTCAGATTACCCATGTAAATCAGGCTGTAAGGAGAAACAGAAGAATGACCATCCATACTAGGTGTAAATTTGCTTACTTGAATGAGAAAGGATGTGGTTTATTTGGGGCCTTAATGCTGGGTCTGTACTTTTGGGGCTCTCAAGGGGTAGGAGACTATTAGGGATTAGGATATTTTAGTTAAAGTGGCAAATGCTTTAGAAAGCCCAGCTGAGGTGCTCTCCAAGCAACTAAGCACAACTTAAGACACTCCTCAGTTGAAGCACGGGCAGCTTCTAAGGGAAAATAAATTTACTTTAGCTTTTGCATCTATAATCGCCGATGGTTACCTCCATTGCACGATTCTGCATGAAGGTGCTCTATGTGCAAACAGATGCCTCAGATTGCTCAGATGAAGATAGTAGAGCAGTGGGTGGTTACTAAACTCCGTGGAGCTGTGTTAACTCATTACATCTGAGTGACACCTCCAGGTGCACCTGCAGTTACCTCCTACTGACACTTCCAGACATCAAATATTAGTTGTTCATACTTGTATTGTTAATTCCAAAACTGTGCTATGTACAAGGTTTTAAAATATTTCATCTTAAAGCTTACACAATGGCAAACTCAACTGCATTAATATTTGACCTCTGTCTAGTGGAGGTAAATAGATATTAACTGTTGTTTTTATGATATTAATTTTTGTAGATATCATTTTCAATTTTTTTGTAAATATCTCAACAACCAAGTGTAGTTCCCACTGTATTTCATGTAGAAGTAATAGACTGTAGTTTTCCATTACACCAGAAGGTGGAGCTCCTTTTCAGGAATATAAAATACAATTTTGAGAGTGAAAGAGGTTTCTGGAACACTAGCTGAAAAGAGGGAAGACTGAAACATGTAGCTGAAGGGAAAAAGGGCCTTGCAGCATGACTGGATTTTCTTTCTAGTGTTTTGGGACAGGGAAGTGAAGTCGCAGATTGTGTCGGTCTCTTGCTGAAAACCTGGATATGGTATTTTGTGGAATCAGAAGAGAAGTCTGAAACCAGTAGTTCCACGCCTGCTATGATTCAGCAAGAAAAGGAGTTCCCTTGGGCCTAGTACCAAGAAGCCATAGATGATTTCCAGAGTTCTGGTATGTAATTTTCTACTTTTTTCATCAGAAGAATCATGGCACCTGGTCACTAGGATATTCTCTACGAAGTGGTGAGAGGCTCTGGCCGTCATGTTACATTTTTATAAGATTGTGGTCCCCCCCCCCTTTAATGCTTGTGGATTACAAATAACTGGGATCCATATGAGCTCCAACTTGGGCCCCACCATGCCGGCAGCAAGACTGTAAGTAGTCACTGGCCAGTGAACAAGGTATAATAGAGTGTTTCATAGTTGGTCTGTTTAGAATTGATCAAGGGAGTAGAGGGTGTTAGTACTGCTAAATGACATTGCACTCTCTTCATATTTGTATTGTGGCACTATAAATCTTTACTGCTCAATGACAGTGCATTTTCTCATGTTTGTATTGTTGCATTATAAATCCTCACTGTTCAATGACATTGCATTTTGCCCGTGTTAATACTGCTGCCTTCAAGAATTTTGCTGCTCAATAACATTGCATTTTCTCATATATGTATTGTTGTATTACGACTCTTTTATTGCTTAATGACGCTGCATTTTTTCCCGTGTTTGTATTGCTGCATTATAAAGCTTTACTGCTCATTGAATTTGCTTTCTTTGTGCATGTTTGAATATCAAGACCTTCTTCTGTTGAATTCTGGGGAAGAGGGTGAATGCATGCTTTCATTGCATGCATATGCTCACCTTCCCTGATTGCTAACTGGTGCACTGTTGAAATAGTTTTTTTATGGTTGAGCTATTTCCTTTTTAAACTAGATGTGTCACCTAGAATAAAATCTGTCCCTCTTGCCACCTTGGTGTGTTGGGCCTAATAGGGGTGTCACCAGAGATAGGTAGGAAGGGACCCATATCTCTTCAGCTACACCAGCGGGTGCACTACATTTGGGGGGCATCCGGGATTGCCTGTACTGCCCTGGCCTCCACCCTATTGCCCTATACATGTGGAAAGCAAATCCAGCAGAAACCTGAACCCAGAAGCTGCAGCTTCACTGTCCATAAATACTACAGGGCCTGAAGTTTTGAAAGCTTTGGGAAGTATTGTAGAAAAATGCTTAAAGCCTACACAGCCATTCACTGGGTTTGGCTACCACAAATTGCGTTTCTTTTCTGGCAAACAACCCACACCTCAGGGAGTGAAAGATTTTGAATCCAGGATGGATCAGGCTTCACAAGCCCTAGAGGAGTGGGATATCCCAGAATCTAGAAGAAGCAGCGGATAGCTGAAAGTCTAAAGGGATTAGGTGTGGATACCATACACAACCTAAGGATGGGTAAGCAAGACTGCATGGCCAAGGACTATTTTAGGAGTACTGCAGGATGTGTTTGGAAGGACCGAGAGGGCTGCTGACCTACTGTACCAGTTTGAACATACATACCAAGAAGTTGGTGAGAAACTACCTGATTACATTAAGCGATTAGATAAAATGCTCCACCAGATCATCCTAAAGAAGGGGGTGGATCAGAAAGTAGCTGACCAAGTACGGATCGGACAAATTTTACAGGGAGCTCAAGCTATAGACCCCACTGTGTGGAAAATGAGGATGAGAAATAGGGAAGAGACTCTAACTTATTCTCAGTTGGTCAAAGAGGTGATGGAAGAGGAAGCCCTGTTGGAAGTCAAATCTCAGTGTTCAACAGCAACTAAAACAGTGAGAGAACACCAGCAGGAGCCTATAGCCGTGCTCACTACTCAAACAAGAGTCGTGGCCCAGAGTGTCCACAATGTAGAGGTGTCAAGGGACCCATATCTCTTCAGCTACACCAGCGGGTGCACTACATTTGGGGGGCATCCGGGATTGCCTGTACTGCCCTGGCCTCCACCCTATTGCCCTATACATGTGGAAAGCAAATCCAGCAGAAACCTGAACCCAGAAGCTGCAGCTTCACTGTCCATAAATACTACAGGGCCTGAAGTTTTGAAAGCTTTGGGAAGTATTGTAGAAAAATGCTTAAAGCCTACACAGCCATTCACTGGGTTTGGCTACCACAAATTGCGTTTCTTTTCTGGCAAACAACCCACACCTCAGGGAGTGAAAGATTTTGAATCCAGGATGGATCAGGCTTCACAAGCCCTAGAGGAGTGGGATATCCCAGAATCTAGAAGAAGCAGCGGATAGCTGAAAGTCTAAAGGGATTAGGTGTGGATACCATACACAACCTAAGGATGGGTAAGCAAGACTGCATGGCCAAGGACTATTTTAGGAGTACTGCAGGATGTGTTTGGAAGGACCGAGAGGGCTGCTGACCTACTGTACCAGTTTGAACATACATACCAAGAAGTTGGTGAGAAACTACCTGATTACATTAAGCGATTAGATAAAATGCTCCACCAGATCATCCTAAAGAAGGGGGTGGATCAGAAAGTAGCTGACCAAGTACGGATCGGACAAATTTTACAGGGAGCTCAAGCTATGGACCCCACTGTGTGGAAAATGAGGATGAGAAATAGGGAAGAGCCTCTAACTTATTCTCAGTTGGTCAAAGAGGTGATGGAAGAGGAAGCCCTGTTGGAAGTCAAATCTCAGTGTTCAACAGCAACTAAAACAGTGAGTGAACACCAGCAGGAGCCTATAGCCGTGCTCACTACTCAAACAAGAGTCGTGGCCCAGAGTGTCCGCAATGTAGAGGTGTCACAGTTGCAGATGCAGGTGTCTTCCCTGACCAACGCCATAGCTCAAGACAGTTGCAGAATTGCAGAAAGCCATGGTAACTTTAGCTGAAGGGAGGAATACATCAGCTAGAACTTCCACGAAAGGACTCAGGGAAAAACCGAATCAGCCAATGCTCAGAGTTCCTACTGGATTTTGTTTTCACTGTGGAGATGCAGGGCATATAAAGCGACAGTGTCCTAATGCAGAGAATGTGAAAAGAGTGAACAAACTATTATTGGCTAGTGCAATGCAGGGAAACTTCAAAGGGCCTCAGTGAAGGAGCCAGCTGAGTGCCAGGTTACAAAGAGCTCCATAAAATCTAACATCAAGAGACAGCATCCTGGATCTCCTTTCCACACTAACCCTTGTAATAGGGGAGAGAAACGACCTACTATGCACACTTCTAGCTCATCTGAGGTGAACAACCGAATTGGAAAGCCATCTCAGCCAAAAACTCAGCATCTGAGACTGCAAAGCATTACTAAGCAAGAGCCTTATCCGTTAAAATGGCGAGGTCAACCGGTGGTACCTCCACCACATGCTGACTGCCATACAGCTGAACACCACCGGAAACAGAAACTACTCGATGGCCTACTGGGACTATCCCTTGTCGTGTCAATAAAAAGAGAAGCACTGTTGGATACTGATGCACAAATCACTATTTTGTATAGAGACTTCTACCAAAAATACTTAAGGCATTTGCCACTTGAAAAGTTAGAAGATTTGGAGATCTGGGGGCTAAGTGACATGAAGTTCCCTTATGATGGTTATGTCTCATTCAAGTTAGAATTTTCCTCTTCAGTTGTTGGGTAAACAGAACTGTTGTGTGCCCCAGGCCAAAAGGAAAGGATTTAGCAACCATTTTAGTGGGGACAAATATTGACCTCGTCAGACGAATGCTAATGCCTCAGTTGACCCAAGGACATCCAACACTACATCCTCTCCTGAGACCAGTTTTCTGTGCCCATCAAAGGGAGAAGGATAGTAAGAAAGATGAAACTGGTCATGTGTGGACCCTGTCTGGGAAAGAGCATATAATTCATCCTGGTCAGGTTACCTGCTTGAGAGCCAAAGTGAAGATGTGTGGACAAACAGTTTCCTCTCATCTCATGATAGAAACGGATCCAGAAAGTAACTTGCCACTGTGGCTGGAACTAGTCCCAGATGTTTGGCCTGCAGACAAGTTAAAGTATCCTTATGACACTTTGCCTGTGGGGTTGAAAAATAAAGGAAATACTCCCAATGTCCTGCATTCACAAGTGCGTTTGGGAAATGTTTATGCTGCCACTCCCTTACCTGCTTCTGTGTTGACAAGGAATGAGAGCAGAGCCAACGAGTTGAAGCTGGAAGATATTGAGATAGGAGGTGGTCTCTTGCACCCTGATTGGCTAACCAGAGTTAAAGAGCTACTAATGAAAAAGAACATTTTTTTTCTATATGCAGGCTGTGCCCTTCAAGGAACGTTCCAGAAGAGTAGCCCCAGGAGACCTGGAGGACTTAAGAAAACATTTGGAAGAACTAAAAGCCGCAGGGATAATTTTAGAGTCAAGAAGTCCATATGCCTCTCCCATTGTCGTCAGGAAAAAGAATGGGTCAGTTTGCATGTGTGTTGACTATCATACTCTGAATCAGTGAACCATTCCAGACCAGTACACAACTCCCCGGACTGAAGATGCTCTTAATTGCCTGGTGGGCAGTAAGTGGTTCAGTGTGCTAGACTTAAGGAGTGAATACTATCAAATCCCTATTCACCCAGAAGATAAAGTGAAGACAACTTTCATCACCCCTTTGGGATTTTTTGAGTTTGATTGCTTACCTCAAGGTTTATCAAATGCAGTGGAAACTTTCCAGAGAATCATGGAAAGAACAGTTGGAGACATGCATCTCCTGGAAGTCTTAGTCTACTTGGATGACATCATTGTCTTTGGGAAGACCTTAGAGGAGCACAAAGAAAGACTGATGAAGGTAATGGACAGGATTGAGAAGGAAGGCCTGAAGTTGTCATTGGACAAATGCAGGTTCTTCCAACCTTCAGTGACCTATGTGGGACATGTAGTGTCTGCAAATGGAATATCCACAGATTCCAGCAAAGTTGAAGTGGTGACATCTTGGCCCAGACCCAAAACGATCACAGAGCTGCAATCTTTCCTGGGGTTCTGCAGTTACTATAGAAGGTTTGTGGAAGGATTTTCAAAGACAGCAAGACCCCTCGACCATTTGCTCCGAAATGATGAGAAAGCAGATGAAACAGATGAAGATATCCTTGTGAAAAAGCCTAAGGGACTGAGAGGTTCTAAAGAACTCGAGAGTTGTTGGGCTCCTGAGTGCGAAGAGTCATTTGAACAGCTTAAGTATTGCCTCACACATGCCCCTGTACTGGCATATGCTGACTCAACAAAGCCCTACACTTTACATGTGGATGCTAGCAGGGATGGCTTAGGAGGAGTCCTTTACCAGGAGTATGACAGGAAGCTGAGACCTGTGGCTTTTATCAGTCGGAATTTATCCCCCACAGAAAGAAACTACCCTGCACACAAGTTGGAATTCCTTGCTTTAAAGTGGGCGGTAGTGGACAAGCTGCATGACTATCTCTATGGGGCTGAATTTGAAGTGTAGACTGATATACATCCAGACCACTGCAAAGCTGGATGCTACTGGCCACAGATGGATGGCAGCTCTATGCAACTACAATTTCAGTTTGAAATACTTCCCAGGACATGAAAATGGAGATGCTGATGGTCTGTCCAGAAGACCACAGGGAGATTTCCACCCTGACGATGAATGAGTGGAAATTCCAACACCAGGGGTGAGAGCTATCTGTCAGATTGCAGCCTGCTATCAACACACTGAATGTTGGGCCCAGAAGTTGGGTCTGTCTGCAGCAAGCATACCCCAAGCTTACTGTAATCTGGTCACTTTGCAGGCTTCATCGCTACCAGCTTTGAGTAACAGTGACCTCAGGAGAGATCAAAGAGAAGACCCCTTAGGTCAGCTGGTGGTATCTGCTTTAGAAAATAAACAAGTTAATATGCTTCGCATAAATATTCAAGCTCTGGCAAGACTTTTGGCCAAAGAATGGGACAGACTCCAGATACAGAATGGACTAGTGTATAGGAGATCTCCTAGTGCACTTGGCAGTGAAAAATGGCAATTGTTGCTTCCTCCGAAGTATAGAGAAGTAGTACTCCGGTCACTGCATGATGAACATGGTCATCTTGGTTATGACAGAACTATGGGTCTGGTACGAGGCAGGTTCTACTGGCCATGTATGAAGCAAGATGTTGAGGATTATTGTCGTACATGTCTTTGTTGCATTCAGGGAAAGACTCTGCTGACCAGAGCTGCCTCATTGGGTCAAATGGAAAGTAGTGGACCCATGGAACTGGTCTGTATAGATTTTCTGTGCATTGAACTGGATGAAGGCAGGATCAGTAATGTGCTGGTGGTGCGAGACCACTATACCAGGTATGCTCAAGCATTTCCCACTTGTGATCAGAAAGCTATTACAGTGGTGAAACTACTAGTTGAGAAGTTCTTTGTACACTATGGCCTCCCGAAAAGGATATACTCTGATAAAGGATGTGATATTGAGAGCAAGCTTGTCCGTGAACTACTTACTCTGTTGGGAGTCCAGAAAAGCCGCACCACTCCTTATCATCCTCAAGGGGATCCTCAGACTTCCCTATAACAGTTTGGGACATAGTAACAGGAACCTGTGACCACAGCTCATCTGAGGGTCTGCGCTCATAATCTCTATGCCTCCTACTCCAGTGGTGACACCCCATCCCAAGTTAAGCATAAGGCTGATTACCCTTGGTGGAATGTACCTTTTGAATGCAAAAATATTGTTCAGTTGATGGTGCATTAATGTTTGTAAATATTTTCTGCTAATCTACCTTTGACTTGGGGGGACCCAAGATTTTCAAGTGGGGGGAGAGTGTAGCTCCCACTGTATTTCATGTAGAAGTAATAGACTGTAGTTTTCCATTACACCACAAGGCGGAGCTCCTTTTCAGAAATATAAAAGACAATTTTGAGAGTGAAAGAGGTTTCTGGAACATTAGCTGAAGGAGGAGGAAAGACAGAAACATGTAGCTGAAGGGAAAAAGGGCCTTGCAGCATGACTGGATTTTCTTTCTAGTGTTTTGGGAAAGGGAAGTGAAGTAGCAGATTGTGTCTGTCTCTTGCTGAAATCCTGGATATGTTATTTTGTGGAATCAGGAGAGAAGTCTGAAACCAGTAGTTCCACACCTGCTATGATTCAGCAAGAAAAGGAGTTCCCTTGGGCCTAGTACCAAGAAGCCATAAATGATTACCAGAGTTCCGGTATGTGATTTTCTACTTTGCTCATCAGAGGAACCACGGCACCTGGACACTATGATATTCTCGATGGAGTGGTGAGAGGCTCCGGCCATCATGTTATATTTTTATAAGATTGTGGTCCCCACCCCTTTAATGCTTTGTGGATTACAAATAACTGGGATCTATAGGAGCTCCAACTTGGGCCCCATCATGCCGGCAGCAAGACTGTAAGTAGTCACTGGCCAGTGAACAAGGTATAATAGAGTGTTTCATAGTTGGTCTGCTTAGAATTGATCAAAGGGATACAGGGTGTTAGTACGGCTAAATGACATTACATTCTCTCATATTTGTATTGTGGCACTATAAATCTTTACTGATCAATGATAATGCATTTTGCCATGTTAGTACTGCTGCCATAGAGAATATTTACTGCTCAATGACATTCCATTTTCTCATATTTGTATTACAACAATACAGATATGAGAAAATGCAATGTCATTGAGCAGCAAAATTCTTGAAGGCATTATAAATCCTCATTGTTCAATGACATTGCATTTTGCTCATGTTAGTACTGATGCCTTCAGGAATTGTGCTGCTCGATGACATTGCATTTTCTCATATTTGTATTGTTGCATTATAAATCTTCAGTGTTCAATGACATTGTATTTTGCTTGTGTTAGTACTGCTGCCTTCAAGAATTTTGCTACTCAATGACATTGCATTTTTCTCATATCTGTATTGTTGTATTATGACTCTTTTATTGCTTAATGACATTGCATTTTTCCCCATGTTTGCATTGCTGCATTATAAAGCTTTACTGCTCATTGAATTTGCCTTCTTTGTGCATGTTTAAACGTCAAGACCTTCTTCTGTTGAGTTCTGGGGAAGAGGGTAAATGTATGTTTTCACTGCATGCATATTCTCACCTTGCCTTATTGCTAACTGGTGCACTGTTGAAATAGTTTGTTTATGGTAGTGCTATTGCCTTTTTAAACTAGATGTGTCACCTAGAATAAAATCTGTCCCTCTTGCCACCTTGGTGTGTTGGGCCTAATAGGGGTGTCACCAGAGTCAGATAGGAAGGAACCCATATCTCTTCAGCTACACCTGCGGGTGTGCTACACAAGTAACACAGAAAGAACTCCTTAGCTTCATATGAAAGTTCTCAGCTAGATGAACAAAAGGGTGTATATCACATAATCAAAATCCCAAAATATTGAACTCCATAAGCTCGAACTTGGAATGTCGAAATGTGATATAATCGAAAGCTCAGAACAGTGAATTTTTTTCCAAGGGAAAAAAATTCGCTGTTCCAAAAAACCCACACACAAAACAAGCACACCAAAAAAAGTAATCCACACATATACACTTAAAATCCTACTTCTAACCCTACACTAAACTGTACATACTCTACTATCTATCCACTTACCTTAACCCAAACCCTAACCCTAAGGTCCGTAACTATCGCACACTCACCTTACCCGCTCCTTAACCCTAAGGTCCATAACTATTGCACACTCACCTTACCCACTCCCTAACCCTAAGGTCCCTAACTACTGCACACTCACTTTACCAGCTCCCTAACCCTAAGGTCCATAACTATTGCACACTCACCTTACCCACTCCCTAACCCTAAGGTCCCTAACTACTGCACACTCACTTTACCAGCTCCCTAACCCTAAGGTCCCTAACTATTACACACTCACCTTACCTGCTCCCTAACTCTAAGACCTCTAACTATCAGGCATTCAGCTTACCCGCTCTAAAACCCTAAGGTCCCTAACTATCCCATTCCCACACTCACCTTCACCCGGTCCGTTTGCACACTTACCTTAACCTGGTCAGTAACCTTCGCACCACAGTGGAGAAAATAGCGAAGCGGCAGAAACAGCCGACTAAATTCTTTCCTTAGGAAAGAATTTGATGTTCTGCAACTTCGCTATTTTCAGAGCTTGCTGTTTTGGATTCAATATTAAAACATTCAATGTTTTACTACTTCACTGTTATAATATAAACTCGAACAAAATGCTGCTGCCAGTATGTGTGACACTTGAGTAGTTGCTGAGATATTGTAAGTTATTTACAAAATATTACAAACATAAGTTACTATGTTAACTGTGACTTATAACATTTGGTTTAAGACCTAGAACCTAAAGAATATTATAATATTTTTTGCTGAAGAGTTTGCCATTCATACTTCTTTCATAACCCCTATAGTTCCAGAGATAAGAACATTTGTTTGAAATGTGAGGACATAATTTGATTCTGTCAAAAGGCTTAGGCTCTGCCCATTAGAAGTTAGAGTGCAAACTTCCTGAGCTCCATTGGAGTGAATGAGTTAAAACAGACACAAACCCACGCAAACATGGGGCTTACATAGCAACTATGAGAACCCTTTTTTAAAACAAATTAAGGAACTTTCAAGCAAGCTGGCCAATGGAAATGTTTAAGTACTGAGCCTTATTCCAACAATCTCCAATCGGATGGGTCCTTTGCTACACTCTTCTGCCACAAAGTTGCAGGGGGCTCTCTTAATGTAAGATGGCTGGTTTTAGTGCGCAGAAAATACCAAATGGTCTAGATTCAGCAAATCTGAATCTAGGCTATGCTGTAAAATACAAAAGTGCTAGAAAACACAAAGTGCAGGAAAAACAGTCTCAAACAGAAAACAGTTGAAACAGTGAAATAGTAAAACAGTCAAAATGGATAAAACAGTTAAAATTAGGTGGCAATTCGGTAATACATATTTTAAAAGTGCAATACAGTGAATAGTAATACTTATTTTTCTGCAGATTTCAAAGGATGTCTTAGATTTCGTATGTATTCACTCCAGAGATCAAAGAGAGCACAACAATCCTAGAGCAGCGCCTGCAAACTGAGTACAGGCACTAAGGATGCCTTGGATTTTGTTTGGATTGCTGTAGGGACAGATATGCATCTCAGATACTTCCCTTGCTCTACAACAGGCGTCTCATCCATGCAAAACAGAACTCATCCCTGCATGTTTTCAAGTAAAACATTGATAGTGGATGGGGAGTTGTAAATACACCCCTGGTCAGTGAGGCTAGGTTTAAAAAAGCCCCTTGGATTGACTATTCTACACTGAGGACATTGTGAGGAACTTGATTAAACCATTGTAAAACATTATTTTATACTGTAAAGAGCAGGGGTTCTTGACTATGTTACAGCCTGCAGTTTTCTTAAATTTGTTTTGGATAGAATTTTAAATTTGTACTTTATGTGATGAGAAAGAAAGTCTGGGAAAATTTATAAGACAGAGGTATAGGATAGTATTAGAAAGATGGAAACATTAAAAAGCATTGGAGGTTGATGTTCTTAAATGAGATGTAAGTGAATTAAGTTGTACATTAAGTAAGAAGGTGTGGTATACATTGATGGCAGATATTTTTCTTGGAAAAAGGATGGAAAACATATGACATGAGTGTGCAATCAGATATTAATCATAGACCAGATAGGATTTTTCAAGACAGTAAGTTACATTTTTTTTGGAGGGGGGGGGGTAAGTTATCAAAAGCTGCCTGTTGAAGGAAGCATGCAATATAAGCAATATATGAAAGAATGTGCAACTTTGCACTATAAAGAGTAGAAGAGACCTGAGACCATTGTTTCTTGGAATGTCCATAAAGGAATTCTGGGAAAAATGTCTTAGAGAGTTCCATATATCTAAAGATAAGTTAGATTTACATGTAGTGAGTTTGGAATTTATTATTATTATTTTTTAACTTTTTGTATCCTGCAGCTGACCATCAGGGGACTCCAATGCCGCTCCTCAGTCACTGGGTCTACCTACCTATCCTGGCCTTCCCCAGACTTACTCCATTTACAGTTGGGGTTGGCAAGGAGATCAAGGTGTCTTGCATCCCTGTAATACTGATGCCTGAATGTTTTCTAATGTTTTCAACCCTCTCCTCTTTGTGTCTGGTAATGTCCTATGGGTGGGACATGCAATGTTAGAACTCGTTGAGCCACTTCTCTGTTCTGCAAACAGTTGACATCAGCAAGCTGCCCCACATACCCTCAGGAAGCACTTCACAATGGAAATCTGATGGTGGCATACACCTCAAGCACATCTGTCACTCCTTTTCTCCCAGGACAGGTATGAGTAGCCTCCCCTGCCAGTGCCTCAGACACCACATCTGTGTCATAAGCTGTGTCATAGGTCAGGGCTTTATCCTAAATGGCTCTGCACTCACTGGCTTGGGGAATTATTTTGGAGGGAAATGGCTGAAAATAAATCAGACAAAATAATTATTTTCTTAATATGGAGACTGCGAACTGCATGACACAGTTTGCAGCTTTATAAGAAGAACTGGAGTACTTGTAAAATTGCAAATAAGTTGAAAAGGATATTGTTTTGAATAAATTACTTTGATTTAAAATGACTGCATCAGTTGATTAAAAAAACTCTACTCTTTTCAATAAGAGCCATGGGATCTTTTACTTCCATATCAGTTGCTACCAATTCCAGCAGATGGAACACTGGTTTAAAGTCTCATTACAAAGGATACCACACTCAGGAGTATGGTGACCCCCTCCCCTTTATGCTGCATTGCAGTACTGACACTAGAAAATTAATCTAAGCAGTACATAATTATGTCGTGCAGTGGTTGGTCTAGCTGTTAAACTAATGAGGGCCTGTGACTTGAGACTTGGTTGTTTCAACACGTTCCTGTTGAATTATCTAAATAAACTTATCTTATCCTAACACTATGGCTGTTACTATTTCCTATTAGCTGAATCTTGAAAAGTTTTGTAAAGGGATACGCAAATTGCTCAATATATATTTCATATGATATTAATTTATGCCACTGTGAAAACTGTTACTCTTCATTTTCGGTGTTCACCTTTAGTAAATATCTGACCTCTGGTTTTAAATGGTGATTGAATGTGCTCTGGGTAGAGCAGCTTGGGGGTAATGTTACCTTATATGAACTGGCCTGCACAGTCTGCGAAGGTCTAAAAATCTGAATGTTTCAAAGGCATAGTTCGGTAAGCATTCAATCTCCAACCCCCTCCCCAATACACACCACACCCACTTATATAAATATAATAAGTCCATGGATGCATGAGTGCAAGGAAAGTAGAAGCAATCTACAAGGGTAAAACACTGGTGAAATTAACTGTGATCCTGCAGTTTAGTTTGACTGCAAGTGTAGGTCACATGGATCAAGGAAATTAAGAAAAAGGACTTACAATATGTACAAAGCGAGAAACTCTAGTAGGGGAACAGGACATTTCAATAACAAGAAATGCTAATGAATACTAATGTGCTTTCTTAATAAAGTAATAACCTGTGATGATCAGTGGAATAAAGCTACAATAATGTTTGCGTATAGGTATTACAGTTCTTGTCACTTTAAGACAATTGTATAACACTGCTAATTTAGATGTAATGTATCCCATAATGCATTGCATTTCTAACCTTAGTGCCAGCGAGTTTGACATGATTGAAGTGCTAACATCATTTACTGTACAGAATAAAAGCTATTTGTTTGACTGAAATAACAATTTATCCTGCCATTTCTGAAACTACAAATGTTGAAATGAGGGAGAGCAGATCACAAAATACGAAGAATGTAGGATTTTGGATTCGACACTTAAGGAAAATGTAACTATACAGAATATTATATTTTCAAAATAACAGAATATCATCATCATCAACCCGCTTTTTTCCATTTTCTACATGGGGAAGTGATGTCTGTTAACTGTCGCCATCTCTCTCTGTTTAACGCCACACCCGTGCCTTCTTTGACACTCCTGTCTGACTGTCGCAGATCTTCTCCATCCACCTCTTTGCTGGACTCCCTCGTTTCTTGCTTTCTTCCTGTCTGTTCCAAACTTCTCACCAGATTGTCTTCTGCTTTCCTGCACATGTGCCTGAACCACCATTATCTGTTCTTTTTGATCTTCTCTGCAAGTGGAACTACTTGGGCTTCTGCTCTGATGTCCTAATTTCTTTGTCTGTCCCACAGTGTGCATCCTACCACCAATCTCAGGTACTTCAGTTCCATCACCTCTAGCTTCCTCATCTTTTCAGCCTTTACTGCCCAGGTTTCTGTATTATCTGATATTGAAGATGATGTTATTACCTATGTGCAGAACATAATGATGACTCAAGCAGTGATTACTAATACTCCTCTTTGTTAACCAGGTAGGCCCACAGGACACACAGTCTCTTTTCAGGACTGTCTGGTTAAGTAACCTGGTCATTGTCACACAGGAAGCAAATGAGGGAATCAAAATCTGTACCCTAGGAACTAAAGCTTGCAATTTTAACCTCTGAGCCAACTGCCAGACAAACTAGACAAGCTTAAGCAAGCTACCTAAAATTACCAAGAGTTTGATTCTATCATAGATAGATGGACACAAACACGATAGCTTATGCATAAGTACTAGTCAGCCAAATCACAGTTATCACAGCAGAATGACTTCTTGTTATGTCTACACAGAACTGCAGTACCACCATCTAATGAGCAGAAGTGCTCTGTCATATACATGAAAATCATCAAGGTTTTGCCAAATACTGAGATAGTGTCAAAATGACAGTGTGGTAGCTGAGCATCAAACAAGACATCATACATCTGTTGTCAAAGTGTTTCCATTGTGCACAAGCCATCACAAAGATGAGAACCATTAATGCCAACACCCTTACCACAAAGTCCTTGGCATAAGATAGCTGCTGACTTGTGTGAGTTTGAAGGCAAAAACTACTTCCCCTGTTGTAGACTGTTACTCTTGCAGTATAGAAATAATCCATGTACCAATCAAAACTAGCCAACAGCTTATAGGTAAGTACAGGGCAGTGATCTCCAAAAAAAAAATCTATTTGTAGATTACTTTACAAATCCACCCTATCCCAGGCATGGAATAACCTCTCATCCCAATTACGCTCAATCTCACACCCTTTACAATTCAAGAAAGAACTCAAACTATACTTTTTAGAACCAAAAGTTGTTCCTGCCATGACCCTACCTAGCTCCACCTCCTCCCTGTAGTGCACTCTTCATTACAACTTCACAGCACACTTTCTTCTCATTCCAGTACAATTTCTGTTGTACCACCATTAAATACATTCCTCTCTGTATCTTATTTCTCTCACATTTACTTTTTGCCAACATCTTTTTTCAGTTCTAGACACTCTTTTCACCCCTCTCATGGTTCCTATTATATACCTTACTACACCAGATATAAAATTGGATACTTACACCACTCACACATTGAAAAAATAAATAAATACATTTTGTTTGGTGTGCCTTTGTAATTACAGAATATATTTGAACTTGTACTATTTTAGCCAGTTGATGATTGTTTTAATCGCTTATGCATGTCATTATTGTACTCTTAACTGTTATGTATACTTAATATCTCTCGGTCTGTAATTGGAGCTTTTCTCCTCGGGTCTCCACTGAAAATGGGCTCCTAGCCCAGCTGGACTAACCCGGTTAACAAATGTCAGTAAATAAATAAATAAATAATCTGAAGGTATGGACTACATTAAGAACAGGCTGTAGACAATTGTACACATTTCATGTCAGGTGACTTAGAACAGTTTGTTACTGACTAGGTTTTCACCCATACTGCATCAAGTCCCCACTATCCATAATCAAATGGTGAAGTTGACAGAAGAGTATAGATAGCCACAAAGGTCCTCACGCAGCTCTGCTGTTATATTAAGTTACTCCACATAGTGCTATAGGATAAGGCTTGGAAGACAAAAACAATCTGACATGCCAATAAAAACTTGAGTCTAAAACTATTCTGCACAATAAAGTCAAACAAAATGAGCAAGACTGAAAGCGCATGCAAAACGTTTTAGACCAACATTTTTCTGCACTTCTACTACCTATCCTTCAACCAATGTGTCCACTTAAGAGTCGGGGGGTACAACAAGTGGTGCAGAACTGAAGACCACTGAACATACAGAAGATGATACCGTCATAGTTAGATGAAATAAAAAAAAAAAACATTGAGCTGGTTTCTGGTGTTTGTCATCCTGAATGCAGTTTTCCCGAAAACCAATCAAACATGTCTGACCTGAGAATAACCACATTTATGTCCAATAAAACTGTTTCTGTACCAGCAAAAGAGCTACCTTAATCAAATATTCGAGGCAAGGGTGGCAGTTTAAGTCTGATTGTCCACAATGACAAACCACATGCAGGGGGTATCCAAAAAATTGAACATAACTGTTCCTGATCCTATTGACTCTGTTTTACCTAGTGAATTTGAAAACATAAACACTTGTTAAATAGCCTGTCTCAAAGTTTTCTTCCACAGGTTCTAATTCTGTGCCAACCTCCAGTAATGGTTAGTAGTGTTACACAATTAAAATTCCAAACTACTTCTGAAACTGTGATATAGTAATAGAGACAGATTAGCAGCCATACAGTTTCTTGCTAGTAATGTGCTGCAAAATGTTTCATAAATAATTGTACTGTTTGTATTCATTAACAATACACATTTGTAAGATCAGTCCAGAGAGCATCCGCTGCAGGACTACAAGATTCAGTAGTTTCCACCCTACAGTGATTAGCCTTCTGAACTAGGGCGCTAGTCCCAGGGGTATGGACACATAATAAGTCAATTTTATTTATTTGTACAATATGTACTTACATATATTCCAAGTAAGTGCAATATTTATTTGTTATATCCATAATCAGTATTATTTAACTCACTCAAGTGCAATATTAGACAAATAATTTAGGCATTTCAATTTGTAGTGTGTTTTGTATTACTTTAAATAGGGTAGATAATTTAACTCAGGGGAGGGTATTCTTTTCATATAGGAGTGTTGGTAAATGTCTGTGCTCTTTCTTGCAAGTATTGGGAGTAGTATTGTATTTTTTAGTTATGTTTATTCCTCTACTTGTATGTGCTGTTTCACTTTCCTGTGTAATCTCAAGAATTGAGCTGATGCATACAATTTTGTTTAGGCTATAAGTGTGTAGTTCTAAATGACAAGAAATGCTACATCTAAAGAAATCCCAATACCTCCTCACCACACGCTCCAGACACCTCAACCTCATTACCACAATTACCAGAATATGCTGGGGGGACAGGTTCATAATCCAGAGACTGCCCATGCTATGGCACCTCGCTGACCCTCTTCAACAGAAATCTTGATGAGTGGATGGGAAACAGAAAATTCACCCTGGGGATAACATCAGTGGCTCTACTCAACAGAGGCACTGGGAACTAAGGTTGGATGGCACTATGCAAGGGTAATCCTATGGTTAGGCTTGTAAAGGCCCCAGGGCCATTAGCCTAGTACTCACCTATGAACAATAACATTTACTTTGGCTTTGACTTTCGACTTTGAGTGTTGGGATTATGGTGAACTGGCTGTGAACCTCCCTACTTTATAATTTCAAAAAAAGTGATTTTTCTTCATGGAGAAGAGAGGTGATGTCAAGTAGAATAAAGCTGCTGTACTGTTGTTATATACTGTAGATATGTACTATGGCTATTACCACTTTAAGACAGTTATGTGACACTGCCATTTTAATACTGCATGCATCCCATAATGTATTTATAAACCTAGTATTAGTATGCTCAAAATTAGTGTAATGTTTTACAGGATAAAAGTTGTTTGTCTGACTAAAATGTAGCTATAGCCTCACATTTCTGAAACGACCAAAGAAAATTATTCGTTAACCACTGGTGTGCAACATGATTTGGCTTAAGATGCAACATCAAAACTATATACTTCTGATAGAGGGGGATTTAATATGTGTGTGTAGCTTTAAGAAATTTGCTAACTCTAGCTGGTCTCGTATCCTGCATCATTACACAATCTGAAATACATAGTGATAAAGTTGGATATGCTTCTTTATTTAGGTGATCTTGAATGCCATATGTTACAAGCTTTAGCATATGACTTTTGTCTAAGATGTTTGGATGAGGGGTGAATGGCACAGCTCTTGATTTGTTTGTACCAATAAAACTAAAACTAATGTCTTTCAGCTTTTCCCGGTTAAGGGTCGCCACAGCGAAACTCCGGTCCGCTAATGATTGGCAGTGGATTTTTACGGTGCCAAGGTGCCAGCCCAATGCCCAACCTTCAAAGAAGGCACACCCATTCACGCATGCACCTACCTGCATGTCTTTAAATGTCACTTGACCGTGGGGAGGCCATGCAGACTCCACACAGAAGGCGCTCCAGCTGAGAATCGAACTAGAGAACCTCTTGCTGTGAGGCGACAATGCTAACTGCTGAACCACCGCGGCCTAGAGTTGCTTTATCTTCATTTTCTGGCTGAAGATTTGTTAAAAGACGTTCTAAGCATGCTGAAAAATATCAAGATGTAATGCATTAACAGGATGGGAATTGCCAACTGAACATTTCCAGGGGATTGAAACTATCTTCCAAACTGCTGCCTTTTAACCAGTTAACTGAAGAACAAACTACTTTAGCGATTCCTTCAAAATACTACTGACACTCTAATTGCTTAATGAAGAAAAAAGGGAAGAAATGTAAATCACAAAATGTTTATTTATTTTTTGTTTTTTAAGTTCTCAATTTCCTGGGAATTTATTTATTTATTTTTATTCCAATTTCCTTTTCAATGGAACACATAAAGCGAAGTCAGAAAGACAGTGAAATTACTTCTCATCTTTGTGGTGATGATGTAGGTGTCTTGTCTGGAGATGCAATGCGGGTTGTATGGTATAGATGATATTGCGAACAAGAGAATCCCCCATTCCCTCAGTAGTACTTCCTTTTCTGGATATAAAATCCAAGAACAGGTAGAGTACCCTAGAGAATTTAAAATTTGCAGCTGATGATGACTTAGGCACTGGATGAACTTAACGAGTTAGTAAAAAATGAAACTCACTCAGGTCACTGAAGATGGGGGAGGAATGGAAGATACTTGGATAACAGTAACTAAAATGCAATCTAAAAATAGCTTACTTGTATGGATAACAAGTAAGCACTGAAATAAACAAGCAAGCAGTGCCAACACACTAAGCTGGTTATTATAGCAATAACCCACACCTGGGTGTGGGTAATGCTGGATTTACCCACGGTTGGTGTGGTTTGGTCACAAGGGTGAAGACGCTCTAGCTGAGAATCAAACGGGACAACGTCTTGCTAGTAAAATAAATAAATAAATGCTTATTGTGATTGCTGGGACGTTTATTAAATAATACTTGAATTATAATACTACTTATACAAAGAGCAGAAATAAGGCAAAGAAAGTGGCTCACTAGGCTGCTTTATGAAGCAATGTGGAGCTATTTCTACTGGCTTAGGCTGCCTCAGGTGACCGAGGCAGTCTCGCTGAAAACTAAAAGGGAAAGAAGAATATAAAGATAGGCATCAGTGTTGGAGTAAGTTTTCTTTTCTTTTACATATCTTATTACTAACACAATGCATGGCACTTACAAAGGTAAGGATTTTAAAGATTTTTATTTTGTGGTGTGTGTGTATACATATATTATATATGTGGAGGACTAGATGCTCTCACCTCTCCCTGATTTTGCCACATATTTTGGTCTGTTCCTTAAATGTTTATGACTTTTTTTCATTTTTAAAGTAAATGAATGACAAGTGGTTACTAAATAATGATGTACAAATCTGTTTCAGACTTAATAGCCTTTAGAAGAAGCATGTTGATGCAAAGCTTGTTATTCTAGTAACTTTCTAAGTGTATAAAAGTGGTCTATGTCCTTGATTTAGGTCCAAACTATCCCCCATTTTATAGTTTTCTTCTTCATTTTTGAGCAAAGATGTTTGTTGGAGGTGAAGTGCGTTACATGCTGTGTTTTTGGCAGCATTTAGCTAAGTGGGTACACTACTGTGTGTTTTTTATTTTCATATTTGTTCATTCACTTGTTCACAATCAAAGTTGAGTGGTATAATAAAAGAGACTGTAACTGATAGCCATATGTGTGCGTCTTATATATGCTTGAATGTGAGAGCATAGATGCCCACAGATGGCCTTGTTTTCACAGAATGTCTCTGATTTTCTCTCATGTTTTGATCTGTTTCCTCATAAAGTTTTTTTTTTGTTAAGGCAAATGAACAGACTGCAATCACTAAACAGTGACATACATTTAAGTTTCAGACTTAATAGTATTTCATAAAAAGCATGCTAATTCAAAGCCTGTTATTCTATCAACTTTCTAATTAAAGAATGGGAGTATCTCTCCCTGAATTTGGTTACTTTGTCCCTCATAATTTTTAGCTTCCTCCTTGATTCTTCAGCTAAGTGGTTGAACGTTGTGTGTGTTTTGGGGGAGGAGGGTGTTCATTGGGGTGTACACTGTATTCTGACAACAGCAAGTACCTGTAATTGTTGGTTGTGTCTCTGTATAATATATGAATACATGTATGTGATGGAGATATAAATGCTCTCAACTTCCCCCTATTTTGCAGCATTTATCTGATTTTGCCTCATATTTTGGTCTGATCATCATGATGTTTTTTTTTTTTTCTGGAAAACTAATAAGGACTGCTGCCTGTAAATAATGACAGATGCAAGCTTCAGACTTAAAAGCCTTTAGAAAAAGCATGGTAATGCAAAGCATGTTGCTCTAGCAGCTTTCTAAGTTAAGGGCAATATCTTCCTGATTTTGGTCCTTTGTCCATCATTAGTTTTTAGCTTTCACCTTGATTCTTCTGCTAACAGGTTGAGAGGTGAGCTGGGAGGTTGCAGTAGATTATACACTGCATTCTGACAGTAGTGGGCTGAGAAGACACATTCCTACAGTATGTGGCAGTTATTTATATATTTATTCATTAGTTTGATCACAGTCAGATAACTGAGGATATAGTCACAGTCACGCAAAATGCTATAATTTAATGTTGCGCTCGTGTGTGTTTGTGTGTGTATGTGTTTTAAATTATTGTTGCCAACTATTATTTTTATTTTACTACTGTCTGATATCTAAATCATACACATCAATAAATGTGGCTTTAATTGCTAGGTATGGGGGGCTGTTGGTTGGGTGCTGGTCGTCTGGGCAAGATTTGTGTTATAGCAGCTGATAATTGGCAGAGAGGTGCAGTGAGGGGGCATAGCCTCTCTGGCTGAGTTTTTGGCTGTGATTCCATCGGCGTGGGCCTGCATGCATTCCATGACTTTGTGGAGGTTTTATCCAGGTGCTCTACTTTCCTCTCCCAGACCCTCAGGTGTATAATGTATGTGTGTGGCCATTTGTGATTTTATTCTCATCCCAATCTATCACCACAGGGGTACACAAAAGGTAACTATCATTTTTATTTTTATTTATTTATTTATTTATTGGTGGGTAGAAGGCAGGCAGACAGGCACCATTTCCAGATAGTATTTATGTATCCTTGCAAAATCTGTTGTCACCATTTATTTGGAACTACTAGTCTGTTAGCTTTGAACATTAAACTTGAGACACAATTTATTTTTCCTTGAAAGAAAAAAAAAATAACATTGAATTTCTTTCTTTAATTATGATTTTTCTTTAGGTTATCACTGGATGGAAAAGTTAGAAAATCAAAGCTCTTAAGATGGACCTCAGAGCATCTAGAATCCTATGACTTCTGGAGGCCTAGCAGCTCCCAGATCCACAGACTTAATTCAGTTATTTCCTCCACACATAGTCCAGTGGAGTATTGGCTAGTTATGGTGTGTTTAAAGGATGAGGTTTATATATTCCATAAAGTGGCTATAATGAGTGGGTACTGAGGCAGTCTGTAAATGAAAGTGACTGATCCCATTTATTGTTTAATCACAGGCAATGGTTATTGACCTGTTGGGAGACAGCCCCCACTTCATTCCAATTAGCCTCACACATTCAGTTGCTTCCTGCAGCCCCATCATTTGCTTTGAAGTTACCAGACACCAATGTTGTAGACCTCACCCTTTTTGAGGTAGTACTGTTTTATTTTGATTAAATGAGATAAAAGCAGGCTGTTTTCCCTTGCACAACTTTTATTTAACTGCCTACTTCGGAAATAAAGGTGTCTTAGTGGATGGGGAATTAATGGATTAATGATAAATAGCTGTTTGGAATAACTGTATGACTGCATTTGTTGTTTTCCCGCTGTCTACATCTGCTAATACTTTAACTAGTTTGTAACAGTTTGAGCATGCAGTCACCGAAGTATGCAGTATCTAGAACTTCATATTCTCTTAACAGGATTACATTCAAGGCCAAGCATAGCTACCCGAGTCTTTGAACTTAGCACCCCCTGAATCATGTACACAAATCAACATATGTATTCCTACTTTGTCAAAATCAGAAAGTCATTTTTTTCCATATCCTTTCTTTTGCCTCACTATTTGGTAGGGTTTGAATATTCTCATTTAACTGGCTTAAGATGAACACAGTTTACCACACATACTAAATAATCGATAGCCCTGACAGAAAGTTATGCTGAGGTAAAAACCTCTCCCATTTCTAAGTATTTGCTTTTATTAAAATGAATCAATGGTAAAGGAACGATTTGTCGCTGAAGTCCAGTATACTATGTCTGTTATATTAGATGCTGCAGTTAGTGCATAAGAATGCTGGGAATTTGTATTACGAATGTCTTTAAGTCTGCAAAAGGTGGAACAGACTACTTGTCAGGCTTCCTTCTCAACAGATACAAGATGACATATGGGCCCCTCATATAGTTAATTGTCTCACAATACGTTATGCATTAAGGCGGAGGGGAGGCAGAGGACTGAGATGAAGTACCAACATGCTTGAATCTGGACCCAAAGGATATTCAGTCACTTATATATACAAATCTTTATCTTCTGAAAAAGGGGGGGGGGCGAGTTTCCTTTTTCACAAATTTATTCTGTTTGGTCCTTAACACTGAAGGACCTATGCCGCTCCTGCAATTGTGACTGCAAATGTATTTTATTTATTTACATTTGATTACCAGAAAGAAACAACTGGGACAAAAAAAGATACTTTCAGAAGAGGCTGACAGATCAATGCTCCAAAAACACTTGACAATAAGAAGCATTTTCACATTTTCATAAAGATAACAACAAAAAAGCACATTATAGCACACATTGTAGGGCAAATCATTTTATAGTAATTACATATAACAGCAAAGTTACTCAAGTCTAACGATAAAACCTCACAAACTTATACCAAAAATATGTTGGCAAATAAAGAGTTTGATGCCATGTTAATGGGCTTAGTTTGCTAAATTTTATGTACAGAAAGAAAACGAAATTAACAATAAACACAAAAGTAAAGAAAGTAGTCTGAGAGTAGAAGACAGTAAAGTTTAGTCTTCTGGGGTACACTAACGGCAATACCACTTTTTACAGGTGCATTGGGATTACAGTTAACATTAACATAAGTAGTTGATATGATAGGTTACCTTACAGGAGAGGTACAGTGGCATATCCAGGAATTTAGCAGGAATACTCGTAGGCTATGTTTGAAGGTATGTTGTTTTTCCAGCTGACTGACAGCAGAAGGAATTCTGTTCCAGAACTAGGAGATGTAATTGCCTACAGGGTACCAGCATGAGAATTATAAATTTTTTTTGTACAGGTAAGGTGTTTGTCTTTTGACAGAAGATATCTGGTAGGTGAGCAGGATTGCAGAAGTGTGTTTAGGGATAGGCATTTATCTGGTTACTAAAGAATTTTATGAGTTACTTTTTACTGGATGTATTTTAGGTAGTTAGGGGATTACAACCATTTTAGTTTTGTGTGGGCTATGCAGTGGAAGGATCTATTTGGGAGATTGGCTGCAGATTTTGCTATGTTGTAGTTGCATTGCTCCAATATGGCAAACTCAGAAGAACAAAGGTTTGTGAAGATGTGTGTAAGGCATACAAAAGGATTGGTAGACAGTAACTACAGTTGGTAGATGTAAGGGCTTGGTCTGTAAAATAGGAACTTGCTCTGTTTAGTAGGCCTAATTTCTGGTGGATTTTCTTCACTGCATTCTGCGTATATAGCTAACAAATAAATGTTTGATGTATTGTAACATCATTTACACCTAGTGAATAGTTATGGCTTGGTTTTTTGTGAGGATGATATTGTAAAATGTCTTTTTGTGACTATTTTATTAATTCTTTTGCTGGGGGATCGAGGTTGAATAGCATTTGTTTTGTCTTGTTTGGATTTAGTAGCAAGTGGGATTGTTCTAACCAGTTTTTGATAGAGGCAGGGACTAAGGGAGGCATACGCATTGTACTGATTTCAGTACAACTTCTTAGAAGAGGGGGTAGCATTTAAAAAAAAAAAAACGTAAGTATTTTTAAAGGTTGTTGGCTCCTTTAACTGGGATACGAGCCAGTCGGAAGTGAGCTCACGTCATGTCCGGCTGGCCGCGAGAGGGAAATGTGCAGTAGTGAGCAGCAAGTGAAAGAAGACAATCGTGAGCAGCAAGTGGAAGAAGACAATCACAAATGGATTATCGTGAGTGGGAAATGTGAAGATGGAAGGCAATCGAGTGTCACAAACAGATTATCAGGTAAGGTGTGTGTGTGTGTGTGTGTGTGTGTGTGTGTGTGTGTGTGTGTGTGTGAAGTAGGTAGGTAGCATACCTCTCAACTGTCCAAATTTTGCAGAATGTCCAGATTTTTGCCCCATATTTTTTGTCTGTTCCTCATAAATTTTGTGATTTTCTAGAAAATCATTGAAGGCTGAAGTTGCTAAATAATGACAGACATTTGAGTTTCAGACTTCATGTCCTTCAGAAAAATTCATACTAGCACAAATCCTGTTATTCTAGCAACTTTCTCATACTAGCACAAATCCTGTTATTCTAGCAACTTTCTAAGTTCACGAGAGCATTATTAAGATTTGTCCCTGTTTATTTTAGGCTTTGTCCATATTTCTTGCACTAAGAGGTAGGTAGGGGTGTGTGTGTGAATGAAACACCCTAGCTAGGGGTAGCAGGTGGTTAGTAATTTACTCAAGATCAAAATCTGTACCTTAGTTACAGAAAACAAAAGCATGAATCCTCTACCCCAACTACCATGCTGCATTTTTCAAAGAACCGACTTTCAGGTTCATTTTCAATTCAAGGAACCGAGTTTGAGTGAATCTATATTATATTATTGAAGAGGCATTACAGCGAATGCCTCTTCATCGACACTAAAAGAGCGAACCGTGAATTATGAGAATGGCCATAGCTTAGCTGGGGAGGGGGGGTAGCAGTTTGAGAGCTGTGAGTACAAATTTGAAAATCGTAGCTACACCACTGGATAGAGGAGCATGATTGTTGAGTGATGTCAAGTAATTCATGAATAGTGAGGGTTGAACGATTTAGGGTAGAATAATCTGTATATTATATGGGTGCTGAATGATCTGAGATAAGAGATTACTTATTCATAAATAGACTTGATAGTAGCAGGCATAATTTGGATCCTTAGAGAACATCTCTAGTAGTGGGTAAGCATTATGCCATCCAACACACATAGTTCTATCAGCAAGACAGTTATAGAAACGCATTACAGTATTGGTAGACAGCCAGGTTTAGAGAGTATATTTAGTAGCTTTGGGAGACAGACCATATCAAATAATATACAGAAATTCAGAAATCAAGAAGAAACTAGTTTGCCATAGTTATTGCTCTGACTGATGGTATTAACAAATGTGAACAATGCAGTATGTGTACTATGGTTTAGACTGAAATCAATGCCAAGCAGGTGAAAGTATGTTTTGTCTGGTAGGATTGTGGGAATTGATAATGAATACATCTTTCAATTATTAAGGTAGTTGTGAAAGGGCAGCAATGGATTTACAACTAGGTAGATCAGAGGATTTTCCTCCTTTGCAGAGTGGTATGAAAAAAAACTTGTTTCCACACAGATGCTACACATGTTTCATTAACAGATCTATTGATGAAGATGGAACTAGGATTTCCCAGGGCTTTGACAGCATGTCTTATGCATTCTGTTGGAACGCTGTCTACTGCAATGGCTCTGGGTTTCAGTGTAAATAGCATTTTTCCTTACAAATGCTCCTCTGAATGGTTTAAGAGAGAAGGCAGGTAAGTTATTTAGACACAAAGATTGAAAGGAGATTCTGTCATTACTGTTTTTGATTAGTGATGCGGCTGCATTGATGACGTGATTGTTGAATTAACAAGCTATATTTTTCAGAAGGCAGAGGACTGGGTTTTGAGTTTTAAATAGGATTAAGAATTTTGTTAATGGTAGTCCAGATGTGTTAGAGTTACTGATTTGAGCTTACTGATGGCTGAAGAACTACTTTTTCTTATTTGAGTTTATTTGTACTTTTGAAGCATTATGGAGTTACCTATAAGTTTGACAGCTTGACTAAGATAATTCATAGTACGAGGATTTTCATGCTTAATGTCTTTTTAGGAGATGCACTTTAGTGAAGTTTAATGTTTAATTATTCAGTAATAAACCCAATACTATTTTCTAGGTGAGCTTATCTATCCAACTATAGACTGGGAAACCTATACCACAACTTTGTCACTGCAAATGCCCTGGAACTATTAGTCAGAGTATCCACTAGGGGAATAACATCTTGGATTTTGCCCTTACTGATATGGGAGCATTGTGTATCATCCACTGCATATCTTCATCATATGTTAGGTCTGGCAATAAAGCAGTTATCTTCAAAATAAAACTGAAATCCTTTACACCCAGGTATCTTTAGAAATTTCTTTAAGACAAACAACCTGCTCCCAAGTGATACACTGGCAAGCTTCATATCCCCACCAAACCCAGTTAACTCCACTGAATATGTAGAAATGTACACCACCATACCATACCAGCATGTAAACAGCTGAAGATGAATCTGTACCCTATAGCAACAAGTGCAGGGCAAACCCCAGAAATAAACCCACATGGTGGAACCATAATATCAACAAGCTTTATAATAAAAGGAAAATAATTTTAAAAGTAAGAAGAATAATTTCTAGAATGTTAGCATCTTAGTCACAGAAATAAACATACAACTCAGGAGCTTAATAAAATCTGCCAAAGCCAAATTTGAAGCTAAAATAGCTACCTACGTCAAAGACAATCACAAGGCATTTTTAGTTATGTTTGTAATCTCAAAAACACAATGCATTAATGTGCTGAGCTGATTGTGAATAACATGACCTGCACTGAGACTAAAGTATAGCTAACCTACTGGCTGATAAATTTAGCTCTCACATTACTTCTCTCTCCCCTCCATCTGTCCCTCAAGATATACCTGAAACTGAATCACCTGCAGCTATCACACAAGACAAAGTCCTAAAAGTGGTATCTACATCTAAAATACTGCATCAGTGGGTCCTGACAATATCCCTGAATGAATCTTACAACATAAAGCACAATTTAGCCACAACCCTAACAACACTATTCAATCTCAGTCTCTAGACAGTTTCTGTACCAAGCAAATGGAGAACACCTACAGTCATTCCCCTGCATAAGGAATGAACTTCCACAGACCCAGGCAATTACAAACCCATAAGTCTGACCAGCCTCATATGCAAAGCCATGAAAAAACTTATCATGGAATTAATCAAGCAGGACATACGGAACCTCCAAACACTAGTCCCGTCTCAGTTCGAATTCATCAGGAGCAGGTCATTCTTACTCAACCTTCTGTTTTTTTTTTTTTTTGAAAAGGTTATCAAAACAATGGATGAAGGCAAACTAGTGCATATTGCATACCTCTACCTAGCCAAAGCTTTTGACATAATCCCCCACTCAGGCATACTAGAAAAGCTAAATAAACTGGACATAAGCCTCTATGTCACTTGTTGGATTGCCAACTGGCTCACAGATAGGATGCAGATAATGAAAACAGCGGAAGTTACCACCACAAACAGACCAGTGGCGTCCCCTAGGGTTCTGTGCTGGGACCTCTCCTGTTTGCATCTACTTATCTGAAGTAAAAGCCAATACCAAAGGGCTCTGGCTGAATAAGTTTGCAGCTGAATGCAAGTTAGGAGCAGTCATTGCCCCCCCCCCAAATGATTTAGCAATCCTGCAGGAAGGTTTGTCTCACATAAATAACTGGTGTCAACATTGTGGTCTGAAATGAAATGCCAAAAAATGCATTATTGTATCCTTTGGGAAGTCATCTACCCCACAAATTAAAACACTGACAATACAGCCCTAAGAAATGACCCATTTGTTCAGGATTTAGGAACTTATGTGGACAGTGACCTAAACTTTCATCAACATGTGTCGATTGTTCTAAGAAAGTCCTCCTATATTACTCAGCTTATAAACAAAGGGATTGTGTCCAGCTATAGGGATGTCATTGTCCTCCTCTACTCGGCCCTCATTAGGCCAGACATAGAATATAATGTTCCCTTTGGCATGTGTCTGTCCAGACAAATGCAACAACTGGAACACCAACAGCGATATCTTACTAAAAGGAAACAAGGCCCAAACGACATGTCCTACATAGACCAATTCAAAGTCCTGTCACTATACTCAGTATCCTACAGACTGCTATGAGGTGACCTGTGTCTGGCATACAAGGCATCCTCTGACCCAGTACTGATGGATTTACAGCACATCAGCAAGTCAAATGCCATCAGAAATACTCGGTCTAGGGATCTAACCCCCTTCTGCAACATCAACAGAATGATTTGGAGGGACAGGTATATTTCACAATGGATACTGCTGATATGGAACTGACTCCCCATCCACATAAAAGAAAGTTAATCCCTGTTCATTTTTCAAGTGCAACTAAGATTTATGGAAGGTTAACAGAATATTTACTCCAGGCCTTCCCCCTGTACTACTAATGGACAGATGCAGCTCCTAAACGCGTTACCAAATGCATATGTCCCCTCAAATTATTTATGGTATGATCCAAGTTATTCTCATTAAGAGTACTATATAATTATCAACCATGGGATGGGTAAGACCAATCTATAGCCAAATGGGATAGATTATTTTGAGCACAAAAAGGGAAACTGGTAGGCTTAAAATGTCCCACAAGGGCAGCTAGCCTAGTACTTATCTATGAAGCAGGGTTTAGCCTGGGGCTGGATCTACTTAACTCTTTCCCTACTGATTGGGAATTGTTCATTAAGCATATTCAAAAAGATGTAATTAAATGCCCAAAGGGAGGTGTTTTAAAGAGGTTTTAGCTGCACCAAGCAAATATTGCTAAGAAGGTATCTGTGCATGCATGTGTATGTGTGTGTGTGTGTGTGTGTGTGTGTGTGTGTGTTTAAGGTTTTTAACTACATTAAACCAGGTATTTTTTTTTTAGATTAAACCAGGTATATTTGAGAATTTTATTCAAGTGGCTGAAGCACATGTCAGGTAATGATTTATCATGTAGTGTGTCACAATGAGTCCCCTATATGTGTTAGTTAACAACATCCAGTCAAAGAGAGATTACCTGATACAAGTTATTGATCAGTCAGGTAAATCTGAAAAGATTAAGAGAGAGAGATGAAGAATGCTGGTTTATGCTAAATCAGTCAATGTCCAAATCTCCCAATATGAACACTTCCTAGGATGTATTAGCTGTTGTCTATGGCAGGATGTCTTCTAGTGTGGATGAATTTTATTGGGATGAACACACAGTTATAATGCTTATAGACTAGTTTTGATTCACTTTTAAGAGAAAAATGAACATCTGAACCTTACTTAAGTGGCAGGGATTTGATTGGATTAGGGTATTAATTGTAGGTTATGTTGATATTTGTTTGTGATACAACCTAATCTTTCTGTTTTCTGGTCAGCATTTGTGATGCGGTAGCTTTGTGGAACAATTTCTTCATTCTTAAGTTCTGATTTCAGCCACTTTTCAGTTACAACCATGAGCGTGAGGAACAGATGGCATCCAGGAATAGATTTCTGCAGTTTTGTTGCAGACTCTACAGATGTTGATATTAAAGAGTCTAAGCTAGCATTATTTTTCTTGATTTTACTGGGTAGTAAATCACTACTGATGAGAGACAAAATATTATCATGAGAAACTTTAAGTGATGGTCCAGGGCTGGGACAAATGTCACCACATATACACAGTGATGTACATGTTTTAGAGGAGGTTGGTTTGGGGACTGTTCATTAACGCATTCATAAAGATGTCTTTAAATGTGCAAAGAGAGATGTTTTAAGAGGGTCCCAGCTGCACCAGACGAATGTTGCTACAAAGGTATCCTTGTGTGTGTGTGTGTGTGTGTGTGTGTGTGTGTGTGTGTGTGTGTGTGTGTGTGTGTGTGTGTGCGTGAGTGCATGTGTTTTTTTAAGGTGTTTAACTGAACTAAACCAAGTAATTATTTTTTTTTTTTTAGATTAAACCAGGCATATTTCAGAGTTTTACTTCAGAGCATGATTAAGTTACTGTTGATATGTTAAGCAATGGTTAAACAGGTTTGCTTAAATTAATGTTTTAGGCAGATGGTGAGAATCTAGGTGAAGAAGTCAAAAGAAAGGTAGAAGGGCTTGTGGGTTTGAATGTGTTAGGGAGTAAAACCTGAGAAATGCGCTGGTAGGGGATGTGACCAGAAGTACCATGGGCCAGGAATAAAAGAGGGTAAACAGAAGGTTCAGCGATATAATTCAGCAACAGACCTGCACTCCTGAATAGCAGGTGGAGATGATTAGAGGAATAGTTGGCATTTCTATGATTACACAGACACAGTTTAATGAAGCAGGTTGAGGAGGGGAGTGGCAGCATTTGGGGGGGGGGTGGACTTATTTAGCTGGCTTGATGAATATTGGCTGAATTGATGAAAGGAGTCATATGTGGCGATTTAGAGGGATGGTGATGTGGCCAGAGTACTCAGTCTGGGTTTAGTGGGTATTGCACCATAAAAAGGTCTTTTATTAACACTTTCCCACTGAGTTAATAGGAGCGCAGTCCAAGTAGAATGAAAGGAGGGGACATTTCAGTTGGCCTTGGACAGGCGAGGAAGTAGGACATCCACACTATAAAAATATTTTATCCACTCTTTCCCACTGAGGTAATGGGAAGCTGTTCAAATAGAAGCCTGTTGGGCAGTAGCTGATCCTACAACATGTTAAAATATTCCATATCAAAGAGTTAGAATCAAAATACTGCGGAATGTATAGCTACAGGGTAGAGCGTACTACATTGGTTGGAGCAGAATTATTGTCTTACCTTATTTGTAAATTCTAGTCCTTAAATCCTCTTTGGTATTTTTAGAATGATGCATTTTGGTTCTTTTTGTGGAACTTCTGAACTTGCAGAATATTTTATGTGACTCCACTGTAGGTAGTGTTATTTGTATTGGTTATGTGTAATATGTATTGATTATGTGCAATATGTATTGATTATGCTGACTACTTTTTTATATCTTAGGCTTTAGCCTCCCAGTAGTCAAAACCTTCAAATGTGGCACAGTCTATTCAAAAGAGACTTCGAAGGGTACATATTTTTGTGTCTTCTAGATAAAGCTTCTTTTTTTCTGTCACCTTTAAAATAGATTACTCTGTCTTCTTTTCCATTTTCCATTTAGAAGTAGAACAAGCAGATTTAGCAGAACCTTCTGTATTTCTAAAACTTGTTTTTAATCTATACAATTTATTTTCAGTTATGTAAGAAGAAAAAGCCTTCATTCCTCTCAGTTTAGTTATTTTACTGAATTTTAAACAAAGATCATAATTCTCAGTGTTACATTCTGAAACCCCAACACACTGAGTATTGAAAATAAAAATGTTTATGGGAAATTTAGGTACCATAAGCATATTTACTGATGGAATTAGAAGGGGAAGCTCTACCCTTCTAACAAAAATCTCTTTGGGAAATTCTTCAAATTATATAATAAAAAATAAAACATAAATAACAGCCTTATACGATGCACTCCAAAGAAAAAGTGTATGAGTGACCCTCTTAAACTGAAAATAATGAAGGAAATGTGCACCAACACTACGATTATGGGACCTTCATGCCTTCGAACCTCTGTTCTTGTGTTGAAACAACACCACTGCTGGCCTCAGTAGGGAAACAAGATCAACGGCTAAAATGCTTGGTTCAATGCAGTTTAGTTGGGTAATCAACTGAAATGTGAAGTCATACTCCTGCAGTCATGTTCCTTGAAGAAAGAATGTGTCTGTTATACCCAACATTAGGAGCCCTGCTTGATAGACCAACAACTATGCAGAATCCCATGCAGTAAACTGGTTGGGTGGGAAGAACTGCAGGGCAGCCAAAAATGAAGTCCTAAAGTAGTCTAAAGTAGTTAAGTAATAAGGGAAGTCTAATTTTTATAGACATGATTAAGACAACAATGCTTGATGAAGGTGTGACCTGTGTAACAACAGGATGTAGCACAGACATCTGCAATGAATACATTGTTGAAGCAAAAACTGGAATACCCACACCTGTAGGGACATGGTCTGTGACTGCAGCATTTTACACTGACAGGTGAGCTGACAAAAGGAAAAAGACAAATGCATTTAGCTATCTGCTTGGAAAGGTTTTGCTTGATGACTGACGGCAAAGGAGACACACTTGTGTTCAATCCTCATAAAATCAAGCAACAGTTTTATGTAACGCCTGAGCTGGTGGTACAGATCGAGAGTGAGAAAAATCTTTTCTGCCATGGTTTTGAACTCACCCTCCCACCCCCATCCCACCCAAAAAATAGTGATAAATGGCCTGGCTCAAGGTAATTTCAGACCACACCTTTTTGGGAAAAATGTGTTTCTGTCCCAAGGGACAATCAATTCCTTTGAAAAAGCAGATATGGTTCCCTACATAAGGGCATGCAGCACCAAGACCATGTAAGCAGAAATGATGACCACAAGACAAACAAGGAAAAAAATAATTTCTTCAAGGGATCAACTTGAATACACCTATGTCTGAGATGTAAATCAGTGGGTACAGTGGCGAGGTATACAGGAAGCTCCATTGCCAAGAGATGTAAAACACACCCACAGCAAACTCACTCTTCCCTGCTGCACTGAGTAGGAGGAGGGGTTCACTGCACTCTTTTAAATAATGAATAAATCAAACTTTGAAATGTCCCTAATTCCAGAAGACTCAAGCCAACCATAATTTTTGTATTCATAACTGCAAGGGAGGACTACAGAAAAGATTTAATTGCTCTGTCAGGATGTTCAGTTCTCTTGGAATCTGAAGGGCTGACAAAGTAATGCCTCCATCCATGGCCACTTGATGCACAATGTTTCTCTGTAAAGGTTATAAAAACAAAACTTATTTTGCTTGTTTAGGAACCACATAATGTTCCGGTTATCAAGACCAAATTAGGAGATGCACAAGACATAAACTTCCCTCCAAAGATTTACAGGTAAAAGAACTGCCAGTAACTCTGATATGCAGTCCCAGTCTAAAGGACAAATACTTTCCCTGGACTGTGGAGGAACCAAGGTAAGTTTATCAACCTGACAGTGAAACATCCATCATCAGAAGACATAACAGATTCAAATGCAAGAATGGAAAGCCCCCTTGGATATTGGTGGTGATCATCCAAACTCCAGGGTTTGGTGACAGGTAACTGTTACAGGGAAAGGATCCATGAGTATGTGGTGGTTGAGAAATCACTGACACTTCAAAATCCACTGAAAAACTATTATTCTCAGGTATGCAAACAGCATTATGAAAATAGTTTGGGCCAACAAGCCCAGAAGATTAGAGCATGGATCTTCTGCTGAATCCTTAATAATGCTGCCAAATGCAGGACTTCCTATGGTTTCTCCATGGGCTGGAAAAATGCCTCTGCAGGGTGTCCAATCTAGTATCTTTGTAGGAGATTCAGGATCTCAGTGGACTTCTCCCAGATTAACTTTACCTGCAGAGACCACAATCAAGGAAACACCCATCCTAGGGATGGTGCCTGGGCACTCCTTTGTGAAGCTGCCAGGAGTCAGTTAACCAGTTAGGGAGAAAAAGTAGCAGAAGAGCAGAGTCCAAAGGCAGCACTATGTCCTGGAAGTAATGTCCATCTACAGAAAACTGCAGAAACCTCCCATGATGACGCCAGATATTGATGTGACAAAGGATACCTATCATGCCCAATAAAACTATCCACATATCCTCAAATGGAATAGGCATAACAATATGGACAGACACCATCTCACCAGTGAGAGCAACACAAACCAGTTAGAGTGAACATGTGCAATTCCTGAATGACAACTCCATGAAAACATTAATCAGGTAAGTAAGAAACATTTATCAGCAACCACTAAAACAATAGCAACAGTTCACCAAGTATGGGGCAAATCATTTATTTATTGCAAACAATCATGTAAGCTACAATGGTCAAGAGAAGAAGGTAGGTCTGTATAACACATTAATTAGACAAGCACACTGTGACCGTATAAGATATGGGAGGGAGATTCATCCCAAGAGCAACCCAGCGCATTACTCTAAGTGTGCTTTTGACAAGCTCTGTTTTGAACAGCTGTGCAAATAAAACAAGCTAAGAAAAAGTTATATAGCACTGATAACGTAATCAAGCACAAATCAAACAGAAAAAGATCACTTAATATTCACTTACTGTCCCTTTTGGTTCAGATATTACTTCTGGATACAAGCATGGATGATGCAGGAAGCCATATACTTTACTAATGGAATGTTATTCACTCCTTCTCTTTATTTGATTTTATGTAAATACAAAAAGGAATGGAAAAATCAAAAATGCAATCTAGAAGATTCTTCCTAAGTAATTAATTAAAAAAATCATCAAACTTAGCTTAATAAAAAAAATCAAAGAATAAACTTGTGTCAGATAAGGCCGTCTTCTATATTAATTAATGGCTTAATGAAAAATGTAATTCAGAAATTTTTTCACAAGTAATTAGTTAAAAAATCAGCAAACTTAGCTTAATAGAAATCAAAAAAAATAAAACTTATCTCAGAAAAAACTGTACAAGTCAGCTCACAGTACCTTTCCTCCCTGTTGATTTTTACACCCTAAAAGTTGGCAAGGTTCAACAAGTTGCCATATATTTAGTATGCTAATTGATGGTGTTTTTATGTTTAGTAAACATAAAAAAAATCAAGCATATCTAAAGTTAAATAGATCAGTTATTGCTTTGGGGCCCTAGCTCGAAGAACTCCCAACTCCAATCACTGAATTATTCTTTAAAATCATTAGACATTTGCTGGAATTCTCATCACCACTCCCTGAAACGGATTACTAGTAACAGACTAAAACACTATGAATAAAATGCATCAAATGAATTGGCTTTGAGAAAAGATTTATATAATTATATAAAACTTGGATTAAGTTCTCATTGTAGCAGGATCAAATGTGATCTGATCTTGACATTTAATGACATAAATATCTGCAATAATATGCAGGGTTATAAGGAGGGAAATCTAGCATAGAAAGACTTTGCAGGTTTATTGCACAAGGTGTCCACTTTATGCGATGTGCTCTATATTCTAATAAAGGAAGCCACCTATATTGAGAAGTTAAGGAATTATAAATATTTAAATTTGGGGATAGAACAAGCTACACCCTCTAGTAATCAGACTTAATACTAGAGTATTTTTTTTTTCTGTAAGGATATAAAATTGTTTATGTAAGTACTAGGTCTTGCCTCAGTTCTCTTAAGAATTCTAGGGAGAGTTCCATGAAGCCCCACCCCTTTTCTATGTTTAGTTTATATAGTTCAATGACAATTTCCCAGCATCATTTCTTTGTAGTAAAGAACTTTGTTTGTATGTGGAAAGAGAACATGAATGAGTAATAAGTTATGGTTGTTAACTCATGACAACTGAGTGCGCTTCCAGGCGTTTCTGCAGTTGCCTCCTACTGATGCCTCTGTGCATCAAATATTGATTGCTCATATTTGCATTGATAACTCCAAAACCATGCTACATACAAGGTATCAGAAGATTTCATCTTAAAGCATAAATGATGTAATTCACAACTGTATTGCTATTTTACCTCTGTCTAATGCAGCTAGAGAAATATTGACTAATATTTGTGTACTGTTTATTTGTATTATAATAATTGTCATATATCTCAAAATTCAGGTTACACAGACAGAACTGCATACCCTCATATGAAAGCTCACATCTGTATGAAGTAAATCCTACTGGCAGTATATGTTTTGCTTGAATGGTTACTGAGATATCATAAGCTGTTTATACAACATTACAAAATTAATATTCGCTACCTTTATTTTTCCCCTCTAAATTCTGACCTGTACTTCACACTGTGGGGGGAGGGGGTAAATCCTCCAAGTAGGGTACTGCCTGCTGAGGCTATGCCATCATGGTGAAGGTCATGTGACCGAAGAATCACTTAGGGTGCTAGGTAGACAGGTTCAGCAGGATCCCTGAAAAATGGGTGACCAACACACGCGGTACTCAATCCTGGAGAACAGGTTCTGCAGAGGGCTTGGAACTCTCTCAGGTAAAAATGTATACAGCAACAGAAATCACAAGAAGACAAAACTCAGTTCAACCCACCATGGCAGGAGAAAGCCTAATTGCAAAGTGTTTTAAGCAGAGAACTTGCAACTTGGTGAAGGGATCTGATGAAAGCTGAAAGAAAGTTAGGTCTTCAATAGAACAGCCATGAGAATGAAGTTGGCATACTGCTTAGCAAGGAGACATCAAAAACTTAGTCAGCTGGGAACCAATCAGTGACAGAATTATTTCAGTACACTTACAGAGCCACTTCAACAAACTAACTTTACTACAAGTTTATGCACCAACAGAAGCAGCCAGAGATACTGAAAAGGAAGAATTTTATGAACAGCTACAAGATGTGGTGACCTCAATTCCCAGTTATGATCTTAGAATTGTGATGGGTGATTTCAATGCTTAAATCAGAAGCAACAGTGAAGGATTTGAACATGCCACTTTCTCTGCCACTTTAGGAAACATAATGGTTAGAGATTACTGCAGTTCTGTAGTGACAATCACCTTAAAGGTGGGGGCAGCATATTAGAACATAAAGACATTCAATAAGGTCTCACAACGTTCACTCCACAGATACCCGGTGAATCAGACTGATCTCATTTACATATCTCATCAAAGGGCAAGTATGCTTCAAGATGTCAGACTACAACGGGAGCTGATGTTGCATCTGATCACTACATTGCGGCTGTGTCAATGAAAACAAAACTCAGGAATCTAAAGAAAAAGCCATGATTTAACACCGACATGTTGACATCACCTGATGTGCAAACCAGATACAACATCAAGGTCCAAAACAGATTCTCTGCCCTACAGAGTGTAGATGATGACATTGAACAGCCATGGGAACAGTTCAAGACAATCATCAAACAGACTGCAGAAGCAACAATTAGGCAAAAGAAAAGAAGTGTGGATAATAGTTGAAACTTGAAAAGCCATTGATTCACGACATGATTGCAAAGAAAGATGAGAGCAGGCATACCAAACTGGCCAATCATTAAACACGTTGATTGAAGAATATAAACAGAAAGATAAACTGGTCAAAAAGATGTGAAAGAATGACAAAAGGTTGTAGGTTGAAAAACTGTTGAGAGGTAGAAACAGCGTCAGTGACTGGAAATTCCAGGGCATTATATTGTGTTGCCAAAGAACTTACAGATGAGAATAAACAGAGGCCAACTATTAGATTAGCAAATAGAAAAACTGCAAAAACACAAGACAAACAATTAAAGAGATGGCAAGAACATTTTGAATCTGTGCTAAACTGCCCCACACCAGATGATCTGCATGACTTTGGCACTGATGGCCAAGTGTCAACAATGATTCTGGGTGTGAACTTGGCAGACTTTAGTAAGAGTGAAGTAAAGGAAGACATAGCCAAACTAAAGAATGGAAAAGCTCCTGGAAGAGACCAGATACAATCAGAGTTGCTAAAGTACGCTACATCTTCAGTGGAATATTCCACGTCTCTTGAACAACATATGGACTCAAGAAAAGGTACCCAATGACTGGAAAAATGGCATTATCGTCATCGTCCCTTTACCAAAAAAGGAAGATCTTAGAGACTGTACGAACTGGTGTGGAATCAAATTGTTATCAGTCCCAGGCAAAGTTTTCTCCAGTGTATTTCTGAATAGACTGAAAGGAGCAGTTGATGACAGACTCGGACAGTAACAGGCTGGATTTAGATCAGGTTGATCCTGCACTGACCAGATATTTGTACTAAGACAAATTATAGAAAAACAAGAGCGTGGAAGAAACAAGTCACTGTCAATACTGTGGACTTCAAAAAAAGCCTTTGACTGTATACACAGACCATCACTATAGCACATCTTGGCAGAATACAGGATTCCTCCAAAATTCATTACACTTTTTATGAGTTTGTATCAAGACAGCAAGTGCACAGTTTGGATGAATAATGAATACAGTGACTTGTTTGCAGTGGTAACTGGTGTATGACAGGGATATATACAGTCTCCCTTATTAGTCACAATAGTCATTGACTGGGTCATGCAGAAAGCATTACACATAAACTCAGCGGGACTGGGATGGGTCGATGACAACAAGCTATGTGACTTGCACTTTGCTGATGACATAGCTCTAATTAATACAGCATGCAGTGGAATGCAGACAATGACAACATCAGTGGAGAAACAGGGTGGAAAAGTAGGCCTCAAAATGAATCCTGACAAATGCAAAGTGTTGGTCAGTGAAGCATGGAATGACAACAAAGACATAACAGCTGCAGGATCAATATTAGCTACAACAGAGAACTTTTGCTACCTGGGCAGTTTCATCTCTCATACAGGGTAACTGTGAGAAGGAATCTCTGGTTATTCTTGGAAAAGTAAGTGCAGCATTCACTGTAGTATCCAAAATCTGGAGATCAAAAAACTTTGCACTGTCCACAAAGGTGAAACTATGCCAAGCACTGGTGCTGTCTACACTCTTATAAGGCGCTGAGCTATGACCAATCATAGCACCAGCCATGATAAAACTTGAGGCTGCTCATCATAAATGGTTACGATGCATTTTGGGAATATCGTGGAAGGACAAAGTAAATAAATTAGTGTGTTACAGAAAGAACGCAATGATGGAAACATGAAAATATCATTATGAAAACAAGCCTGTGTTGGCTTGATCATGTTAACCACAGGGACAATAGCAGGATTCGTATACAATCTCTCAACTGGGAACTAGCTGGATACAAGAGAAGACCAAACAGACCTCGAAAAAATGGAAAAGGAATTTTACAAGAGACCTCCTTCACCTGAATATCACCTGGGAGGAAGCTAAAGAAGCAAGAGCTGATAGGACACAGTGGAGTCAACTTGTGGCCCAATGCATCATCGATGAGGGGTGAACCAAAGCCTGAAGTCTGACCTTTATTTTGGCTTATAAAATGTGGTTTAAAGCATCAAACTGAATGAGTGCCACTAATGTAAAGATTAATTTATCCTGAATAGTTTGCCATTTACAGTTTTCTAGTAACACTTACAGTGCCAGAGATATGAATATTTGTTCGAACTGTAAGGTAATAACTTCACTATTTTAAAGGCTAAAGCCACTCCTACTGGGAGTTAGAAGTGCACACTCAAAAGAGCTGTATTGGAGGGAATGAGTTAAAATGGAACTTGGGAAACTCTAAAACAAATCAGAGCATACAACTGCAGTAACAAATGATGTAGTTTTCAGTGGAATAAGAGCAATATTTCCCTGTCATTTAAGTATTCACACAATATACCCAGTATCACAAAGTTAAAACAAGCTTTTACTTGTTAGTGTGTTCTTCATTGTCAAACAATGATAAGTAAAGCCCATCCCAGCACAACAAGAACACTGAAAAGAATGAACGTTCATCTAGGTAAATGAAACACTACACTATCTTGGCTTATTGCATTTTATGGTTCCAAAACTTTCAGTTATAGAGTTCTTACTGCAACTTACCAGACAGTTCAACTCACTACCAACACTGCCTCCAGTAGGACCAGAGTTTGGACTGCACCAGTTGTTTGTTGGCTTGATAGAGATGTTATTTATGGGCACTCCAAGGACAAAGGCACAAACTTGTGCGACCTGAAATGAAGCAAGTTTCAAACATGTAGTCAAACAAATATCACATTCACAATACAGGCTATAAAGAAAAATGATTATAGAGTATTAAACAAAAATAAAATAAATACATCCTAGTAGCTACAGCCAAATAGCATCTACATACATTACACATTTAGTTCCTCATGCCTCACAGTCAGGAAAGAATGCATGGAAAAATAGCATTTTTTAATTTATAAACATGAAATATAATCACAAGTGATGATACATTGCTGGAACAGTACAAAGACATCTGCAAATGTAGTTAAAGTGGCACTGAAGGAGTACACTGTTATAAATATTCCACAAAAAAGACAGCTAGGAGTCTAGATGGAGAGATGTAACCAATAAGGGTCCAGATGATTAGAAGGCATCAAAGAGGTCTAAATAAGGAGATGCAATCAGTAGAAATTACAGACTAAGAAACTGAATTAATTTAAAAAATAAGTTAGCTTGAGATGAATACATTGGTGGGAACCATTGTATGGTAGACGCTGTTGTTTGCTAAATCCTACCAAGACAAAACTGTTGTACATTTAATAAAAAAAAACTTAAAAACATAAAAATAAAAACAGGGCATACTTATCCCAGGAAAAGAAAGTACCCAACCCTGGCAATTGCACTAATTGCTAAGGCCAGGGTTGGTAATGCAACTTGTAAAAAATCCTTTAGCAATGACAGAAATCTTACCACAATGTTAAGCACTTATCTTAGTGACCATACTGTAAGAAAATAAAACAGCAATACACAAACAATTAGGCAAATAATTAACCAGACAAAGGCTTAGAAATAGATAAATATTAGATGCTAAAGATGTCATATTTTCCTGTTATGACGATGTAAAGCCAGAATTCAAACAGGATACGCAGGATGAACATGATAAAAAAAGAACACAGGAAAAACATTCCATCTGAAAAATGTCAAGAATGACAGATATTTCAAAATAAAATCAGTACTTGCAAAAAAAAAAAAAAACACTGGCTGAGATAGAAAAAGCAACAATGAAAGAAGTATTAACAGAGAAGGCAGATGCACCAGAAGGGAAGCGTGACATTGAGAATAAAAGAGGGAATCAATATGATGCTATATGCATGCAGATAAGAAAGCTGTATTAATGCATATGTCTACTGCAACTTCAAAGATATTTGATTATACTGAAAGGCAAACGCATCCACATATAGAGCGTATTACAAATAAGAGAACTACAGCACAGAAGTGGAATGTGCTGAACAGTAAAAAAGCTCAGCAGTCCAGAAGGGAAGTAAACTGAAACCAAAATGGCATACTGGCTAAAAAGTAAAATATCTGAATGGAAACTCATATAAAACAGCACCTCAATACAATGACTGAATTGAACAGTTACATGTTCAACAACTGACAGATGAACTAAAGCAGGATATTAGTAATGAAGATATTTCACTAAACAAAATTTCAGAAACAACAACCTTGAGAATCATTTGAAAACTGAGGTACATCTGCAGAGATGGAAAAACAGTAAAAAAAACACAGATCACAGAAGAAAACCTGACCCAAGATGAGAATAATCTAATTTTTTTCCCTCTCCTCCATTCTGCTTCATTCTGTCTGGCCATTCAACTGCCACCCCCCCCATGCTTGGTCTACCTGCTCCTTCTTTCTCCATGGACAACAAGTGAGTTTGGGGCCATTATGAAAAATAAGGGTGCCCTGGGGTGATGCTAGCAACTCCTTCTGCTTGCTGAGGATGCTGTGAAGACCTACCCTTAATTTCCCACCCCTAGCTTCATAAGAACTTCAGAGGGCTACTCCCCTGAAAGGGACAACTCTTCACCTCAAAGAGCATTTCTGAAAAACACCCTCCTCCATGGATGGGCACACCCACCCCTCCCTGCCATAACCTCAGGCACTTGAGCTAAAGGGACTTGATTGGTTTAATATAAATGGATAACTTATAATACTACACAGATGACAGGAAAATGTAGTAAATAAGACAACAAGCTGTGATTTAAAGATAGGTTGGACAGCACTGGACTTTGGGAGTTTGGTTTGTGGGATGGCTCAAAGATTAGAAGACATAAATTATGCATTGTCTTTGTATTCCCACACCCTTCTCATTGTCTATGAATCTCAGCCATAGACTATTAGAAGATTATTAACAAATTATTTTAATACTACAAATGAAAACAAGAGATGTCCACATATGATACAATATAAATGATCAGAAAACATTGCTGTGCAGGTACTGTGATTCTTATCATTGCTTGAAAATGTATATGATGAAAATACTGTACATAATGTATATACACATAATATAAATAAAAACATCAAACTCATACATTTGGGAATTTGTACTCTATTATAGCTACCAAATGACCATGTATATATGTGAAGCCAAGAGTAATGGCATGATAAAGGAAACAGTTAAAAATGAATGTAAAAAATGTAATGTATTTTTCTTCTTTTTTCTTCTTTTTCATTTGCAATCAGTGTTACTCTCATAGCTACAAAAATGTGTGACATTTTGTTTTCTGAATAACAACGAATAAGGAATGTTTCTGAAGTGTGTTGGGTCTCCAGATCTGCTGTCCCCTATTATTATTGTAACAAATATGAACAACCAGGGACTGCATTTCATTTGAGATGTAATTGATAATATACTTAAAAAAGTGCATATCACTGAGACATCAGGATGAATTCAGGATTCAAAAAAAGCAGATATGTGTATACATTTGTAGTAATTATGGCTGTAATTATGAGTAAAAGAACTGGTCTAGCTCCTTCTTTTCTAGCAAAAGGATGATGTCGAGGATACTCAGGGCTGGGGGAAAACATGTATATAATTGAAGATGCTAAGAGATGTTGAGGCTGTCTTGTTTGTGTGATGTAGTCTGTAAGCACTTGCCAGTAATGAGGTTTTACCTTTTATAGTTCATGCTATGCAGTTCAATGAATTCCTGGATATATATTTGCTATGACTAGCAGAAGCATTTTGGACTGGGGTAGGTAGGTAAATCAGTCTAGCAGTGGACGAAACAGGTGTCACCAGGATTTAACATTGAATAAAAGTTATGTACAAGCATCCTCTGAAATAACACCAGTCTGATAAACACTATAGGCCTGCGCAAAAGAGAAACATCGTAGAATTATCTACCAATAACTTGTCTTCTAACAATGTATAAGCTATATGCAAAAACTGATGCAGAGACTACAGTCATTATGGACAGAAATTCAGATATGGCAACAGAAAAGAATGTTAATAAAAGAGAATAATACAGAATAAAAGAAACCTTTTACTAAAGAACGCCCAAAGGAAAGTTGTAAGAAGTCCAAAGCTTCAGTATAGACTGGTTAGATTGCAAACAAGCATTCAAAGCATTGTACACTACTGAATTATACAATGCATACAATTGTAGAAGATTCGCCACACTATGACAAAGTGGCATACCCCTTTATAATTGAGCCACTAAAAATGGCAAATTACTATCTAAGGTATAAGTATCCAGCATGAAGTCTATTAAAAGGTAACTCGTTGTCATGAAAGCTGTTTTGTGCTTCCTTCAAGCCATTCAGTTGAACACTTAATAGACTAGGTTCTGGATTCAGCTTGAAGTCCAGGAAACAATTCTGTTTGAAAATCTTGGCTCATTTTGCAAATACTCTAAAAATGTATAGCTTATCATACAAACAAATGAAAGTGAAAGTTGGAGTGACTGATATCTTTTTAGATAATAAGAAAATTGCATTTGGCCTTAAATCTGTAAAAGCAAAATTTTATAGCAAGAAAAGTGAAACATCACAAAATGTCAACTTGCAAGAGGATTGAGATATAAAGAAATACAAAAAAGGAGAGCATTTGCAAATATCTGTGAATAAATAGTCAGAAATATAACAACGAGCAAATGAAATTAAAACTTAAAGGATAGTTTAAAAAACTGAAACTAATGTTAAAAACTGTCTTTAATCTACAAATGGATTTTAAGTTCTAAATCAACTTGCCTTTCCTGTTCTGACTTTCAGCTCTGGTACGATTAACTGGTCCCAAATAGTGTTGGATCAGTTTGACAGGAAAACAAGAAAATCCTTTGTGCCTGTTAAATTATTTTTAAAACCTGAGCAAGGCAAGATTCTATACCCTTCAGTATGAATGAGGCACAGACCTCCTTGTAGTGAACTTTCTGCAATTCTGCATTTATGGAACTATATGCATTTTGTTGATATCATGAGATCCAAGCACAGTGAAGGATCTACACCATGAAAAAAGAAAGTAAGTATAAGACAGCATCTTTGCTGAGACTAGCAGAATATTAGCAGATGCATTTTATACTGGAGTCAGTAGGAAAATCACTACAGCAGTGCAAAAACAGGTAGCAACAGGATAAATTAGAAAGATCACAATTATAATGGTAACTATAAAACAATTTCTAAAACAACCATATATTGATCAAGATTTGAGGATTTGAAGGTGTGACTAAGGAAAGGTGAACAAAAAGCAAAAGACGAAAGGTGCTCAAGACAGTAAGTACTCTGGTTCTCAAAATCGATAGAAAACGTGGGAGATACAGACACATGTATGATCTGCAGTAGAGAACTAGACGGAGTTGCACTTTTGTTTCTGGCTATGATATACTTACAGCTGACGGTGTACATACTGAAAAGTACAATACTATGAAAAGGTTGTTACAGTTTAGAATACACCCTCATTACAATATACATGTATGTTAGAAGCACTGGATACATGATCCAAAAAGAGTTATTTAAAATGAAGAAGTACTGATCACATGAGATCATCCAGTTCCAGCAGTTAGGGACACAGAAGTGAGAAAACCATATCAGTACTTGAGGGATAAAAAACATAAAAGCATCTTAAGTTACTGAAATAGCTGCACATAGTGACTGCAGTGCCCTGCATACTGAGGGACATCAAATAATCAAAACATACAAGCAGAAACTAGAGAAATGTGGAAAAAGGAACACTAGACAGTTTTAGTAGTAGGGGAAGTTGGTGAGTTAATAAAAAAGAAATTCAAAGCATAGTTAAATAGGTAGCCAATGCAAGTACTGTTACATACAGAAAAACAGATAAGCATTTTCTTTTCTTGATCTGATTTTAAATTAATTTTAATAGTCTGTATCTGCTTTGGCTAAGATCTTTAAGCCTCCATTAGTAATTCCAGTAGATGGCTGTGCTACATTTTTGCTGTTTAAGTGGTCCAGCTGTTGCTATAAACCCTTGTTTCATTCTCATGTGAGTGTATGTCAGACTAGTTCATGATCTGACTTTGCATTAAGGTAGTTCCAGGCCAGTCACTTCGAGTCTAATTGTTTTCACTCCCACCCACCGTTTTGTAGGTGTGTTCTTAAACCCAGAGTATCTGTTGTTGCCTACCCCTTATGATGATTTCACAACATAATTCCCTCCTGCTCCTCATTTATTAGTTGCTGACAATAACCACATAAGTATCAACTTGCAAAGTGTCTCCCCTTAAACTACTCACCAGGCTAAAAGACCTTTGATACAATTGCCTAACATTGAGCGCACTGATACTGCTTGCACTAATTTTTGTATCAAATTAATGAGGTTTTTTTTTTACTATAATTAGTTTATGGGTTCTTGCTGGTAGCAGAAGAAGGAAGTTTCCAGGCTAGTTGTTTTATAATGAAATTTAAGTATGCAGTAACAGGTCCACCCAAACATTATTCTAAAACCGAACACCAAGCAGTTATAGTTACCCCTGACCCCAGAGTCACTCCTATCTGTATCATCCCATCCCCACAACTGAGGTATCTATCTTGCATAAGAAATTGTCTTGTCTGTCTGTGACTGATATATTATACTTAACTTAAACAGCATACATATGTGAGAGGATATAACATCCTTGGAGGCAAAAATCTTACACACACACAATAAACTCAGACACCAAAATTGTCAAAAGTGCACCCCACATCACACCTTTCCAAGACCATTACAATACACATAAATCCATCATATCTTGAGGTTCTAAGATTAACTTGCTTAAACCTCAAAGACCTGCAAAACACAATGCAGGGACAAAGCACACTCAGCATATTAAGCCTACCTTCTCACATAGCACAAAACGTCCCAAAGTCACAGATGCAGAGCCCGTACTACAGGCATTGACCCAATCAAACATTCTTGTTATAGCCGACTCCATTGTAAGACATACAGATGTGCTTCTTACCAGGCCGAGCAAGGAAAAAGTGACGGTTGTCTGTCTTTTGCCAGGATCCTTCAGATCATGCATGCACTCAAGTCCTCAAGCAACAAGTAGTAATATGACTCTGTCATAGTTCATGCCAGTGCCAATGACTTGAGGTGTAGCTCCCTGGGATACATGAATAAAGACATAATGGGGCTCTCAGAGTGTGTGTCCAACATAGGTATAAGCCTGGCATTGAGCAGCATTTTACCTTCTCCAAGGACGATGATGCAATATGGGCAAAAAATAAATGACTTCAATAATCGGCTTAGTTTTTGGTGTCATTCAAAGGGGGGTCCATTATTTATCAGCCTAGGAGAGCATGATAAACAAACCATGATGCTTTGCCAGGAATGGTCTGCATCTGCTCCTCTACAGTTTTGATAACTGGAAAAGACATTGCCCATTCCTATAGTGCCTTTTTTAGACAATGCCAGACTGATAAACCTACTAACATAACGAAAAAGCAAATAAAAATATGAAGGTGTTACTCATCAATGCTACAAGCTTAAACAGGAAAATCCACTCCATAAAAGCCCTTCTCACCTTGGAGGACACTGAAGTCTGTGTAGCGACTGAGACATGGTTTAAAATAGCAGGGAGCACTCTGTCTGTGTAGGGCTATAGCATCTTTTACATGTTTAGACCACCTACTGTGCAGAAGGGGAAAAGGTGGAGGTGTCTCAATCTACATCCAGTAATGACTCACAGCAAGGCTAGTAAAGCAGCATAATGCACTACAGCTTCTTCTTGTCCAAATAACCATCAGAAAGGTCATGTACCATATTAGCTAGCTACAGAACTTCCTGTATAACAAAAGAAAACCACAGAACTAGCATTACTCAGTATTAAACCCAATACCATTTTCCTAAGTGATCTACATTATGCAACTATAGAATAGAAATCTGCACCCCCACTAGTGCCCAAGCACAGAGATTCCTGGATTTTGTCAATAGACATGCCCTGGAGCAATTAGTCAGAGTATCCACTACAAGGAATAACATCTTGGATCTTGTCCTTAATAATATGGGAGCATCTTGCACCATCCCTTGCATATCTGTACCACTTGTTAGGTCTGACCATAAAGCAGTCTTCTTTGAAGTAAAACAGAAACCAGAGATCCCTTCTAACCAAGGTACCTTTAGAAATTTCTTTAAGACAAAGTACCTATTCCTGAGTGATGTACTGGCAAGTTTAAAATTCCCACCCAGTTAATGCCACTGAATATGCAGAAATGTAAACCAACACACTATACCAGCATGTAATCAGCTGCATAGGTGTAGCTGTATGTTGTAGGAACAACTTCAGGGCAATCCCCCAAAAACCCACATGGTGGAACCATAATATCGGCAAGCTTTATAATAAAAGGAAAATCATTTTCACTAAAAGAAGAATAGAAATGTCCAGAATGTTACAGCCATTGTCACTTAAATTAAGAAACAACACAGGGACTTAATAAAATCTACCAAAGCCAAGTTTAAGGCTAAAACAGTTACTCAAGCCAAAGACAATCACAAGCCATTTTACTTATGTTTGTAACCTTAGAAGTGCAGCGCTGTAATGTGCTGAGCTGATTGTGAATGATATTACCTATACTGAGGCTTAAGATATTGTGAGCCTACCAATAAATTTAGGTCTAACTTTACCCCTCTCTCCCCTCTGTCTGTCCCTCAAGACATACCTGAAATTGCTCACCTCCAGTTATAACACACAAAACCAAGTCCTAAAAGTTGTATCAAAAGCAAAAATACTGCATTAATGGGTCCACAAAATATCCCTGAATGCATCTTAAATAGCATGAAGCACAATGTAGCCACACCCTTGACAGCACTGTTCATTCTCAGCCTCCATACATGCTTTGTACCAAGCAAATGAGAACAGATACAGTCATTAGGAACTTCCACAAACCACAGACCTGGGCAATTACAAAACCCAGAAGTCTGACTAGTCTCATATGTAAAGCCATGGAAAGACACATTGTGAAATTAATCGGCTGGGACACCGAGAACCTCCAAACACTGGACTTGTCTCAGTTTGGATTGGTCAAGGGCAGGTCATGCTTACTCAATCTGGTGGATATTTTTGAAAAGGTTGTTAGAGTGTGCTCAACAATATACTAAGGTTGAAAGTAACTTTGCTACAAATATGCAACATAAATAAGGTATAAGATAAAGCTTGCTTAAATGTAGAAATAGAGTTTAGCAATATGTGATTAGCATTCATACTAAATGACTGTGGCTTGAAAAATAAGGAATCTGCTGAGTGGATTTCCTTACAGTAGGGATGTGCACCCCCCCCCCACTCTGGAATCTTTCCTGACTACCTTTAAAAAGGGTCGAGATGGACGACCACTGATTGATATTTGGGTAGAGGGGTAACTGCGGAAAAATGTCTTAAGAGACACAGAAGCAGCTGTACCTGTCACAAACAGTTACCAGCAAATCCTATAAAAAGGTTTGCATTTCAGCATTTAATGGCATAGGATGCCATGCAGTGAGTAGCCAAAATGTGGACATAAAGTTTAGTCAAGAGGGACAGACATGGAAGGGTGCATTTTTAATGCATCCATCTTGCTCAAATACCATTATTGGTATGGACATTCTAGGGCCTTTGGGCATAGTAATTGATTTACCTAATGAAATTCTGTGGATGGGAGACAAACAACAAAGAGAGGAAGAGCAAAGTACAGGTTGCTATGCAATCTCTCTACCTGACAAACCTGAAAAACCTACAGGCTATGTAAATACAGACAGTGAGGATGCATGGAAGCATTTACAACAGCAATTCCCAAATCTGTGGTCCAAGGGTCCCAGTGATTGTGGGAAACTAGAAAGCCCAGTAGGGGTAGGAACTGGTCAGGACTATATACCACCTTTTCAAAAACAATATCTTATTCCTAGGGAAGCAGAAGAACATATGGAAAAATGTATTGCAGAATGGGAAAAAGAAGGGATTATATAAAAGGGCAACAGTCCTACAAATTCACCAATCCGGCCAGTTAAGAAAAAAGATGGTAGTTATCGTCTTGTTATTGATTTACGGAAGATTAATCAGTACACTACTCCTAGAGCACATTTGATTCCAGGAGTCCCAGACTTGGCTTGCACATATTAAGCCACAAAGTAAGTGGTTTACAGTAATAGATTTAGCAAATGGCTTTTTGCAGTACCACTCAGGAAAAAAAGACTGGCCAAGATTTGCCTTTACATTTAAAAACCAGCAATATATCATGACAAGGTTACCACAAGGGTTTCAAAATAGTCCAGTTATTTTTCATCAGACAGTAGGATCCATTCTGCAACATTTGGAAAAGGATGATTCAGTAATTACATTGATGATATTTTAATTCAGTCAGAAACAGTAGAGGAGCACGTACGGCTTCTTAAGAGAGTTTTTCATACTCTACAGCAAGCAGGGTTTAAGGTTAAAAGTGAAAAAATTCAGTTTATAGGTACTACTATAAAACCTACAGGAAGGTCTCCTTGCTCTATACGTGTACAAGGCATTTTACAAATGGAAAAGTCACTGACTATAGCAGACTTACATAAATTCATGGGAATCATGAATTATAATAGGGAATTTATAGAGTATTATGCAGCCGTGGCTGCTCCCCTATACAAAATGTTACAGGAACAAAAGAAATCCACCTTTTTAGAGTGGGGATCTCATGAAGAGGAGGAATTTTCACAAATAAAAGTAAAATACGCACAAGCTACAGAATTAATAGCACCCACACCAAGGTTACCGTTTGTGCTACAAGCAGCAGGGAAAAAAACACTGTCTGTGGTACTACTACAGGAATGGCCACATGGTAGCAACAACAGAATGTAAAAACATTACGCCCAGTCACTTTCTTTAGCAGGAAGATGACTCCAGTGGAACTGGGCTACCATCCATGTATACAGCAATTATTAGCCATTTACTGGGGTATTAAACAAACTGAATATTTGACCATATTTTCCAGCATTATAGTACAAACACAACATCAAGCAGTAAAAGCTCTGATAGACAATTTTGAAATGAATAAAATTACAGATGGTATTAGTCAGGCAGTCTTTGCAAGATGGATAGCACTTTTTGGAATGAAAACTGTTACTATACAGACAGGGGACAAATACTATTTGTCAAACTACATGGGATACAAAGGAAAACAGCATAACTGTTTAGAAAAGATAATGTCACCTGATGTGCAATTTTTAGCATCTGATTTTGATCACTTTAAGACATCCATCTTTGTGGATGGAGCACAATATTGGGACCAAGGCAGATACTGGACAGGATTTGCCACAGTTCCAGAGAATCCACAACTGGGTTCTCCTGAACTAATCAAGTTACCACGGCATATGTCAGCTCAAGGAGCTGAACTGGAGGCAGTACTGTATGTGTTAAAGTATTAAAATCCTGTTAACATTTTTTCAGATAGTGCTTACGTAGTAAATTCTTTGAGACTGCAAATGGAAACCTGGGTAAGGCGAGGATTTGTGGATAGTGTAGGTAAACCATTACGGCATGCTGAAGTATTAAAAGACATATATACAGTTATAACAATGTCAAAACAAGGACAGTATAGCGTCTTAAAAGTAAAAGCACATCAAAAGCCAACCAGTGAAACTTACACGTTAAATGTGTTAGCTGATACTTTGGCAAAACAAGCAGCACAAAATGGAAAAGAACTTCCAGAATATGATTATGCCAGTATAGAAGTTAGTGTCTTAAAAAAGTTATATGAGGAGTCAAGAGAAAAAGACCTTGTAAATATACAAAAACAACAGGGTTTAAAAGAAGAAACTGATCAATGCAGTTTAGCAGGTATACCACCAAAGGAGTACTATGCATACACCACTTCCAAAGGGTTACAGTTGCCATATGTACCATTTCAGTTGGCACGCAAGTTGGTCAAGTTAAATCACCAAATACTGGGCCATATAGGAACTGATAAGTTATGGGCAGTTGTAAAAGAAAAGTATTGGAACCCAAATTTAAAAAAGGTCTGCAAGCTGATTGTAGAAGAATGTTTAATCTGTCTGCAGGTGAATGCCAAAAGCAAAAGGCCTCAGTTACATCGAGTACAGCCAGCGGATGAGCCATAGCATGCAGTTCAAATAGATCATGCAGGTCCATTACCAACAACAAAGGGAGGTTACAGGTATCTACTAGTAGTAGTGGACGTCTTTTCAAAATGGGTAGAAGCAATTTCTACCAAAACCATGACAGCAAAGGCAACAGCAGAAGCCTTATGGAAAAATAGTTTCTGTCATTGGGGATGGCCACGGGTCATAGAGTCAGACAATGGCCCACCGTTTATTAGTGATCTCATTAAACAAATGTGTAATTTGTTAGGAATACAGCAAGGGTTTCATGTACCATACCATCCACAATCTAATAGCATTGTAGAACGTATGACTTGGACGTTAAAAGAACGTCTAAAAAAGGCATGCTTGGAAAAGGGCAATACATGGGTACATCATTTGCCCAGTATTTTAATGGGTATTCAAGCAACACCAAACAGCAAAACAGGTATTTCCCTGTATGAAATAATGACAGGCCGCCAAATGCCCATACAGTTACCATTTGACCCAGACTTACCTAATGGTAGGCCCATGCTAAAAATCAGCAAACATCAGGAATGGCTAAAACAACGTACTAGTATATGTGACTATAATGCAAGGGAGAAAGCGTTCCATCTATGGAAAAAGGTGCCAATATTACCAGCTGAAGAAAACCTTCCCTGTGGAACCAAAGTATTGGTAAAAACATTCCAAATAGAAGGACCATGGGCTAGCAATTGGCAAGGCCCTTTTGAAGTAGTGGAACAAATTGGACCATTAGTGTACAAAATCAAAGGAAAAAAGAAAAACAGAACAATGTTGGTACATAAAGATCAACTAAGAATGATCAAAAATAGTGAGTAATGTAAATCTGATTAAATGTATTCTCTTGTAGGTTTCCATCAGAGAAAACCATAATGAAATTGACATGGTTTAAAGTGCATCCTTTTGGAAATCCAGTTTCGGATAACCAAAAGCAAAATGATTCAGTAATGGAATTTCTATTTAAAGGATGTTTTTTTAAATTGATAATAGCTATCATACTAACTATTATTGTATTGCTTAGTATTAAATTATACTTACAACCTGTTGATCAAACTGTAAAGTTACATGAGAGCATAAAGAAATGTGGAAAAATGAACAAGATTGGTCACCATCTTTTAACACTTTTTTGGCGAGACAAAGTTGGTATGCAAAAAGCATGAATGTTTCTAATTGTTAGGTATGTAGTTTAATACCAAAAATAACAGGAGTAATGCCTCTAATACCTATTCCACTAAATTCTCTTAGTAGTTGGAGGGTATTAATAAATGAAACAGGAGATCAAGTCATAAATGTACAATTACGTAAAGCAAGAGTACAGTTATCTGCTATAGTGCAGGGGAATCACATGTTTACAACAAAATGGAACTGTTTCAGTGGGTAATAGCAATTGTATTCAAACAATTGAAATGATACATTTTCACAACCACATACCAGCATGTGGAGTATTTTCTCATGGTTTTCCTATTTTAATACCAATTAAGGGTCAGTTAATATTAAGTGACACAGCAGTATTTCATTTTTCACAAAATGATAAAAATGAGTGTAAAACCAATATTACATGGTGGCGAAGTAAAACAGATAAAAACTTCACAGTTGTACATGATAAAACTCCTACTATGGGGCAAGTAAATGGCAGTCTGGTAAATAGCAATGTTGCTCTGTCAGATGGGTTATATTACATCTGTGGTAAATATGCTTATAAATGGTTACCAAAGGGATGGGATGGCACCTGTTATATAGGATTAGTGGTACCAGCAATGTATCATGTAAAAGAGTTACCCAAAGGAAGCATTAGAAATGCAAAAAAGAAAAGGAATATATTACCTGTGATTGAAAGTCCAGAAAATCCAGTAGACACCTTAGATACATCACATATATATAATCAAAATCTTGATTATATTAAATTAAAAGATATGGATTTAGGAGATGATGTAATCTCTGGAGCAGGTATTTTCCCTTGGTACGGGGCTGCAAAAGCCATCTGGGAGCTGAGAAAACTATCTAAACTAGTTGAAGTATTGGCAAATGCTACTTTCAATGCAGTCCTTGACATTACTGTCAAAATGACAGCTATACGAACTATGGTTTTGCAAGTAACTGTAGAGTTGTTAGTTTCTTGTCTTTTAAAACTTTTTTAAACTCTAGTATGCTTGCCTTAAGTGTATTCTCTGTGGAGCTTTTCTCCCCGGGCCTCTACTGAAAATGGAAATATCTCCAGTTAGACTAGCCCGGTCAACAAATGTAAAATAAAATAAAATAAATAAAACTGAATGGCATTAGATTACATATTAGCATTCCAGGGGGGGTACATGTGCTTTAATAGGAGAACAATGTTGTACATTTATTTCAGACAAAACAGAATATGTAAAAGAACATTTAGAAGTGATTGCACAAGTGCCTCAACATACTAGAAAAAACTGGAATGATGATTGGAGTGAATGGTTTAGTAATCTATTTACAGGATGGACAGGAAAAATCACTGTATTTTTAATGTATTTTATTGTTATTGTAGTGCTTGGTTGCATAGTATTTACATGTATTAAAGTCTGCTTAGCAAAAGCTAGTCAAGCTACTGTTGTTAATTGTCATAATGAAAAAGCATTTTCAAATAATGCTGAATGTATTTCCCTGGATTAAAATAAAAAAGAGGGAATTGTTAGAGTGTACTCAACAATATACTAAGGTTGAAAGTAACATTGCTACAAGTATGCAACATAAATAAGGTATAAGATAAAGCTTGCTGAAATGCAGAAATAGAGTTTAGCAATATGTGATTAGCATCCATACTAAATGACTGTGACTTGGAAAATAAGGAATCTGCTGAATGGACATCTTTCCTTACAGACTTAAAAAAAGGATGTATGCATTTCATTGTCAGTGAGAGCAAAAATGTAAAATCTGTTTTTTTTAAAGAATGGACAACATGACATGTTTCTATCATATGACATTGTTATAATGTGTTTCCTTAAAAACATACTTTTCTGCACTTATCAGCATTTGCACAAGAACAGATGTTTTATACAAAGATCCAAATAGAATACTAAAGACAAAAACAGGATGTTCACCCTGTCAGAAAAGCTAGCCTCTTATAAATTCAGCAAAAAATGTGACAAGACTTTGTTAAACAAGGAAGCTTAAAAATAATATCATTAAGTCAGCATTTGTGTCAGCATCTGCAACAATCAGTATTGTTTCTACAGGATGAGCAATTCTCCGAAAGAGAATACCAAGAGGAAATGTATGTGTGTGTGCATGACTGAAATTGTATATAAAGATCTGCATTAATCCAGTTATGTTAGAGATATCTGTAAAGGGAAACATTTGTTCCGAGGTAAATGTTATATCTCTTACATCATCTGTACTATATGAGAAGCAAAGTAGAACAGTACCTGAAGCTGCAACGTTAGTCCATGTGGTTTGTTATAAAAAGTTATTTGTTACTGCTCTGAGTTTTGTGCTGCAAAGTATATTCTCTCATCAGTGTATATTCTGCAAGTTTCTGTATGCAACAGAATGTGAATGCAACTATAACCAGACTTTGATTTCAACAGAATCCAGCCAGCAAGACTGAGTGTCTTAAGAATACTTCAAATCCATCACAGTAAGCGGCACCATAGTAACTAAAATTAATTTTTCAAAGGTCACCAAGGCAATGGATGAAGGCATAGTAGTATACACTCAATACGTCAACCTGGCCAATGCATCTGACACATTTCTCACTCAGAACTGGGAATACATGCCTATGTCACCCTCTGGATTGCCAACCGGCTTACAGATACGATACAGATAATCAAAATAAGGGAAGTTAGCTCCACAAAGAGACCATTAATTAATGGAGTCTCTGAAGGTTTGTGCTGGGACATCTCCTGTTTGGCATCTACATTTCTGAAGTAAAAGCCAATAGGAAGGGCTCTGGCTGACTAAGTTTACAGACGACTGCAGGCTGAGAGTAGTCACTGAATCCCAAAAGTATTTAGCCATCCTACAGAAAGGTTTGCCCCAAATAAATAACTGGTGCCAAAATCACAGCATGAAACTAAATACCAAAAAGAATGCATTTTTGTATCCTTTGGGAAGTTATCTACCCCAGGGAACTACCACATTGACAATATGGTCCTAAGAATTGACCCAGTTCTTCAGGATTTAGGAACTTATATAGACTGTGACCTTACTTTTGACCAACATGTGTCGATGGTTGTAAGAAAGTCCTTCTATATTGCACAGCTTATAAACAAAGGGATTGTGCCTAGATCTAGGGGTGCCATTATCCCCCTTTACTCAGCCCTCATTAAGCCAATCATTAAATATAATGCCTCCTTTGGCATATATCTGTCCAGGCACATTCAACAACTGGAATGCCGACAGACATACATTACTAAAAGGATACACGGTCTAAACAACATGTTCTACATGGACCGAGTCAAAGACCTGTCACTATACTCAGTATCTTACCAGCTATTAAGAGGTGACCGGTGTTGGGTATACAAGTATCTTCCAAAACATCAGTGATGGATTTACTGCACATCAGCAATCAAATGGCATCACAAATACTTTGATCAAACCATCATCAGAATGGTTTGGATGGACAGGTATATCTCGCACAGAATATCACTGCTGTGGGACAGACTCCTTAGCCACATAAAAAAAGTTCATTCTTGTCCATATTCAAGCTCAACTTAGATTTATCAACAGGAAACAGAACATTTTACCCCAGAACTGCTCCTATACTACTAATGGACAAAGGCAGCTACTAATTGCTTTATCCTATACATGAGTTCCCTTAAATTATCGATAGTGCATATAATTATCAACCATGGGGTGGGTAAGGCCAATCTATAACCAAATGGCATAGGTCATTTAGAGCATGAAAAGGGACGCCGGTTAGGCTTAAAATGGCTGACAAAGACAGATAGCCTAGTACTTACTTACCTATGAACCTAAGTAACTGCATAGGAACTACAGGAGGAGGCAATTCTGAGTATACTGTGGGTACTGTACAATATGACCTTATGAACTTTAGTTATGACATGACTTAGATATGGTGTCCCTTCCTGGAACAGTATTAAAAACCCTAAACATCTACTAAAATTAAAAGAACAGAAAGGTATACTTCATGCTTAATTGAGTGAGGATAATTTAGTTTTTCAGCTGCTCACAGTATTTATGAGGTGGCTGATACTTATATTGGTGTGAAATGTTACTAGGGATCTTATATATGGCAGAAATTAGTTCTATATTTCAACCCCCCCTACCCCCACCACCCCGGAGAATTATTTAGTAAAGCAATCTATGGAATAATTTGGGGGAAGCAGAGTGAATGGATTGGCATTTAGGTACAAGAGGCTGCAGGTAAAGATTTTAACTTTAAGAATGAAGCCAATGATGGTAAAATCTATAAGGTATAAAGCTTTGCAGATTAATAAGGATGCAGCTATGCCAGCTCATTATACAATGGATATATCACCGGCTTATTGAGGGTGGTATCGACGCTTGATATGGGGTAAATGTAGAGGGATAAAGCCAGAGAAGGCAATGATTGATCAGCACTGGCTTATCCATACTGGGGGGGGGGGTGCTCTGTTCTCTGCAGACAGATATATGGCATGCATCACATGCAATCAGGAATATGTACATGGTGATCTTCACAGGGCATATGAAACATACGATGCAACATGGGAATGTGTTTCAAGTCCTCACACTCTGAGCATGCCAGGATTGAAGTTAAAGCTAAAATAAGAAACCCCCTGACAGCTATCCAGAAAATGGCCTCCCATGCCTGGGTCTTATCTACTGTACACAGTTCAATTTATATTATAATTTAACATGAAAAATGCATCACGTGGAAAAAAAAACAAAGGTAATAATACATGGACAAATCTCATGTACAGAGTTGAAGTTTCAACTGTTCTGCACATACACAGAGCAATTTCTTTATATAAATTAAAAAAAAGCTGAATGCATACTACATCTGAATGCGTGAAATGCATTCCCATGTAGCTTAGGTATGCCATGGAAGCACATCATGCCTCAAAGCTCACCTAGATACATAATTTGAATATATAATCTGGCAACACTATCAAAATACTGAGAGTTGGAAAGTATGGCTTTATATAGCCAGCGTAGTGATCTGCCAACCTACCTTTACAACAGTAATGACAAACTTTCAAATCTGCTGACTTTAACCACATCGCTTACTTGTCTTATGTTTATACTGCCTATTTTTTCATTTTGTCACTGGATCTGTCCAAAGCACCTCTGTTAGGAGGATTTTTTTTTTTTTATAAACTTATTTATGTATTAACCAGATAAGTGATCTAGTCCTTATCAAATCTCTTCCAATCACAACTTGGGCACTTCATTTGACCGACAAGTATTATTGGCAAGAAAATGAGATATGCCCCCTTCCCCACGGTAGTCCGACCCTGGAGTTAGAATATATAGTTGGGGGGGTGTGGTGGGCACAGCCCCCCACAATGGGGGTGTAGGGGACAAAGCCCCCTACTTACTTTTGTTTTACTAAGCAATATTAAAGCAAAACTAAACAATATAATATGGAATTAACTGTGGGGCTTCACCCCCCACAACCCCCAACTATATATTCTAACTCCAGGGTCGCACTACACTGGGGAAGGGGGCATATCTCATTTTCTTGCCAATAATACTTGTCGGTCAAATGAAGTGTTGGTCATTTGGTCTTGGGCAAATGAAGTAGACCCATATATATATATATATATATATATATATATATATATATATATATATATATATATATATATATATATATATATATATATACACACACCAAATAGCAGTGGCCTTGGTACTCAACCCTGCTGGACATCACTGGTAATGAGAGTTCACCCCTATCTTAATTTATTGGGTTCTGTCCATAAGCCAGTTTGTGCACAATCTTAACTTGCTGGGTTAGGTATAGGAGCCAGCCTATTATCCATTAGGAGACATAAGGGTTTAAATTGAGTTTAGTGCATTTATCTGCGATGCCCGAGTAACTAATAGTGTCAAATGTTTTGGCTAGGTCAAGGTAAGCTATGTGCACTGACATTTGCTTATCCGAAGCCTCACTGACTTTTTCAAAGACAACCAGGTTAAGCAGACAGGATCTTCCCTTTACAAACACAAACTGATTTAGATGACTGGTGTTTAGAATGTGAAACATACGTACTTGTGATGTCCACAATGATGATTTCCATTATCTTACACATAAAGCTTATGGGTCCAAAGTCACCCCACTAGCAGGGCTCACTTACGTATGGGAATGACCACCACAGTTCTTCAAGCCTCAAGCACAAAGCCAAATGAGAGGCTGAGGCTGAACAGATGGTGGAGTGGATCAGTAAAACAGAGTTTCATAGTGTCAAAGAAGAACCCTGGCACACTGTTATGCCCATTAAACCAGTATTGTTTTTACCACTGAGAGAGTCATTAGGACTGGCTAAGACATGTTTTGGAGGGAGAGACCAACAAGGAGTCAAGCATGTGCACACTAAGTGGAGATGCAGTGAATAAAGTTGAACTAAAGTTGCCTGCTAGTAGGTAAGCTATGTCTTCAGGGGTACAGTAGGTACAGGCATTATGTATGATATCAGAGCAGTATCTGGTGTTGTGTCTAAGGTTCCTTATATAGTTGAAGAGCTTGTGTTCATCTTTGACAAAGGAGGTGATATGGATCCATACTTGGATTGGGAAGAGTTGATTTTGGTTCTAAGCTTATTATTCAACTTTTTGAGTTAAATTTGAGGTGTGTGGTGTTTTCAGTTTGTTACAAAGAGAAAGAGATAGCGAGATAATTTTTTCCCCAATTGCAGAATTGTTTATTCTAGTTTCCAACAAAGGGGTTCATTTCTAAACTTGGCACTGCATTGTTAACAGTCAGAGACCACTGTCTCATTGCAAGCATCGAACTGAGTATAGTACACTTCCAGAAAATACAGTAATATTTGCTGCAGAGTGTTCAAAAGAAGGGTAACTCATTAAACCTGCTCAGGTAATCATTTAGTTGAAGTAACTTTGCCTTCGTGAAATGTCTAAAGGTGGTACAATTTCTGAGTGTTTTACATTAGGTTCTAATAGTGAGAACCACTGCCTGATGGTTAGGCTTAGCCAATAATGATGTAATTATAAGGGCAGAGCATAACATTATTATGCTTGTAATGACCAGGTCCAATATATTTGATCCTCTCATGGCAGAGCATATAACATGGTCCAGTTCATTTTCCTTAATGAATCTAGGAAGCATTGATCATATTCAATTGTAGTTGAGTAAGTATTAGAGTTAACAGATGGATAATTGAAATCCCTAAGTATAATAGTGTTTTTGTTTGTTAGACAGGAACTCCAATGGATTGTGAGTGACTTATATGGGGGGTTCTGCATTTGGCCAGGAGGTGGTAAGGTGTCTTATTTATTATTACTAGGATGTGAAGGTGTTTGTGGTCATTATGCAGCTGTGTAAATCTACAGGTAAATAAGTCAAAGAGATATGTGTACACATCACCAGTAGTAGATGATCTGAGCACTGAATCCTAGTAGGTAAGGTATGTTACCACTGCAATGGAAACGTTTTTATTAACAATGCAGCTGTTTATATTTTCTATGGTTGGGGAAACCTTCTACAGAGGGTAGCTTCTTATTTAGACTTCTAGCATTAGGTAGAGCTAGCCTTATACTGTTCTGGTTTGGTTTGTCTAGACTGGTAGATGGAGCAGGTTTACACTACCTATAACTGGCACTATGAGGACAGGGAAGGTCCTTGACTACATACAAAAGCCCTGGGATGAAAGGTGCAGGCCATTCCTGGTGATGCATGTAGAACAGACCATCATGTACCTCCAGGCTAACACACAATGGATTACCCTAGAATGACCAGATAACGAATGAATGAGATAGAAAAACTCACTTTATTTAAAAATTGTTTTAAATAAAGTGAGTTTTAAATAAAGTGTGTTTTAAATAAAGTGAGTTTTTCTATCTCATTCATTCGTTATCTGTGCGTTCTCTGGCTCTGAATAGAGAAGATTCGAACCCTGGTTGGAGTATTATTCTATTACCCTTGAATGACACCAGTAGCTGGGCCAAATGTTGAGGTTAATTACCTTTTCATTATACTTAGATATTAGTCTCAATGAAGGTAGAATGCCACTCAAGACTAACTTTATACCAACCTTGGATGTAAACACTGAGAGTTTTGTCATGCCTTTCTTTTTTTAGTTTCTCCAAATGTTTTGGATTTCTAATACCGTGACAGAAAGAAACCCCATTCCTGAGTCAGGGTAGTTCACGTATTTGAAGTTTGCCAATAATGTTATTCTCAGCACCAGAAATGAACCCAAAACTTCTGCCTTCTGCAGTCCATACAGGATTGTGTGTATTGGTAGCCTAATTAGACATGCTTGAAAATTCTTTCATTAGCCTTGTTACTCCTACTTTTGGAACTGTCAGGGTGTCTTTATCCTACATTGCTCTAGTTTCTTCTTCAAAATCCTGATATTTATGGCTTTGTTTCTCTCAGGCCTATAATACAAGGATGTTTCTCTCAAGTTATTCACACCCATATGAATGACAAACATACCGTGGATGTATTTACAGCTGAAGGGACTTCAGAACCCTAGACACCTGCCATATCCTGACTGAGATGCAGGTCAAAATCATTCTATATTTCCCGAACGTGGTGAGTTGAGTACCTGTGTGTCTCCTTATGACTACGACATTCCTTGTACTCGAGCTGGACCATGCTGCCTTAAGAGCTCAGGTGGGTTAGTATGATGACCCCAATGAGAAGAAACTGTGATAAGTGATGATAAAGGTATATTATGTGAAGTTTCATTATGCTGCTGAGGAGTTTGAGGGTCAGTTTTTCACCTGGACGTCTCTGTGGCTTGGGTACATCAGAACAAGAGGGCTTGTTTTTAGGTGAATGGCATACAGGTGCAAGGTAAGTGTGAAATATGTTTAGATGAGAGCCTAACCTCTAGTTTTAGTCTGCACTTCTCACATGTAGACTGTAGTGAGGGAAGAAGTAAATGCTTGTTAGTGAGCACTGCCTCAAGATACTCAGTGCTATGCTCCTGGAATAAACTGAGTTGATGGTGTTGTTTATAATTTAATTTTTTTCGCTGCTTTGTGCCCAGATTGTGGACGATAAGGAAAATGACACTGCTTTAGGCTACTTTGTTGGGAAACAAATGTATAAATAAAAACAGAGATGCAGTGGGCAGAAAAATATTTTGTCTCGAACATTAAAAAGGTTGTAGAGCTATCACTTTTTCAGAAGCCCATAGTATCAGAGTCCATGATTCAGTCTTAACCTCTGATCACTGCCTTTGTCGGATTATCAGTGTTTCCCTGCGTCTGTGTGCTGTTTCTCCAAGTACTCCAGTTTCTATTTACTGCTCAAAACAACAAACAGATTTGCTAATCTTAAATAATTAAAATTACATAATTATACAAGAACTTAGAGATACAGTTCTTTACAGACAGGCCTAGTGTGATAAAGTCCTTGAGGTCAAGAAGAGTCAGATTTGACTGTATGACAACAATGATGAAGGTGATCAAGGTTCGATTAGTGGCCCCAGTATTGGAAGAACTGAATAGGGGAATGAGAAAAGTGGAAGGGCTGCATTAACTGACGGAGGGATCTACTCCAAGGGGGTGGGGATGACTACAGGCATATGTCACTTGCAGAAGCAAGTGGCAGCCCTGTGCTACACCCATTCCATGGCTAACCCTAGGAACACTGCTTGGATATGTGGCGAAGGTATAGCTTAGCAAAAACATTCCCTTAGTATCTGCCTAGGTGATGACTGCACTGTATTCGGCTGTTTCATATTTGAATAGACAGTCAGTGTAACTGGCCAGATGGTAAGAAGATATGCTAGGCTAAACAAAATAAATAAATAAGTTTAAAATACTCAATATTTTTGAGTTAGCATTTTCCTTTGTTTTATATTTCAGTAATATTAGAATATTTGCCACTTTCTTCTCTTTTTACTGGACACTCCCCTGTGAAAGGCAAGCTAGATGGTAACCCTAAACATAAAAGAAACAGACTTCTTACATGCAGAATACCCTTCTGAACTTCTTTCATATGTATCTCTTACAAATCTTTGCCTTTTAATTTGCATGCAAACTTTCAACTACAGTGAAAAAAGTTCAGAGTGAAGACATCATAGAATATTTCACTCTTTCATCATATTACTAAAATAATGAGAACAGGTTTTAAAGATCAACAGTGCAAATCTGTACTGGATTTAAGGAAATGACATGACATTTCTGAAGCAAGTGAAAGTGCGGTAGATGTGTAAATTACCTGAAGAGTGTGTCAGTTTGTAATTCAGTCCTCTCTTACAGAAGAGCCTACCTAGAGGTTAAGTTCTTCTTTTTCTTCTTTCGGCTTTTCCCGGTTAGGGGTTACTACAGCAGATAATCTGTCCGCTCATGATTGGCAGTGGAGTTTTACAGTGCCGAGTTGCCAGCCCGGCGCCCAACCTTCCACAGAAGACACACACACACACACACACACACACACACACACACACACACACACACACACCTAGGGCCAATTTAGAGTGACCAATCCACCTACTGCATGTCTTTGGGATGGGAGAGGAAACCGGAGCACCCGGAGGACACCCACACGACCACAGGGAAGACATGCAGACTCTGCACAGAAGGCACCCCAGCTGAGAATCGTCTGCTAATGACAAAAGCACATCTGATACCAGATTCTGTTTCTAAGAGTAATTTCAGCACATCAAACATTCTATGTTTATCCTGACTACATTTTCAATATCACATCCTTGAAAGAGTAATAGATAAGTAAATGCATTAACATAAACAAATGCTAACGCTCATAAATTTGTACTACATCATAAGCTATACAACCCCCCTCACATTTTCACAACTTGTTACCAGTACATCATCACGTTTTGCCATTTTCTGTACAAAGTAATATCTCACATGAAGTGTATAGTTTCCCTATAACTATTCTTTGCACATATCCCTAGGATGTCATCCAGGAAGGAATATTTTCTTAGTCAAACATTTCCAGTCTCCAGTTCCAAATAAACAACTTCATAGTTAAAAGATAATTGAAATGAATACAGTATTTTCTGTGAAACTGCCCATCATTTTATTGTTCGTAACCAGGTAAGTGCAGCAGGCTCATTAAAACTTGTTTTCCTGTTCACCCTTTTGGCATTTACTAGGAACGTTGGGCTCTGTATTTTGATACAACACAAGCTTAAAAAAGCCCCAAGAACAGGATTTTCCACAATAAAGGTACCACATTCACTCTTCAGTGACCCCAGTTTGATTCCACTAGAACAGTTAACTTTCCTCTCTTAGAAGTGTAAATAATACAGACAACAAACAAAGGATCTCTACTGCTAGCTCTCTTGTTAACAGAATGAAGTGCTGTTTTGTACCAATGTTTGCTGTAGACCATAGCGCAAGGGACAAAATTAGTTTCTAAGCAAGAGCAAGGCAAGTTATTTGGAAGACTTGCAGTGGACAGCCATTGTTTATTTAAATACAGCCTTTCTGAATACTTCTTTCCTCATTACAAGCACCTTTCTAGCTCAGCTGCTCTGTGTTGCTCCTTCTGTTCCTACCTTAAGTGTCCCTGGTACAGCCTGGGGATGGACTCTAGTCAAAATGGTGGCACCGTGTGTGGTAGCTGCCTCTCTGGCTCCAGTTGTGCACGTTATGTTTTTGTTTTGTGCTTATGCATATTGTTGATCTGTAGGTCTGCTTACCTGGTCAAGTATGTCCAGTTGTCTGCATTTGTGATGTCCGTGGTGTCCCCGATTTAAGTTTTTGTTTTTTCTTTTTGGAACTTGAAACTTGGAAGTAGGGCCTTCAGTAGCGAGTGGGGCCAGATACAGAAGCTGAGGCTGAAACCTGTCTGCCAGTGCAACTTTTGGAAATAAATTGTTTTTGTTGGATTGGAGAGATCCAGAATGGATTTGGGAGCTGATGATGATGTCAGAGATGGAGCTGGTGATGATAATGAAGTGGATGGTGAAGACTGAGGAGGAGGATTGTTTGATTGGTTATAGATGTTAGGGTCTGCAGTTGACAGTGGTTATGAAGTCTGCGGGGTTGAAGGGTCTAGAGTAGGACTTAAATTTGTTGGTGCTGGAATGGAGATGCAGCGGTTTGTGGCTTCTGTGCCTTCAGTTGGACTGGGACATGGATGCTTCTGGTGGTAGAGTGAGGATGTGGCTGTTGAAGCTTCTGTGCTTGCAGATGGTCTGGGATTTGGTTGTAGCTGGTGCTGGAGTGGGAGATGTGGTGACTGAAGCTTCTGTGCCTTCTGTGGCTTGTTACTGTGGTTATTATGTGTATTTGTTCTGTGTTGCTGTGTTATTGTTTGCGTTTATGCTGAGCTTGGACGAATGTAATCTCATTCAGCTGTGCACTTGTGTGTGGTTGAATGACAAAGTTAACTTTTTGACTTTTACTGGCTGGCAGCAGGCTGTGAAAGAGGAATTGAAATGTGGAGTGGAACATCCCAGCAGTATCATGAAATCCATACTGGTATGCGAAGCTCATCACCGCACATCATGTCAGTTAGCTCCTGAGTTCAAGAATGCTGAATTCACTGAATATCTGCTGTGTGAATACAGCACTACCCCATCAATGAAGAAATGCTAGCTTGCTAGCCAAAACCCCACCATCCCTTCAGGAATGGGTGAGACAATGGTTGCTGCCCCTTTCTACCCCTCCCTTCCCAGCTCCTCCAGTGTTCATTACTGGGCACTTCTGAGTTACAGTTTTGCTGTTCCAATGTATTCATATCCAATACCCACTTCATTAATTTTAGGGTTATGACGCACCCCAATCTATCATAGCAAGCAGCAGTTGTAAGACAGGAATCAGTCCTTAAAAGGAGCTAGTCCATTCAAGGATACCTGCACACTCACATAGACCAAGTATGTGTGCAAGCGCAGACACACACACACACACACACACACACACACACACACACACACACACACACACACACACACACACACACACACACACACACACACACACACACACACACACACACACACACACACACTCTTAATATAATTTATCTACCTGCATGTGTTGTTCTAGTAGAACAAAACAGATACTCCAGAAAAAACTGAGATAGGTGTGCATACTCTACAATAAAGACACTCCCGCTGGGAAATGATCCAAAAATGTAAGGTGAAGAGCACTGTTAATGGCTGTTCATATGAGCCATAAATTGCTTTCCTCATTCTTATCTTCTCTATTTTGTTAGTATTTGGTATTGCACAGAAAGAAACCACTCATCAGCATTTCTACTCTGTTTTTCAGTTAATTAAGCATTTTTTTAATTGACACAATGTAATATATTTTATTTATGAATGTGTTAAAATGCTGTAAACTACAGAAAACCTATGGATGATTGCTGCAAAATTAAATGCAATGATTTTGTTTGGGGCAGTGCTGCTTTTGGCACATTTCTTTATAAAAATATCAGTATTTCTTCTGAGAGTTATTAAACCCCCCCACCAAAAAAAAAAAAAAAAAACACTAGGTAAATAAATCTTCTGAAGGCTAAAGGAAAAGTGTTGGAAAAAAATTTACGTTACTGAGAAGCCGTCAAATTTCACTTCAACAATGAGGACGTTACAGGTTCTGCAACCAAATGCGTTGACTATTAATTGTTTAATATAAACATGATAACAGTAAATTACCTTTCTCTTTAGATGTTTAATTTACAAGAAATCATTTTCTGAAAGGTCACCAAGTGCAGTTTTCAGTTTGATGTGTTTATCTGAAGCAGTGTGGGACTTTTGTCATTTACTTGAAGGAAGCAGTGATCAATAATTTTCTGACATTAGTTTACAACTTCTTTGTGGCATTAAAACAACTTTGTGAGATAGCGGTTAGCAACATGGCAGTGCTTACCGATTTCAGTGGTTAACAAAGGTGTTAACGTGGAGTATAATATGATCAGCAGAAGATGTTGCTATGCAACTTTTTACAGCATTTTCCATGTCCAGACAATCTCCAATGACTAAATCTCTCTGTTTGTTCCTCTGTGTGGTCTAGTTGCCTTATTTCTTCCTAAGCATTTTCCACTTCAGTAGCACATCTGGCCTCCTTTCAGGTCTAGCTGTCCTCACAGTGCTTAGGCATTTCCATTCTTCTGCTGATGATATTAAGGAATGGTCCTATGGTGACACTGTGGCCGCACTGCTATTTATAACACAGTCTTTATCTTATCTTTCTTGTAATTCACAAAAACACAGTTTTCTCTGAAAATGTAGCACACCTGATAGCTATATTTGCTGTAGTTTTGTTGCATGGGACTCTATGACATAGTATTTTTGAAAATTTAACCCAGCTTGTCTAGGAAAAGTCATTTAGATAGCATACTTATATCAATTACATGCTTTGACTACCTTCTGGTTGTCGCAAAGCTATTTTTGAGTCAAGAAATATGTTCAGTGTTGAAATGTCTTTAGTAAATCTTGGCAAAAGAAAATCAGATATTTGTGCTTAACTCACAGTTTTACAGATGTGCCCATCATCATGCCCTGAAACAACTGCATCATATGTAGTACTTGTTCTATACAGATGTGCCCAACAACTGCATCATATGTAGTACTTATTCTATACAGATGTGCCCATCATCACGCCCTGAAACAACTGCATCATATGTAGTACTTGTTCTATTTTTTAAACAGAACTACAGCAGTTGTAGTTATTCCAAGGAGGTTCATTTGATTTATTGTCAACTGATTTATTAGCTGAGAAATATATTTCATTTTCAGAAAGCCTTCATCTGTTGCAGCTAAAGAGATCACATAAAGCCTTTTCTCGACACACACTTCTATGCTCATATGCACAGAGCACACTTTTGTACAGATGCACAAACACACATTCGTACAAGCACTGCCTTAAAATGAAATTTCTTTCCTGTCACAAACATTAATTATATGCAACAATATACATTGTACGTGAAAGCAGCAGTTAATAAAAAGCAATGGGAAACAAAGCCTCCTTTTTTTTCTGAATGTAGCCAAGAAGTGCATATTCTAACATATGCAGTTGTATCACATATATGTGCAGAGACAACAAACAAGAATTGTGGTTAAAAAAAGTTCACACTATAATGACTGACATTTAAGAAAAATCCCATACTGTATAGTGCAGGTCCACATTATTATCACGTCATTTTACTAACTTCTGCTGCCAGTTTAGTCTTGATTCCAGTTCTTTCTATACTGCCAACCTTTATCCTGACTTCAAGTCCATTTATTTTCTTACATCACACCCTAAAACACAAGTAATAGTTTTTTTTTGAGCTTTGAGGGGGAATAATTTCAGGAGGTTTACATTGAGAAGGGGTGTGAGGGTGATAAGGGCATGAAAGCTTTATCCCCTTTTATAAATACTTAACTTCCTGGTTTCTAGTCAGTCGACTGCGGTATTCAAAGCTTCAATATATTTAAGATAACCTCCCCTTCCTGCATTCTTCTTGCATAAACATACCCAAATGCTCAAAGAAAAACGCATTTATTTCTCACCATGCAATCATATGAGTTACAATGTGGCTCTGATCAAGAGTTTAAGAATTGCACTACGTAGAACAATTGTCCTGACTATGCTCGATCTTAAAGACAAAGCTTACTCACAGTCAGTGCTGCAAAACCATTTAAGTCTATTCCATTCGAAGAAGGATTTTTAACATCAATATCTAATTTTTTCTTAGTTCATCTACATTACAGTATCTACATATCCTACTAGAATGAAATATATTATTACTCTGTAGTCACTGTTTCAGGTGATTATGACATTTGAAGGATCGTAGCTATCTTTTCCAGCTGTTCAGTATAAGATGAATATTTCAAAAATCTAAAGTCTATTTGGGGATTTGATTCTCACCACTGGTCAGTCTGGCTGATGGCTAGGTATGTAATAGTCTGCAGAGTAGCTGCCTACTTACCTATCAGCCTGTTTGATATAAATACAAAGTAAATCTTTTTATGGAGCTCTGTGCTATCATAACTCCTCTGAGGGACTGTGCCATTCCCAAATCCTAATTAATATAATCAACTCTGAGGTAATCACAAACAGCATAACCATAAACTAAAAATAAAATAATACAACAAAAACGATTCGAGATTAAATATAATAAGGCTTTTATAATTAAACATATAGGAATGAAATGATAAACATGTTAAATTAAAGCATAAATAACCATAAAAAAACTTTGTATACAGTTAAGGCATAAGGTGCAAAATATTGATGTAAAATGCACATATTGTGTTAACTTCACAAGTCAAGGATTTGAAAAGTAAAACAACGTGATTTAATAAAAGTGAAAATGCAGACATCTAAAAGAGACAGTTACTGTATATTTGGGAAATGAAAAATACAGTATTTCACAGATCTGTTTACCTGACTGAATTTTAATCTAGCATCTCATTTCTATGATTCAGTTGAACATTCCACTGTTAAGTTACCTACTAAGGACATTTGACAATTTGTTAGTTATGCTACTATTCAGGAGGAGGACAGTCTAGAAATGGTGCTGAAATTGTGGTGAGAGGCTTCGGAAGGCAGTTAGGGATATCATCAGAATTAGGGAGGTGAGAGGCTTCGGAAGGCAGTGAGGGATATCATCAGAATTAGGGATAGACTCATGGGAATCAGACTCCAGCGTAATGATAGGGCAGTATTCATAATCTCAGCCTATGCCCCACAGCAGGGTTGTGATAGTGAAAAAAAGAGTGCATTCAGACAGCAGTTGCAGGGCCTACTAGATAAAGCAGGACAACATGAATTGGTGTTGATAATGGGTGACTTGAATGCACATATCAAGTCAAACAGAACTGGGTCCACATGGGTGGGGCAACAGAAATAAAGAAGGAGAGGCCATTCTAGACTTCTGTCTGGCAAATGGCTTGATAGATGCCAACAGATGGTTGAGAAAGAAAGACAGTCACAAGGTCACATACAAGAGTGGCCAACATTCAACTCAGGTGGACTTCTCCTAGTAAGAAAAGGGCACTGGAGTACAATCAGTGATTGCAAAGTCATCCCAGTGAAACAGTCAGCCCACAACATAAACTACTGGTTGCCACAGTCAGCTGCAAGCAGTGGTCAGAGAAGGCTGTAAGATCAACAGAGACCAGGCTGAAGACCTGGAAGTTGACTGGAGAGAAAGTACAACTGTTCAAGGAATTACTCAAGGCTCTAGCACCCCAAGAAGAGGAAGAAATAGGTGGAGTTGAAGAAGAATGACAGTGCCTCAAAACAGCATGTGTGAGGACTACAGCACAGATATGTGGCCGAGCCAGGTATAGAAATAAGTTACACAAGGAAAGCTGGTGGTGGAATGCAGAAGTCCAGGAAGTCATCAAAAGAAAGAAGGAGAGCAGGAAAAAAATGGGAGACAGAAAAGACGGACCAGGCTAGGAAGGAATACTGGTTGGCTAACAAAGAAACTAAGAGATGAGCTGCAATAGCAAAGAACAAGTCATCAGAGGCACATTACCAGCTTCTGGAAAGTGACTCGGTAGATGGCACAACGAAACTATATTAGGTTGCAAGGTTGGAACTTATAAACAAACACATTGGCAACCTTCAAACACTGGACCCCACCCAGTTTCGGTTTGTGAAGGGCCGATCTTGTCTCCTGAACCTGATTGACTTCTTCGGATCAGTCTCCAGAGCCGTGGACGAGGGTAAGGCAGTCCACACAGCCTATCTGGACCTCGCCAAGGCCTTTGACACCATCCCCCACTCTGGCATCATAGACAGACTTACTAAGCTGGGCATTAATCCCTATGTCACTCGATGGGTTGCCAACTGGCTTACTGACAGAACCCACACTGTAAAAGTAGCCGACTCCAAATCCATCTCCAGACAAGTGACAAGTGGAGTACCTCAGGGTTCAGTCCTGGGACTGCTCTTTTTTGGCATCTGCTTCTCTGAAGTACAGGCCAACACTAAGGGACTCTGGCTAACAAAGTTCACAGATGACTGCAAAATGGGAGCCATTATTGAATCCCCAAATGATATGAATACTCTACAAAAGGGCCTTACAGAAACAGATGCTTGGTGCCAGAGCCATGGGCTCAAGCTCAATGCCAGGAAATGTATAGTTATCCCCTTTGGGAAAAAACATGTACCCGTGAATTACCACATAGATGGCAGTACACTAAACACCAAAAGTGTGATAACAGACTTAGGGACACAGGTGGACAGTGATCTCACCTTTGATAACCACATCGCCATAACAGTCAGGAAATACTTCTATGTGGCACACATCATCACTAAGGGCTTTTCATCCAGAAAAAAGGAAGTCATTGTCCCACTGTACTCATCCCTCATTAAACCCCTTATAGAATACAATGCTTTGTTTCATATGTACCTCTCAAGACATCTGCAACAACTGGAAAGGCTGCAGAAATACCTCACTAAAAGAATCACAGGCCTAAAGCAGACGCCCTACGCTGACCGCCTTAAAAAACTCCAACTATACTCTGTGGCATATCGTCTACTCAGAGGCGATCTCTGCTTAACATACAAGGCCATGTCAAACCCAGAGCTGTTGGACATGTTACACTTAAAGAAATCCCAATCCCTCAGAACCACACGCTCCAGGGATCTAAACCTTGTCATCACAATAAACAAAACATGCTGGAGGGACAGGTTCCTGATCCAGAGACTCCCCAGACTCTGGAATAGACTGCCCATACATGTTAAGCAGAGCGCGTCTTTGGCCCTCTTCAAAAGGAACCTTGACAATTGGGTGGGAGAAAGGAAATTCACCCCGGGGATCATGTCAGCCGCCTGCTAGACAGTGGTCCAAGGAAGTAAATAATGCGGGAAGAAATAGCCAGGGAATTGTTATGGCTAGGCTTGTATAGGCCCTAGGGCCAAATAGCCTAGTACCAACCTATGAACCTATAAAGACAGAAAGATAAAGAAAATAGTCAGACTCCCTTCATAAGGGATGTCAGCAACAATGTGCTCACCAGACCCCAGGACATGAAAGGCAGATGGAAAGAGTACCTCCAGCAGCTTCCAAATGAAGAAAACCCCTCAGAAGCTGTACTGTCCCAGACACAGCCTACAATGAGAGAAGAAGAGGAGCCCACCCTAGAAGATGTAAGAATAGCACTTAGGAAAATGAAGTCAGGGAAAGCAGCAGGCACAGATGAGGTCACAGCAGATATCATAAAGATGCTGGGTGAGACAGGAGAGAAATGGTTCCTGAGGGTACTCATAGCAGTGTGGAGAGAAAGGCTTATCCCAGATGTCTGAAGAATAAGCATACTCATGCCAGTGCCCAAGAACAAATGGGACATCCACAACTGTAAGTAGTACAGAGGTATAAAACTGTCACAATGCATGAAAGTTCTGGAGATGGTGATTGATGGAGTTTGATAAATGGATACGCAGAGTAGTAGAAAGTAAGCTGGGAGATGAGCGGTTCGTATTCAGATCAGGATGCAGCACAACTGACCCAAAGTTTGCAGTGAGACAGATAAATGAGATGAAGCTAGAGATGAGGAAAGAGTCCAACTGGGCATTCCTAGACTTAGAGAAAGCATATGACAAGGTCCAAGAAAGCTAATTTGAGCAGTACTGCGGCGTTTCAAAGTCCCAGAAACACTGTCAGAATTAGTACAGGCTATGTACAAGGACCCAATGACTCAAGTACGAAAAGTGTATGGTCTAACAGAGGGGTTACCAGTGGGAGTGGGTGTATACCAGAGTTCAGGTCTGAATCCTTAGCTCTGAACCCACTGCTGTTTATACTGGTGATGGACTACATTAGCAAACAGGTTGGAGGGGACAGATCAATAAAGTTGCTGTACGCAGACTGTGTGGCATTACAGGCAGAATCTGAGCAAGGACTTAAGCAAAGGATAGGGGAATGGAATGCAAACCTGAAGGCACATGGGATGGGACTAAGTACAGATACGACTGTGGTAATGGTGACAAATTGGGGAAATCAGAAGAAGCTGACAATTGAGGTAGGAGGGAAGACAGTGGAACAGGTTAATAGCTTCAAGTATCTGGGATGGGTGGTTGATGAGAACAGAAGTTTGAATGAAGAGGTCAGAGATACAATCAGAGGGGCTGCAGCTAAGTAGCACAGTGTGTCAGGTGTAGTTTATGACAGAAGAATGCCAAAGAAGCTGAAAGGTGAGGTGTACAAAACAGCGGTGCGACCAGTACTACTGTATGGTACAGAAACCTGGGAAGTACAGAGCATATGAGAAAGCTAGAGGTGATGGAAATGAAGTGCCTTCGAAAGTGCGGGACAAATGAAGAAATAAGGACATAAGAGCAGAAGCCAAAGTAGCTCCAACTACAGAAAAGTTCAAAGAGAACAGATTATGGTGATTTGAGGACATGTGCAGAAAAGCAGAAGACAATCTGGTGAAGATGATTTGGGACACATGGGAAGAAGGTAAGAGGAAATTAGGGTGTCCAGCAGAGAGGTGGATGGAGTGTATGAGAGATGATCTGTGACAGCCAGGTATCAGTGTCAAAGAAGGCAGAAGTGTGGCACTGAATTGAGAGAGATGGCAACAGTTAGCATGATACCCTGATCCCACAGAAAAAAACGGGAAAAAGGGGGTTGATGATGACGATGACTACTGTTCAATGTGGCTGGATTTGCAGTCACAGGAACTTCAAAAGTGGTTATATATGAATCTGCATTCCTTAGTTTAAGACTTATAAATGATTACAGATGCCATTATCGAGATCCAGTTTAAACCTAGATATGCATGCCACATACTAAAAGATAGTTTGTTCAAAAGGGAAAACTACCTTTTGGTAGATGTAAATTTTACAGTCTGTATTACAAATTCTCGTCTCTTTCATTCAGTTGACGAGCCATTTGGTTAATTTCAAAAATACTTGACACTTCTGCAGACCCGCATTAACATACTTCATAGATGCCTATAAAAACTGAGCAATGCTTGAAGGAACCAAGCCTGTTCTTATAATTCAGTTTCTTAGGAGACTGCAGGGTACTCAGAAGCATTTAACATACAGCATTAAGTGACACAGCATGAAGAGCAACAATAAAGAATGGGGGGACAATTCAGAGACACTAACAGTGTGTTATTGCAACATGAGAAATACTGCAGTATGTATTGCATGCAAATGACTAAACAGTGGTATGAAAATGAAGGATTGCAGGTAATTTAGCCTTGCTGTTTATGCAAATGATGCAAGAAAACAAGTCAGAGTGAATTGCATATGCATAAAGTTGGTGCTATGTATAGATCCACAGGTAGTTAGACATGCACTCTAGTTGACTATTAATAAGCCTGATCCAATTTTCAGTTATCCCAAAGCACTGTGATTTACTCAAAGTTACACAGTAGGCAAATGAAGGCTGAAAGAATGAAAGCCTGTAATACAGGAAGTAGCTCATTAACCGCTCAAAGCCTTAAGACTATGTCAGCTGTGAAAGGGGAGTCAGCATTAGAGTCATTACGCTAATTTTAATAAATCATTAAAAGACTGCAGTGGAACTCAGTGCAAGGCAGAGGTGGGCAAAATACACTGTAGTACTGGCAAAGAGACAGTGTCTCATCCACAAGTAAGGACCCTGATATAGACAACACAGAATAAAACTGATGCATGTAATATTTTGTCCAGGCTATGATTTACAATGTAGTGACTGGCCACACTAAGTATTAGATATCACTTTACCCACACAGGAGAGAGGGTGGGTGGGTAAAGAATAGTGACCATCATTTACATAGGTGGAATGGCTCCTAGTAATCTGTGACAGCAACATTATCATATGGCCAAAGGTCATGAAATGTGTATGTGGTAATCAGTCATGCAGGTGAGAGGCTGGACAAAGTTAGGGATCACATCCTTTGCTGGTTGGCTGGAACTGCCAGTCAAAAATACTGGCCACGTTTACTGCTTTGGCCTGTCATTTTGGGCTTGATGCATTCTGTAGTAGGGATTACATTGTGCTTTGAGTGCATGTATGGGAACCCAATATGGTGGCTCATGTTGGCTTCCAATAAATTATATGATGTCCATGACATGGATGATGGTCACAGATTGGCTAGGTACATTATCACCCTAATGGGAATGGGGTAGAAACATATGATTGGGAGGAGGTGGGATACTGAGGTATCCTGGAGTGGAGCCTGTGGATTATTAGGCACAACCATGAGACTGGTATTCTGACTGCAGTGACTAGCTGAAGCAGTGATGCACCCTCCCGAATGTCATGTGTCATCTGCATATGGATGTCTGTGATTATTTCCTTCACTTCCAGATCCTCCCATGGCCACATCCAGTATGGCCTCCAAGGACAGAATGGAGGGCAGCTGACATCTGTCTCTTAGATACAATCATGGGTGTTTTATGAGCTATCAAGCATCTCAGCAGCACTGTAAACTCCCTCTTCCTATACTGCATGTTTCTGTGCTGGCACTGCAGGTCATCCTATAGTTCATGCAGATGTTGCATGTCACCATGCAGGCCACACATACCACACTAACCAGCATTAGAATGGCATGTGTTGCAGCTGTCTGTGTCTGGCTTACTAACCTGTATATCTGCTGACTGATCATGAGTGCTGTCTGTGGGTTGGAAAAAGACCTGTAGTCATGGTGGTGGTACCCAAAATACATTTCTCCCCCTATGGTATGTGCACACACACACACACACACACACACACACACACACACACACACACGCACACACATATCAAAGGCAACATGGCCAACAGATGCTGTCTGTAGTGGTAACTCATGTGCGGCTTGAGTGGGGCTTACAGTAACAGGATGTTTAGTCATAGAAACTGATGAGGCCAGACCTTCTGGCTGCCCCTCCCATTTACATCAAATGTTGGGTTTGTGTGCAAGCCTTGCAATATTAGCACCGCCAACAGTACCAACAAGACTTCTGAATGTCCCACGTGCACGATGCCATCACTGTAAGCTACAGGTGTCATGCTGACATCAGGCATGTTGCACCCTATTGCATTAGAGCTTTCGCCAGTAGAACCTGTGAATGTATACAGATAGCATACCTGTGGCAGCAATGAAACATATGTCTCATACCCCTAAAATATGTCACATCTTCTGGTGCATGACACAATCTGTGCATACCATACTGGCAAATACATACCTTAAGACTGAAGACAGATAGTGCTGCAGTCCGAACATACCTAGAGAAAAGTTATGCAGGGTTGTTTTGCTGAATGTACACTCTATACAGGCATGTAACTGGAAAATGTACTTGCTATGACTAACCTGGTGCTTCCAATGTTGACACTTTGCCAGCCATCTCCAATCCTGCTCCAACATCAAGGCCACCACTCAGTAAGCTGGTCTGCACTACCTCCCAAGTAAGGAATACTGGGAATTCTTCCACCTCTGTGAGCCACCTATGTGCAGCAGCACAACTCCTATGATGAACTTATTCCTGCAAATGTCTTGTGCCTTTGTCTTGGCATGCAACAGCATATTAGTTGTCCTTCTCCACACCTGCACTATGGTCTTATTATGGATGTTGTCCTGCACCACTTCCTGTCATGATTGGTTGCAAAATGCCTTGTTTGTTGTACTTCGGAGATGCAAACACCATGTACATGTACAACCTGCAGTGGACGTCTCAGTATCCAAGGTGATGAATTTTTCCAGCCATTGCATCTGTAATGGGCCCATAATAAGATGCATTTGCCTGACTCACTTGCATGTGAATTGCCCTCCTGCAACCAAATTTTGTGCCGATACCCCTGTTTCACTGTAGTGCTATGAGCATTCCCCCTAGTCCTATACCAAAGGAGCATGTGCCATTCCTGTTAGAGTCCTGTATAACTGTGTTGCATCCTGTATTCTCCCTATTACCTATATGCATGACTCTGATATCTCCTATAAACAGGTGTTATGCTGTTCTCTGTACCATGTCATAGTCTACAATGTGCTCCCCTCAGAACTGGGTATGTAACTGTCAAATTCTTGTGTTGGGTTTCCCTAGCACAGACCCCCCCCCAGCTGAATATGTAACTTTTATGCTGGATTCCCCTCCTCCAAATGATGGGCTTGGAACTGTCACATCCTTGTCCTGTGTCACCTCATTTACATCTACTGCTTATCCTTGTCCCTGTTGCTGACATCCACAGTGGGTGTTGAATACAGTGCACAAGTACATTACCAGGCATTCTGACTTCCTTGTGCATGTCTATAACAAAGTGAAATATCTTCTTCAGTGAAATCCTGATTCCTGCTTATCCTGATTGCTTATCTTGACATGATTGCCCAAAATTGGCAGCTATAATTTATATAATGCTAAAATGGGCTTTTTAGCATGATATTTATACTAAAAAGGGAATTTATCGTGACTGTTTTTCAAAAACTACCATACTGCACTGCACTATCACACCTAAACTGTGGTACCTGGCTTATCTCAGTGATGCTGGGATATGTGCATGATATGTTCATTTACAAAGCCATTTGAGCTCATGGTGTACTGACTTTACATTAGAAATACTTTTGCTAGTACACTAATGCTGTCTTACGATGCATGTCATGTGATGTCCTAACGTATGTCAATGACTAAAAGGTGACTCCTTGAAGAGAACTATTGAGAAGTCATGGTCACCTCAGGCACTGTGCCCAGCAGGGTTACTTCATGATGTGTGTGAGACAGAAATGGATATTCCTGCATGTTCTCCACAGGGTTTTGAGGAACTCCTTCAGGGCCGTTTTAATGACCCTTTATATAAAGTGGATCGCTTGGATCAGTTTGCCAGGATGGTTTGTGAGACCACTGGCATCATTTATTCTACTCAGAAGTGTGGACATAGATACAGAAACCTGTGGTGGTGCCACCTTTACCTGTTTCACCACTGGGAGACAGAGGATATGAACAGTGTGACAACAATGTACTGTAAGCAGTGTAAATTAGTGATTTCTTATTGCTTACCTTAACTTGAGTATGTTAGTGATTGTTTTCTTTCTATCATGTGTTTGTTATTTCCTTTGTCTATTTTGCAGTCTCATCAATATACTAAGGGCTAACTACTTTTATCTACAGTTTCAGAGGAGAGTGAACAGAACACTGAGGCATGCTTCAGGAAGGCTGAATGCATCTGATGTCAGCCAGGTACTCATACCATGTGAATTACTGTAATGGTTAACTGCACTTCTATTAGTATACTATATTCGTACTAACATACTAAATCAATATATTGTGCTTTTTCTCTGTCTGTTTCTTTTCTTCTATTTACAGGTCTATCTGTGGTTACAGGTAACCAGGTCTGCACCAGCCAGATTACTAGATGCTGGGTCCTCAGCAGACACCACTTCTGTCTATCAGCAGGGGGATGGAGGTCAGCTAGATCAGGGCAACCCAAAAGTCTCGCTAATGGATTCAGTGGTCACCTCTTTGGAGGAGGAAGTGGATGCTCATCTTCTAAAAGTAGCTTAGAGGAGTCTCCTATGGTCACCCATCATCAGATGTGGGGGCTGTTTGTGTCTGACGTGCTGGCAGCTGGATGCCTAACTAGATATTGCAGAGTGCCTTATGACATGGCCGAGAGAATTGCATGACTGGCTAACACTGATCATCTGGACATCTGGACATCAGAATCAGAGTCTCGCCAAGATATTAATCATGGGAGTGACTGATCTCTTACTGGACTATCCTCTGGGACTGTAATGCGTGGTCCCCTGTACCCTGCCCTATACCCATCCAACTATTCCCCTCCTTTATGTGTCCCTCCTCACACATTTGTGAACTGCAACCCTCTCATTTTCTAGCTGACCCCCTTACTTGTCCTAGTCTTATATGACCGTATCATCCTTATCTGATTACCTCAGCATTTCATATTTGTCTTTCTGACCTTGTTTTCTTCCCTACTCTGTCTTTCCTTCTCACAAAAACTCTCCTCATTATCTTCCCCGTCTACCCTTCCTCTTCATATATAAACAAAAAGGGCACCTGTCTCATAAACAATATGCTCTCCCTCCCCACCTATCATACGTTATGGCTACCCTTGTGTGTTTTCCTCTGCTTGCTATTTCCTCTTTTCTATCTCCCCTTTCCTCTCCAATTACATACAGTAGTACCCACTGCCAAACTCCAATGGATAAAAGTATGAAAATTTGACAATCTGAGAACCTGTGTTACATCCTAATCCTGTTTTTTTTTTTTTATTTTCTTTTTCTACTCAGTCAGGATGTTGTCTTGCTTAACGGTGGATTCACAAATCATGATTCCTTAGGTACATCTAATAGGGGATATTCTATGTTAATATAATGATATTTTCACAAAATAATAAAAACGGCCATTCCATAAAGCTGTGTGCTTCTAATATTATTTGCAACAGTGCCTGTTATAAGTGTATCAATGAATTGTAATGGCTTTCCAACTGATGTTAAACGTACCTGTCATATTAGTCTACACTCCTTACATTTTCCTTCCTTGTGAATGGAAACAAACAAGGCTATTTTACAGCATCCCACCACTTTATGGTCTTTTACTGATTTATTAAATATTACTGCAACTGTTATGCATAATACTTCTGCTCAGGTCTTAACTATATCATTAGCTAAGCATCTGGTCTCACAGATCCAAGAAGCTACTCGTAACATATCTTCATTTCGTTACTATCACCTACCATTAACCCCTCCTATGTCTAACTTCTCCACTACCTACCCCCAAAATGTCAATCAAGTTTTCAAGATCACTAACCATACTCATACGAATTGTGCTGGTTCTATATTTTAGGCAACTAAACCAGCACAGCTCCTGATGCCAAACATCAGGACTAAACGCCTCCCAAACACACGTATGCTTGTTCTGGAAGTCAAAGGCAAAAACAACAAGCTGCTACTAAGCCAACACAGTTCCTAATTCCAAGCAGCAGAACTAAACACCTCCAATAAGCAGTCAGCGAGGTGAAACTCATCAAAGATAAACTCAGCCAGATAGCCAAACTCACTGAAGCAGGTCTTTTTAAATTCCAAAGGGATAAGCAAACAAGACGCCAATAAATGAACGACTTCAGTTTTATGTAGCAGCTTGTTGTTTTTGCCTTTGACTTCCAGAACAAGCATATGTGTGTTTGGGAGGCGTTTAGTCCTGCTGTTTGGCATCAGGAGCTGTGCTGGTTTAGTAGCTGGTTCTATATTTTACAATTTTATCTCTGCTTAACAATTCATAAACATGTTTTTGTTTTCTCTTACCCTTTCTGCCAAATATGTATGCTTCTTTGGCTGGTCATAGCACCTAGAAAACCGCTATTTTTATCTTTTTATAGTACTTTAACTCAGGTATATTTGATTTGTGTGTGCGTGTGTGTGTGTGTGTGTGTGTGTGTGTGTGTGTGTGTGTGTGTGTGTGTGTATATATATATATATATATATATATATATATATATATATATAGCTATACATACAATCTGTTTTGACACTCTAGCTTTCTGAAACAGACCTTCTCAGTTTTAACAGAACTCTAAAATGTTATGCTTACATATCAAGAGACAAATGGATGATTTTTGTGACAACTCACACTGTTGTTGTTTTTGAATTATTGTACATTTTATGTGCTTTTCTGGATGATGTTGAATCTTTCTGTTTTAACACAGTATTTTGCTTTGCCTAATATTTCTGGTATACTGGTTATGGCGTTCAGCCTTGGCTGCCCCCTGAAAATGAGCTTTGCCCAGCAGGGTTAAGGAGAGAGAGAGACAAATAAATAAGCAAAACAATTATTACTATGAGTACTAAGGCTTCACCTGCTGTATCGCACAGTTTTTAGATTCCTTAGTTTAACCTTATCTACTTCTTTACCTCATATTTCTATAGATCTAAATAACTTATTCTTTTGTTTTGAAGAAGTCTTGCAGTTTTTGAAACCAGTGGGAGTTTGTATTTTTATTTAGTTTCTGTAAATGTGATTTTGTGTAATCAAAAACATTTGATGTACATTTAAATCTACTCATGGATCTGCTACATTAATCTTAACTAGCATCTTATTCAGTTCTGTTACTTGTATATTTTTTCCAACTATAAGATGACATTTTTTTTAAATTTCTGTTTTGATGCTTCTGTGTCCTTAAGTACTTTTTATCTCATTAAGATCAGCTTCATTCTATAGTGACTTTAGATGTAACCTGTAGAAACTGGAGCTGAACTGAATGACTTAATTATTTGCAAAAGTAGTCTAATTTCTTGATTTGGGCCGCGGTGGTGCAATGGTTAGAGTTGTCGCCTCACAACAAGAGGTTCTCCCATTCGATTCTCGGCTGGTGCGCCTTCTGTGTGGAGTCTGCATGTCCTCCCCGTGGCTGAGTGACGCAAAAGATATGCAGGTAGACGAGTGCGTGAATGGGTGTGCCTTCCTTGAAGGTTGGGCGTCAGGGCTGGCAACTCGGCACTGTAAAAATTCACTGCCAATCATGAGCGGACCGGAGTTCCGCTGTGGCGACCCCTAACCGGGAAAAGCCGAAAGACATTACTTTTTAGTCTAATTTCTTGATTTATTAAATATCAGCCCCTAATGCAGAATAAATAGGCCAGGCAATCTTCCATCTCCACAGCCACAAGTAAACACTATTTATGTTTTAAAATCTTGAAAGGGGGTAGGACTTAGTGTAATGGTTAAGGTGTTTACCTCATAGACACACAGTGCATGGTTTGATTCTCACCTATGGAAGGGAAATTAGCTAGGGTTAAAATGGCCCATAAAGCCAGCTAACCTAGTACTTACCCATGAACCTATGAAGGGAAATATGTTCCAAAAAGTATGCAGCAATACAGATAGTGGTCAGGTGTTTACCTCATAGACACACAGTGCATGGTTTGATTCTCACCTTTGGAAGGGAAATTAGCTAGGGTTAAAATGGCCCATAAAGCCAGCTAACCTAGTACTTACCCATGAACCTATGAAGGGAAATATGTTCCAAAAAGTATACAGCAATACAGATAGTGGTCAGGTGAAAGGTAAGATAGGAGACATATCCATATGGACAGGCATTCCAGATTTAAAGTCGACAATTAAAAATAGTTTTATTTTTCATCACTGTGTAGACGATAAATGGCACTGCTGAGTATGAGGCAAGGAAAATAGGTGAGCAATGCTCAAGACTGAATGTTGGTAGTCATACTTTTAAATGGGGGAAGTTTTCAATGTAATGCTGAGGAAGGACCATTTGTTCAAGTTTTTGCAAAAAAATACACTGTTTTTATATTCAGTAATTCAAACTACCCAGAATTGCTGGATGGTTCAGGGTCAGAACTAATCTGTTTGACTGTGTGAAGAAAAATGAACTTTAAAATAATTTACTGGGGGTAAAGTGGAAAGCACTGACAAACAGGAATTTGATTTTTCCCAGTCCTAACACTAAATTAGTTCTATAACTTGCTCTGGATTTTTCCTTCCATATGGTCTAATAGTCTAACTGTATCAGGCATGAATTCAGGAATCACTGTTATAATTTTAAGCACATTATCCAGCCTAGTAGTAGCTTTCACAATTTTTTCTAACACTCCTACAGTTATGCTCTCGAACCCCACAAAATAAATCATGCGGACAATAAGCTCTCTGAAACAATATTAGGTATGTTTCAGTCCTTCAATACAGCAAAATTTCCCTTTAGTGTAGCCATGTTCATTGGTACGTAATCATTCTCTTAACAGTGTGTAAGCTGCAGGAAACTAAATAAAAATAAACTGAATACCAAAAGCAAGAAAAGGTTGATGGTGAATGTAAAAAATAGATTTGAAATAATAATGCACATGGTATGTGAGAAAAGTGCAGGATAATGTTAAAGTAAATATATACTGTATTTAAACAACCTGTAGGTAATAGGACAACCTCAGGCAAGCACAATAAGTTACTATAAGAGTTTAACTTACAACAGTATGTGCTGAAACAGAACTCTGTCAAAAAAATGATTACACTCAGAAATATGTCAGCCTTGAATGGTAACAGATGTAAGATAATTACATAATAAGGGAAATGACTAAGCTTAAAATTTTGTAATGGCATCTTCTCAAAAAAGCAGTAACAGAACTTGTACGTTTTAAAACACAAGATATCATAATCTTAAACATGAGATAGCAGAAGTCAAAATGACTTTTCACTGAAGGATCTAACAAGAGAGACGACAAATATTCCTAATTGTACTACTACAGTATTTGCATAAACAGTAACATAGGTAGTGAAACTACTACATGGAGAAAGAAGCTTAATTCAACAAACTAAGATGTTGTTGTATCTTTTGGTTTTTCCCGGTTAGGGGTCACCACAGCGGAACTCCGGTCCGCTAATGATTGGCAGTAGATTTTTATGTACTGAGTTGCCAGCCCTGACGTACAACCTTCAAAGAAGGTACGCCCATTCACGCATGTCTCCACACAGAAGGCGCTTTAGCTGAGAATCGAACAGGACAACGTCTTACTGTGAGGCGACAACGCTACCGCAGCACCACCACCGCGAACTAAGATGATAATACAAAATCACAAACTGTATACAGAAATGGACATGTTCATAGACTTTTAACCACATTCCCCATTTTTTTCTTTCAGTACTGCCAGTTCTGTTCCACCACATGGATTTTAACAAGCTTCCAGTAAATTTTTTACGAGTTCTGTTTTTTAAAGTCAGTAAGGCTCAAACTTAAAAGACAGTTTACCTCAGCAAAGGACTGCACTAGAATTTAACAGAATCATATTCATTTATTTTCTTTGGTAACTAGGATAGTCTGGCTGTGCTTCCAAGATGCCATTTCAGAAAAGTCCCAGGGAGAAAAGCTCCCAAGATATTTATTTATACATTAGAAATTAAGGGGCAAGACATTCACACTCAGAATGTTTAATATTTTATTGACATACCACTACTGACTAATTCAACAATTCTTTTATCTGTTTGAATTTTGCCAGGGTAAACTCAATACATTCTTTATTTCCTTTTATGGGAATAAATGAGGGAAACATTTGCCACGATTGGTGGAAATTTAGCAAGAATACCGTGGTGGTGCAGCGGTTAGCATTGTCGCCTCACAGCAAGAGGTTCTCCTGTTTGATTCTCGGCTGGAGAGCCTTCTGTGTGGAGTTTGCATGTTCTCCCCGCGGTCGAGTGATGTTAAAGACATGCAGGTAGGTGTGTGCGTGAATGGGTGTGCCCTCTCTGAAGGTTAGGTGTCAGGCTGGCAACTCGGCACCGTAAAAATCCACTGCCAATCATTAGTGGACCGGAGTTCCGCTGTGGCGACCCCTAATCGGGAAAAACCGAAAGACATTACTTACCAGGAAAAATCTTTGCTCTGTAATACAAGTAGGATAATTCAGTATTTTATGAAGTCAAAATCAGTACTGAATTAATAACAGGAAGAGCGCAGGTATGGAAAATCAAAGCAGAACGACAGAATCTCAAGACACTTCGGATGTAGAAAATTTAGCCAGTATATGGAAGTCAAAATAATAAACAATTAATCCAATGAAAATAACAGTCAGGGACCATGTTTTAATGCTCAGCAATACTATCACAATAAGAGAAGTAATGAAAAGAAATCTCACAAATGAAGGTTGTGATATACGTGAGTAACCCAATGAAGCTGGATAAGTCTAAAAAAAGGTGGACATGATGCAGAGCAAAACACAATAAATGGCAGAGCAAATACAATTAAACAACTTCTAAATGCAAACTGTTATAAAATATCCAACAAAAAAGGTAAATGTGACATCAAGAAGTCAGAGAGCAAACATGATAAAAAGAAAGTTAAAATATTACATGCGGATAAAGAAGGCTTGTGAAAGGGATGCTTGAAGGAGGAGGAATACAGACTGACTGGGTGACACAGAAAAAGAAAGTGTAATAGAGAAATGGTCAATACTGGTAGCACTCAAAATGAATTAAATTAGCTTTATATGGAACATGAACCAGAGAATATACATATATATATATATATATATATATATATATATATATATATATATATATATATATATATATATATATAGTTCTACCTGTTATCAAAATTTCACTTACCTGAAAGTCACATCAATGAGACAACTTCTCCGAAAACTTTAATTTAACAAAAATCCAGATCGCCGGAGCTTTACTCTAGGAAACTAACCATTTGGCCACCATGGTGAACTTTGCCCCTTTCCCCACTATAGTGCAATCTTGGAGTTGGTATACTTAGGGAGGTGATGGTGAAGCCCCCCCAATATATGTGGGTTTAATTTGCTTCCATTTTTCTTTTTTTTTTTTTTGTGGTGGCAAGTGGTTAGTTTCCTGGAATAAAACTCTGGTGATTCGAATTTTCATTAAAATAAAGTTTTCAGTGAAGTCATCTCCTGGATGTGATTTTCAGGCAAGTGACATTTCGATGATACAAAGTAGATCCATATATATATATATATATATATATATATATATATATATATATATGATTCCCCTTCACAATCTGGAATTACTGAATGCTCGAAATTCAGTAACTCGAGACTGTAAAGTCTAAAATGCAAAAGGGCGAATCTGCATAAGCGCAAATTCAAATATCTTGAATTTGCGCTTATGCATGTCAGCTATGGGACGGGAAGTGTGTGAGTTGGGATGTTTTACGGAAGTGAAGGTAAGTGAGTGTATGTGTGTGTTTTGTACTTTGTGCGTGTGGGTTAGGGTAGGGAGGTGGGAGTATGAGTGTGAGTGCTGGATGTGTCTGTGTATGTGTGATGTGTTTGTGTGTGTGCGAGGCAGTTTAAAATGTCTGTGTGGTGTTTTTTTTTTTTTTTTGTGCATTAGTGCGATCTCGGAGTTAGAATATATAAGTTGGGGGTGTGGGGGGAGCAGGGGGGCTTGCCTCCCTGCGTACATGTAGTGTAGGGCTTGTAGTTTATGTTATGTGGGTTGTATGGTGTGCATGTTGTGTGGTGTATGTGTTCTGTATGTTCGGGTTTTTTTGTTTTCGTGCTTGTGGGTTTCGGGATTTTTTGTTGGTTCGACTTTATAATTTCGAGCAATTCGATATTATGAAGGGGAACCATACATATATATATATATATATATATATATATATATATATATATATATACACACACACACATATATATTGTTTTTTTTCTTTTAATATTAAAACTGGAGAAGTCATATTTTAAAAAAATCACTTATCTGGTTGGATGTTTAAATTTCAACAAAACCATTTGGTACTCAAATGTCTGGATAGCTAATGCAAATTTTAAAGAAAAATAAAATTCACTGCAACAATTCAAAAGCATTTCATTCCCTCAATATGGGACTGGCTGTCCCTCTAGCAACTACCTTGCTACTTGGATATATTAACGCTAAGATCACTGGACACTGAAGTCCAGGAAAGGAAATCCTCCAAGCATACCTCCCAATTGTCCTGATTTTTGCAGAATATCCAGATATTTGTCATGCATTTTTAGTTGTTGCTCATAAAATTTGTGGTTTTCTGGTTAATCACTGGGGACTGAAGTCACTAAATAATGACAAAAACTTGAGTTTCAGACTTAATATCCTTCAGAAAATGCATGCTAACAAAAAAAAAAAAAAGATTATAAGAGCAGTCTTTAAAATCTGTACTTATTTTTGGGCCTATGTTACCACATTGTTTTATGCTCTGTCTAGATTTCTTGCACTGACAGGTTGAGAGGTATGCCTTCAAGACAGTGCCATCTCAAGATGAGCATACAATAAAATACAGTTAGTCTTAAACTAACATGTCTTGCAGTTGTGCTCTGATCCCAGTTATCTGCATATTTTTACATTCCTACAGAAGATTCCTCTAATGTTCACAGATAAAACCTTGACAATCAGCCAGCAGACTATCACATACCTACCCAATAACCACACAGTGCCCAGGTGAGAATCAAACCCTGCACTGTGTGTCTGTGAGGTAAACACCTTTACCATTATGCCAATGTAATGTAAAGAGAATAAGGAGACCTGGAAAGATAAACAAAAAGAGGTTATATATACTGTAAAGTGTGTAGTTAGCAGGAAGCACTAACTTGTGAATGTAAGCATGTCATGTAATCGTATGCAATTTCCTGTGAATGCAAAAACAGCAAGTGCTGTTTGTCAAAAATTACTTTCACAGAGAGTGGAGTTTGCTTTTTACTCCACTGCCGTGCTACCTCGGAGTTGGCATATGTAAGTATGGGAGGTGTGTGGGGGTGCTGGGGAGTTGTTCATTGAACATCGAACATTTTCATTTTTTTTCCATTCGCCAACATTTACTTCAATTAATTAACATGAATCTGTTGTGAGCTGCCCTTGCTGGCTGCCGTTGTTAAGAAAATAGGATTCATTAAGGATAAGCTGATGAACAGAAAAGGAGAAGCATTAACATGATGATTAATAAAGGAAGAAAGTTGGGGATGCCATAGGACCAAAGAGAATGAAAGGGAAAATAAACAAAAGCAGATTCGAAGCACAGTATTTACAAATGTGAAGATGGTAACAGAATGAAATAAGAATAGTTTTAAGAAATGGAGACAGAGTTATGGGGTCCAGAGTATTTTGTTTTGCCATCAGGGTCAGCAGTGGTAAAAGTAAATTATTATTAATATAATGCTACTCTGGCAAATAATTCTGATATTCTGGTCCAGAAGGAAGGCAAGAACAAAAGGGACAGTGCATAATAAATAGACTGAAAAGGAACAGTTAAGAGGAAGACAAAGAAATAAAAAGGCAGGAAGGAAAGAAAGGCAAATAGTGGGCAAATGAGATTGTGCATTACCATGATTTAATGAATATACTATGAGGAATGGTAGAGACTGACATTTCAATTCTTATTAAGACAGAATATTTCTATTATTCCCATACAGGAGACATGGCATGGTGTGATAAAATTCCTATTTGAAATACAGGCAGTTACAGTCAGCATGGGAGGACTGGGCAGACAACACCAGAATCTTCTAAATATGGAGTTTACTGTAATAAATTCATTTGTAGAAGTAAAGGAAAGGAGGAGCCTGTTGACAGGAAGGAATAAGGTAATCAATTTGCATGGAGAGTCTACAAAAGTGAACAGATTTGAGTAGTTGCAAGGTATTATGCTTTTTTAAAATCCAAGAAGAGTGATTATTTAAGAATACAATTTAATGCCAACATAAACTCAGAACTGATGAAGAAGAAGTTTTACACTGATATGTGTAGTTGATAAGCATTACTCATACAATGAAGATATAAGACAGCTAGCTATTAAGAAATAAGAACTCTTCACATTTTACTTAGGATGTCATAGAGTAGCTGCCAAAGAAAACAAAAGAATAAACATTTTAGCGGCATACTGGTGCAATTTATAGCAATCATCAGATAACCAGATTTTATACAGCTGTATGTAGAAACTGCATTAGAGTAATGTGACTTCTGGAGATACTTTTACAATTACAGGATGTTTTTCTGGAGTTGCACCAATTACCAATTTTATACTTCACTCTTACTACTAACCCTTTTAAACAAGGACAATAATTATACAGGAAACATCCAAAACAAAGTGAAGGCCTCTGTTATCTTCTTCCTAACGTTAATGACCTCAAACAAGACAATAATAAGCAAGAAATAATGCCTGACAGGGTGTGTGTTAATGTGTAATTAACACCTGTCCAGTGCATACCTCTCAACCTGGAAATATCAAAAGTCTGGACAAAGGCCCATGAAAAATAGGTACAAATCTATATGCTGAGTAACATAACATTTACATACATAAGTATGTAACCCCGCCCACTCCAACAGAATTGTGGGATACAAACTTTCAAACACAAACTGAAGAACACACAAGCAAAATATGTCCCCAGCACAATCTCTGCAGAAGTAAAGGTCATCTAAATAATTCCACATTAAAGAGATCTGTAAGATCTGTAACTAATGAAGTGGTTTCTGCTAGCAAACAATTTTATATTTCATTGTTTCATCTGCAAATAAAGTGCCTGAAAATCAAAGAAGCAAGGGGGTATAGTCCTTCCCAAATAATGTCGCTATACTCAGTTGAGTGAGCAAATGAAATAGGTCAGGGAGGAGTGTCCAAACACAAATTTGCAGCGAGGCGGGCAATTCTAAAGCCACCAAGTTTAAGAGTACACCACCACTAGGGATGGATGGTAGGAAACAAACTGCAGAGAGAGAGAGAGAGACCACAATATTCAACTAATAGGTTCATAGGTAGGTACTAGGCTATTGGCCCTAGGGCCTATACAAGCCTAGCCAAAAAGGTACCCTGGCTTTCGCCACCCAAGGAAATTAATAGTGAAACAAATAAATACATGCAGTAGAGGTTTAACTATCACTGAAACAGTGCAAGTGCAACAAAGTATGCTTATATCAGCTTGTATGTCCAGACGGTTGTAGATCAGCCACAGGTAGCTATACAGCTCTGCCTCTAAGCACAAATACCTCAGTCACAGCCAGACCATAATATACAATACATGTTGCCTGTATATAGGATAGCATGCAGATTTCAGTTGCCAAATGTTCCTATTACTGTTTCTGTTATTATTATTATTATTATTATTATTATTATTATTATGTCTCTGGAAGTCTGGATACAATCATAGTTTGGCACCTTGGAATGCTACTGAAAATGGCATTTCACTGCTAGATCATCCCGATTAAAAACTGAAGTTAAGTCAGTACTATCAAAGGTGACTATTTCCAAATATGGGTTGAAATTTAGTGCCATAGAACCATTATTTTACTTACAGATGAAGGAATTTCCTCAAAAACAACTCTTAGGCAAGAAAGCAAACTGGGATACTCTTTTACCTACAGCTTTCACAACAGTAAAGAAAAAAGGAGAAGGCAATATGATACAGTGCATTGTGGGAAAAGAAGAGTGCAGCTGGCAGCCTGGGAAAGTTTTACTTGCCAATTTGTCCTGGTGGTGGAGGCAAAAAAAGTCCCGATTATGAGTACAGATGGACCTCTCTTATCACAGTGCTTCTCCAAACTGCCTAGAGGTATGTGTACAGGCAACGTGTGTGCATCCTGTATGAACTAGTGTTCAGTCCAGGATAACTTGCCAGCTTTACACCTGCTGCGTATTAGTAGAGGGGATGAGTACCCACTATCCTGATCACAATAAAGCAGGCACTGAAAATACAATGCATTTCTAAACATAAGATAGCCCTTCAAAAATAGGCATCCTAAAAGAAGTGAAAAGCAGGCCACAAACTATCTCTTTAGAAAAGAGAAAATGGCTTTAGGGCACAGTTAATCAGCACTTTATATTGCTGTACAATAAAATAACTTTGAACTAGTACTATACTAATCTGAAAAATGTCAATTAAACACAAACATATGCACTGTTTCACAGAAATGTGTATACACCTCATTCTCTATTGGTTAAACACTAGCAATACATTGCTTAGAAACTAAACCTTGTTATGTAATGCATGGCATGAGTTAGACATCTGTATGTTACAAAAACATACATGATTGCTGCTTTATGAAGCTTCATCAATCAGAACTGGGCCATTCATAAAAAAAAAACATCCTCAGAGGCAGAACTTACTTTCAAAATAAATAAATGTGCGTTTATCCAAAAAACATTTTAAGAAAAAAACAAAAACTGCTCACACTTTCAAACTATTCATGATGTGACTGAAATAAGTGCAGTGTCTCTCTGACTGGATTGTATTTTCTACTCAATATACAAGGTATATCCGTGTTTACTCAGTATAGACCTGTTTTTCTCTGTGCTAAGAAAATCTTGCATTTTTGTAAAAATAAATTTGATATTGACAGGTTTGTGTTAGCAGTGTCACTTACTTCAACTATATGCAGAATCACTTCAGCTTTTTGCAAGAAAGAAAGTACCGTTACCACACCAAATGCTTGCGGCACAAAAGAACACACTTAAAACTAGCGTGGCCATCAATAAATGCTTACGGCACAAAAGAACACACTTAAAACTATTGCGACTATCAATAAATGCTTGTGGCACAAAGGAACACACTTAAAACTAGCGTGACCACAACCATCAGTAAATGTGAAACAAGTCAAATGCTCAACTAATGCGACTCAACCATTATCAGAGCTCCTAAGCTAAAGCGTTTTTTTTTTTTTTTTTAATTGTTGTTCTCCTTACCCATAACAGCTGGGGAAATGCATGCACGGCTCGCATGCTGATGACTGAAACAAACAGTGAATGCCTTGAGCCCTCACCTCAGCCAATTCCGTCAGGCTGGCAGGTTGCTGACATCATCACGCGTGCCTCTGCACACGATGACGTCAGGCCAAGAAGCCGGAAAAAAAATAATTTAAAAAACAGCCGGGAAACTCTGAAATTAAGGAGTGCCACTCGGGAATCGTGGCACCCCATTATTTAGACCTCAAAACCGGTAAAAAACAAGAAATTCGGTATGGTTGAGAGGTATGGCCCAATGGTGTTATGAGGCCCGACGCTGCAGGCGAAAGGCCTCTACACCCCTGGAAGGGTGTTAATTACACATTAACACACACTGTCAGGCATTACTGTGCTTGCAGAATGGGCTCTCTGTAAAATTGTTGTGTTTTACTTGCTTATTTATTTTTTTAAGTACTACATTATTTTTTTATATATTTTTAATGTAAAATAATTCCTCCACCTAATGTTTCAAACTTGCTGAAATATATGTCAATGGTCTTGGAGGAAGCATTGTATATCAAACATATATAAAAAATAATATAGTGCTTAAAAAATAATAAGCAAGTAAAACAGAGCAATTTTACATAGAGCCCATTCTCGCTCTCATAAACACACACACACTCACACACTCACACACACACACACACACACACACACTCACACACTCACACTGTTCTGCTTTCATACACACATTCACTCACACAAGATCAGTCTCACCCTCTTTCTCAATCTCTCACAGTCTTCAGCTGCTTTTATACATGCATGCAGTCACACAAGACTGCTCTCACTCTCGATCTCTCACACACACAGTCTCCTATGATTTCATACAGGCATTCAGCCACATAACATCACTCTCACTTTCTCTCTCACTCTCTCGATCTCTCACACACAGACACAGACACAGACACACACACACACACACACACACACACACACACACACACACACACACACACACACACACACACACACAGTTTCTCACTCTTTTTTTTGTTTGTTTTACATTTTATGCTTGCTAAACAGCAGAACTGCTGCTTAGCGAGTGTAAAAATAATGGCGACTGTTAAGATTTTTTTGCAGTCTGAGCTTCAAGGCAGCTTGATATGGTGCCGTGTAATGGGCATTACTTGTACATTAATACCCTGCTGGAGAACATTTGTTCTCCAATCAGGGTGTTGATGTACAGTTTCAAACACAGATCCCCTGAATCTGGATAAAGTAACCAACGATAAAAGTATAATATTCCAAAAAGCCAACAACTCGTTGGAATACACACAGCAAAACAATGCTTTAATACAAAATAGTAAAAATATAAAACATCTGAGGAAGCAGAGAGGACTCTGTGAAAGCGCTCACGTTTTATATTTTTACTATTTTGTATTAAAGTGTTGTTTTGCCGTGTGTATTCCAACGAGTTGTTGGGTTTTTTGGAATGTTGATGTACAGTTTGCCCATACTCTAATAAGTATTAAAGCAACTTTTCTAAGCATTAACACAAAATATACCACCCCAAAGCAAACAAAAGTTATTACACTTGTTGCACACTGCGGAAATCAAAACTACATGCCATTTTCACATTTTCTTTTACCATAATGTATACTGGATAGCATCTGACAGTCTTTTTATCACTGAAGTTTCATGAAAAATAATCTCAACACAAAACTCAGACTTCCTTCACAAATTCTTATAATTTTCTCCAGTTATGTTGTGGGATGGAACTTACAAAACAGGAAAATATATGAGTCAAATATCAAAACACTAAATCCTTGAATTGCTGTATGACATGACTGTCTAAGGATTCCAAAGCCCTTTCCACCACTGAAATTATTTGTCGCTATCATTCAGCAGCAGCAGCAAGTCTATATCCTTCTTATATTATCAGTGGAAGTCGAAACAAAGTACTACATTAAAGAAATTTCACAATAAACTGAAATTAACAGTTTATAGGTATGTTCACTACAAAAAGCATTCTCATGAATGTATAGCAAGGGAAAGTAAAACAGCCTTGGATGCAGAAAATGGCTAGACTATAGGATAACTTGTTTAACTGCCTGAATAGTGCCTATAATGGTCGTTATACCTACACCTCTTTGAGGCATGCTCTTCTGAATGGTCTTTTCTCAGGTGTTTTTAATCACAGCTCATTTTACAACAACTAGTTGGATTCTGAGAGCCAGCAGTGCACTTTCAGTGTTTGTTTTCACTTTTCAGCACTGAGGTGTGACCATGAAGTTGTGGAGGGGGCAAGACCCAGACATGGGAATGAATGAAGGGGGTTTGTCTTCTTGAAAAAAAAAAAATGTATTTTTTATTGCTTTTCAAGTTACACTTTTGTATTATAACAAACTGACACAGCATCACTCATACCTGTGCCTCTCAAATGAATTTACAGAACCCAAAATTAAGTAAACGGTGGTGGTCAATATAGCATTTTTCAATTTCACCCCAACAGCCATCCAAAATCTATCTGAACTATGAAAATGCTTAAAATGAGCTGAGATAATTAGAAGGATGGAAGTAAGAATGGAAGAAGGAGATTAGAAGGGATTTGGTGGGGTTAAATGGATCTATAACCAGTTCAAGTGGACATGTATATGTCTAGTAGCAGAATCTTTTTTCTGTATGCTTTTTCCATCCACACCAACCAGTTATTGAGCCGCCCTACTGGTCTTGAGCCCAGGTACCTACTCCATGTTACAACTCAGTATAAATAGGAAATATGCACAAGAAAAGCAGGCTTCTTGGATCTTTACAACACATTTAGTACTTCTGTTTGGGTTGTGACATAAAACTATACACACACTGTTTGGGGTAGTTTTATTTTTTCATTTTCTAATTTTATAGCAAAACCTCAAAAAAGCTGTGAAGTAAATGTATAGTGATAATGATTGACTTGTGTAGGCAGAAACAGCAGCTTGGAAGCTGTTTAATTCTACTGATAGGGAAAGCAGCAATTATATATTGAGAACCACAATATGACACAAAAAAGGAAAGCAAACAAGTAAGCAAATAAACAGAAACAAGCACTTGTGTATCCAAGTAAAAGAATAGAAAGGAAAGACTTCCTGGGCATTTTGTCTTTTTTTTCAGCAATAAGATATGAGGGCTCTTTGTCATATTTTATATTTATAGTTAAATGTACTTCATAATCTTTCAAATCATGTTACATTTAACATGTGGACTTTGCATGTCTTGCTAAGCAAAGAACATTCAATTCTCACAGTCTTTGCATAAGTTTTAATACAAATGTTGCAATCCAAAGTGCTGAGGCTCTAAATCCTGAGACTCTAAATCCTATAGGGAATTTCATGCTCAGTGATGATTAGGACATTGGAAGCAGTGAACTAGCTCTTTTAATGGTACATTTGACAAAGGAAATACTGGAAAGGGAATTATTACACTTATAATATGATTTCCCGGAGCCTTTATGCAGCCAAATACCACAGTCTTCCTTCCAGAAGAAATACTGCAAGTTCTTTAACACTGCTAGGTCAGCAAGGTCTTGACAGAAACAGTCAATAAACTTGACTTATGAAGATTACATGCCAGAGTCCACTAATCAATACACAACATTAGTTAAATTGGGAAAAAATCTTTGGAATCAGATGCAGTACATCATTTTATAAATCTTTTCAGAAGGGCTATGTTAAGTACTCTTATTTCTAAAGACATCTTGAGCTGAAAGGTTTCCGTGGATATCTTAAGGAAACACATTTAAGTGTCACCTACGCATGTGAAACTCAAATGTGTTGTGAAGCATTATAACAGGAAAAGGGCATCGAATATAGTAATATTGCTGTACAAATTGTAAGGGACTGCCATTAAAGAATTAAAACAACCCACCGGAGACTGCCTGGAAGAAGTCCTATGTACCTCAAGCTATGCAGTTCTCTAATACTGAAGTGTGCTGGATTCCACTTCAGCATTCTACTGCTCAAGCCAAAAGGAAGTGCAGATACAACCGATGCAGGCAAACAATACATGTTTTTATGGGTGGGGTTACTTCTACAGGTGTCTAAAACATATCCAGGAGCATCAGAACTATCAAATTTACACAGCTCTTCCCCAGTGAAGGTCGTAACAGCTCCTCGGCCAAAAATTTCCCTACTTGATGCATCCTAACAAACAGTGCAAACCCAAGATGCATGTTTCATATCTCAGTTCTATCCAGTCTTACAAGCCACAGTTTAAAAAACGTATGAGAATACACTTTGATGATGTATACAACAATGGACTGAAAATTATTACGTGTTCAGTTTTACAAGTAAGCCAGTTGCTTAAAGACTGGTTAATGGAAAAAAATCCAGCAATGTTACTAACACTGAGCTGCAACAAATCCCATTGTCATATTTAAACTGATGGATAAAACAAACTGGTTCTAAATGCACATACATATTCTATATTCTTTGCAATCTACTGAGACAAACTTAAAACAATGGTGTACAGACTAAGTGGCAGAAATTGTAAAGTGGACTTTAGTTTCACCAGTGACAATAATTTAACTTTTGGGGAGCATAAAATGAAAGTGTACAAAATATACAGCAAATTTTGGACAGCTTATGAAAACTATTTTCTGAAATATAAGAGATACGTAGGTCCCAATATATTTTACTCTGCTTCATTCATACCTGAAAATAGAATATGACACACAGTTCTGGCTACTGTTTGCAAAATGGTATAATACATTCAGAAAAAAATACAAAGGTCGCTGTATGATACAATAAGCAATATGGAAAGGTCAGTTCTACAATCTATACATTTATGTCAAACATTCTGAAGAACTTAGGAGACGCACTATATGGCTGAAAAAGGTATATAATGATCTATCTTGTGTATTATTATTAATGTGCAAGAATGAAACCGAAACTTAAAAAGAGCCAGGGCCAGAATGGCTCCTTTAATGAAGCCAAACTGATACTGAAAAGCTAGAGTGGAAAAGGCTGTGAAAGAGATGGAATAAAATTACTCTATTCTTGGGTCAATAATTAGATAAAATGTGAAATGGCCTGTATAGGCCCCAAGTTTAGCTACCATAACACACTGATCATGGAACACTGAATAAATATACTGGACAACTACATGAGTGATTATATATATTATATATATATAAATATATACATATATACACATCTCCGCGCACACACACACACACACACACACACACACACACACACACACACACATATATATCAATGCCTGTTCAAGGGACACCAATTTGATCAATCAGGTAAGTGGAATAACTGACTAAATGTTAGAAGTGGGTTCAGAAATTGTGCATTAAATTAAGATAACAAACACATTTTTATTGTCACATTCTAAGTTGATTGTGTGAGAGAGAGTAAAATGAGTGATTCTTGTTTTGTTCCACTATTACTGTCATAAAAATTATCTTAATTTCAAAACAAATAGCTCTGTCTGTCTTCACATGTTCAACATTTAAAAATGGATGTCGATTAGTTGTTCAGTTGAATCTAACAACTTGTGTCCTCAAGGTCTTTACTATGCAAGGTTTGTCTTTCAAGAAATGCTTCTTTAAGTGCTTGCAATTTCATGTTTGTTACTTTCGTAGTCCTCTCTGTCCACCTTAATCTCTGCTACCCCTTTTTGCCTTTGATCTTTCCTGGCATCTGTTTCTTCTCTAGTAAATCTTGTCTTCGTATTACGTAGCCAAAGTATATGAGTTTTAGTTTTACTATTACCCCTTCCGGTGAACAGGCCAGATTTATTTCCTAAAGTATTGACGAGTTAGAAACTCTTGCAGCCTAGAGAACTATCAAGTTTCCTCCAACATCAGCGTTCAAAATCATCAGTTTTCTGGTAGTCCACTTCTCAGAGTCATATACTATTACTAGATTAACCATAGATTTTACTGCACACATCTTTGTTGACAATATGATGCAATTACTCTTTAAAACCTTATTCAAATTTGCCATAGCGTTCCTTTCAAAAAAGCAAACATCTTTTAATTTTATGGCTGCAAACACCATCTGCAGAGATCTATCAGCCTAAGAAAATAAAATATGTCACTGCCTCCACTTCAACATCGACTTTAAAAACTGATAGGGCAAGAGGATACAATTTTAGCTTTTTTATGCTGAATGATAAAGCCGGTTTCCCTTTCACCTTCATCAACAGGCTCCTGAACTCTTCCTCACATTCAACCATTATAATGCTATTGTCTGCATGAAGTTACCAATATTTTTTCCTGCAATTTTGATTCTAGCATCTGATTTTCTAACCCAGCATTTCACATGATATAGTCTGCATGTAAATTAAGTAAGTTGGGTGACAATATACAGCCTCCTTCTCCAATCTTGGACCAATTAGTTAAACAATATTCCATTACAACTGGTGCTTCTTGTTCTGCACACAGATTTCTAATAAGGCAAATAATTTGACCCAGAATCCCCATTTTTCTATGCACTTGCAAAGTAGAATATTCATTAAAGTAGAAGTAAATATTCTTCTAGAACTCACCTGCTTTCTACCTGATCCAGCAGGATTCGACAATTTGATCTGTGGTGCCTTTGCACCTTGTAAAATAAGTCTGCATAGCTAGACATTCATGTTTTATATACTGATATAGTCCAGCTTAAAGGATCTTACACATTACTTTGCTAGCATGTGAAACATAACAAACAATCTTTAGCATTGCCCTATTTAGGATTTAAATATAAATTGATTTTTCCAATCTACTAGCCGTTTTTGTGTTTCCACATTCAACTTGAATTCCATAACTTCCTGCATCTTTCTTCTTAATACAGTTTTCTAATATCCATTTCAGTTCACTCTTCAGGATGTCTGACTCTAGATCAGAGAATACACATTTGCATGTATTAGTGAAAATAGGGCACTTCTTATGTAGTTCTTCTATATATTCTTGCTGCCTCTTTTTAATATCTATTGCTTCGTTTAGGTTCCTCACACCTTTGTCTTTTATCATGCCAGTTTTTACCTGGAAATTTTCCTTAATATCGTCACCAATTTCCTCATACAAAACTGTTGTCCTTCCCTTTGCATTGTCTTCTTCCATTTTCTTATAATATACCTACTTATCTCTCCTTGCTATTGTATGAAACTCAGAATTCACTTTGAAATATTTTTCCTGTCTCCTTTGTCTTTTGCTCTCCTTTTTTTCCTGCATCACTTCTAAAGCCTCCACAGGTAGCCATTTTGCCTTATTAATCCTTTTTCTATTCAGAATGTTTTTTGACGCCACCTCCTGGACAATATCACAAACTTATGTCCATGGTTCTTCAGGTGCTCTACCTACCAGGTCTAATTCCTTAAATCTGTTCCTCACCTCCACTACATACTTACTTGGGAATACTGCTGAACTTGTATCTCACTGGTGTAGATGTGTTTCTTGCTTTTCTTTAATTTTATTCTAAACACTGAAATAAAAGGCTGATAGTCTGAGGCACAGTCCACTCCAGATCTTGTTTTTTGCACAGATCTCTTCCATCTCTGACTGCAAAGTGCATAGTCAATATGGCTTCGATATTGATAGTCTGGTGATAGTTATGTGCAAAGTTGTCTCTTCAGGATGTCAAAACAGAGTGCTTGCATTGACCAGTGAATTATCTTAGCAGAATTCTCCTCATGGACTTGCCAATTATCCCGGCTGTACTTTGACTACCAATATTAGCATTCCAATCCCTAGTAGCAATTTCCAAAACTTGCTGCAAGTCTTCATATAACTGGGTAACCTCCTCCTCTTCAGCATCTGTAGTTGGACCATAAACTTGTATCACTGTAATGCTGAATGACTGAACTTGCAGTCTACTTGCAATCAGTCTGTCTTTGTTTGGGTTGTAACCAAACACTACTTTTGACACCATTTTATTAATTACAAGGGCTACTCCATTTCTTCTATAACATTATTGACCACAGAAAAAAATGACTTGATTATGTAATGTAAAATGACACATTCCATTCAGTTTTAGTTCACTAATTCCCACAATGTTAATGTTTATTTTTATGCATATACACCTATATATTTATTTTGCACACCACACATATATATATATATATATATATATATATATATATATATATACACACACATAAATAATAGATAGATCCCTATCTAAACATTGAAGTTTCATAGTAACCAATGTTATAACATTCAACAGGGAACATCGAAAACCCTGAACAAAAATCTAAACAAACACAAAACCAACTTTTTTGCAAGGGGGCAAGCCCCCTATACCCTGATGTGGGGACTGCACCTACCACACCACTTCAAATTATATATACAAACCGTGAGATTACCAAGGGGCAAAACTCCAGTTCCCACTGTACCATAATCCCAAACAATGATGGTCTTTCTTGTTTGATATTCTGGGTTTTAACTGTTTCAGGTTTGATGTTATAATGTTCGTTGTTGTGAATGTTCGATGTTTAGATAGGGATCCATACATCTACACACACACACACACACACACATACACGTATGTAGAGAAATTCACAGACAGTCAAGTGGACAATCGTTAACTTGTTGGTAGATAAATGGTTGTTAAAACATACTAAACAGCACAAAAAATTGAATAAACAAGAACCACTGAAAAAAAGGCTTTTCTGAAGGTGGCAAACTCCCTATACCACCCACAGCCCCTTGATATTCACCATCTTTGAGATAATCAACTGTGAGGAAAACAGAAAAGTCTCTAAACCCTGGGGGGGGGGGGGGTCCATCAAGCCAATCTCACACTAAGTCCCAAATCAGTCAACCCAAACAATGACAGAATGACCAGCTTTCATTCAACAAGTTGTACATTGGCCAAATCAGTACTTGAGATTGGAGGAAACTTTTAAAGTTTTTTTTTTTTTTTTGGTTAAGGATAGTAGCAAACAAAGGGGATACAGAAAACAAAACTCCAATCTATTCTCCAGGTTCCAAATTTCATTTCACTGTTACAGTACTGGTAGATTTTTCCAGTGTCCAGTACACTGTTATGCCTTCAGCAATTCCTTCCCACCCAAAACGCTGGGTAACTCCATTAGGCTTGCATCACAGATCAACACTCCTCTTCCTCCTTCACCTCCCTGAATAGGTTAAATCCCCTGTCCCTTCTTCAGGATTCAGCATAGGGAGAGCATCCCTGTACTCTGGGATAAGGACAGCTTCATGCATGCACACTCAGAGGCCTCAAATATGAACTCTGAAATCTACCTGTTTGCAGGTTAATGGGCTTGAAAAACCTCTTCCTACAACTGGTTCCCTTCACCATCGTGTCTTGTTCCCATCTTAAAACCACAGTGCTCTCTAGGGTCAGCAGCCATCATTATGCCACATGCAGCCCCCCCCCCCCCCCCTACAAGAGCTACTGTTTTGAGCACCAGCAGAAGGGATGCATACCCAAGACAGCCCATCTGCATTAAAGTGTCTGCATCTTGGAAGACGTAGACTTTTAAACCTGTAGGCCTGGATGGTCAATGTGTACTGAAACACTTTAGATTTACTGTCTTTCTGAAGTTACTAGAAGTCCTTAAAGACCTATCAGGTCTGGAAACCAGTGCTATGGAACTGTTCTACTCACTCTGCAATACTTTTATGGCCTGAAGTTTAAACATTTTCTGTACCTCTTCCCTATCTGCTTAGCACTGGGTCTGTGATATCAGGTATGGTTTCAAATGCCCATTCACACCAGGTACAGTTTCTATCTTGTGCTGGATTAATCTGGTTAGACCAATAAACTCTAAGTCCTTATTTCTGAGTACAAATTCTTTCAATTGTTGATTCTGAGATACTGATCATGTCTCACTTTTTCTACTTCAGGACATGCTGTGGAAATGTTAACATCTTCTGGAAGCATATTTACTACACAAACTTCACTTCTCTTTAAGGTCTCAGAACATCTATTTGATATAACTCTTCTGATGACCTATTTCCTGGAAAATTCATATTATATTTCACTTCACATACTCTTTCTGCAACTTCAAAATGTCCTTGACACTTTGCAAGGAACCTATTTTCAGTAGTGGATATTAACTGAAATACTTGTTCTCTTACTATAAGCATTCCAGGTCTAGACCTGCCCTGCAGATCTGAAAAATGCTTTATCATGCTTTTTTTAAGTTGGAATTTTCCTCCATATGTCTTACTTTTACTACATGTACCAAGCCAAGGTAATTTCTACCATAAAGTCGTCCAAATGATGTGAATCCAACAGGGGCTTGGAGTATTTCCTTTAAAGTAAAGACAAGGTATGGGAATAAATGGTCCTAGTTTTAACCCATCCCCATCTAAAACCTTTTGTAACATAAATTTTAAAGCTTTATTAAAGTGTTCTACAAGCCCATTTATTTGGGGGTGGTATCGGATTTCCTTTGCTGGTTTACTTTAAATAATTAACAGAGTATATGCATTAGTCTCGACATGAATGTCGTGCCTTGGTCAGTAAGAATATTTTAAAGCACTACTGCACAATGGAAAAGCAGTACTAGCTCTTTTGCTATGATCTTTGTGTTGACTCTTCATACGGAAAATGCCTCAAGAAATATCGTTGCAAAATCAACAATTACTAGGATATGTTGATGACCCTTATTTAGTTTTCCAAGTGGAACCACAGTGTCCACTTGCATGCATTCATGTGGTATATCCACAACGGGTAACAGCATCAAAGGGTTCTTCCTCCCAGCACTAGATACAAACACTTGACATTCTGGACAATCTGCAATTTTCCATGTAATTTACAATATCAGGATAGTAGCAGCTAGATGGAATCTTAACTTCTGTTTATCCATTCCTAAATGACTATCCAAAATATGGCAACATGTAATAAATGGTCTTTGAAATAATCAGCAGCTTAGTATCTGTTATCTGTCTTTGACCACCATGCAGAGCAGTTAATTTCTTAATTCAAAGTATGCATATGAAATGGAGGTATTCTTGCTATATCTATCTAGTATTATTTAGCATATTATCTTCCCAATGGGCTAGTTTTAAACTGACATGGCTTATCTGAAGGGGCAGAAGATTGCACAATCCAAACCCACCATTAATTCTAGAAAATGCAAGGACCACAAAAGGACATACAGAACAGCTACTGCATGGGAAAGTGCCCTTGAGGGATAAATCAAGGATAGATAAAGTTAATGTTGTTGTTGTTATCTTTCGGCTTTTCCCAGTTAGGGGGTCGCCACAGCGGAACTCCGGTCCACTAATGATTGGCAGTAGATTTTCACGGTGCCGAGTTGCCAGCTCAACGCCCAACCTTCAATGAAGGCACACCCATTCACGCATGTCTTTTGGAACAACACTCGACCCGTGGGATCGATAAAGTTAATGATGTTCTAAAATATCTATTAATGTAACTCCAAACTCTTACACAATAAAATATATCAGGGTATACCGTATAAAAATATACTATACACTTGATCCACCACTGATATAGTCTAACATTGTCAATGTTTTCAACTATAATGACAAGTCATTGTATTCCATTGCAAAACAAACTGAATTTCCTTTTCCTAAGGAAAGCTCTCATGTAGATCCCTTTGACATATGTGAAGATTATCTACTCTGCTACATACCTGTCATATTCTACACATGGCTTTAACATGAGAGAAGCAGCTACCCAACCAATAATCGTTTAATTTATAATTTCCATCAGAGCCTCTTTTCAAAAGCATCAGTATTAAAGACTTACTCTCGTGGACAAACTCATTTCTAGAACTGCAGAATCTTCTAAATCTTGAAAACCTACATTTTGGAATTGAGACTTGAACCTGTGGGAGCTATGGCTGGTGCTACACAACATATTTATTGCTAAGAAAGATTTGGAAGATTTCTTAAAAGCTCTGCTTTTAATAAAAAACAATGAAATCCTACATTAAAGTAGGTTAAAAATCTGATTTCTACTGGATGGCTTTCATTAGTTAAATCAAAACCAGACCTATTATTTTTAGAGAGGCTATAAAGAATGAATATCATTCCTCTCACTCTTAAATAGATATGAAGATATCCTCCCTGGCATATGCTTCTTTAGTTATGGCTTTGTTTGAATTAGAAAATGTTTATATTACAGAATTTTGCAAGAAGAAAGTAAACACATTACTATAATTTTTATTAATAATTTAATATTTTACTATAGTACAAATGACTGCCTAAACCAAGATGGAATCAGCAGCAAACAAGATAAAATGTTAAATTTAGTAACAGCAAAAAAAAAGTAGGTGATAAACAAAAAAATGAGATGCAATAGCAATATTCCTCTTATTTAGATTTGACTATTACTTCTTCCTTTATGTGTATAATCAAAGACCAGTTGACAAACAATAAAGACAATGCCACTATATAATGCTTACATGTTAGTCAAATTATTGCATTCTTTATCACTTTTTAACATTTTCTTGAAGTTAAATGCATAGCTAGAATTTGGGAAAAATAGTCATAGTGGTTAAATATACATGGCTAATTATAAGGTAACCAAGTACTTTTTATAATAATGCATAAAGCATCAAGAATATATTAGCAGTTACCTAACACTAACGGTTACACTTTAAAACATCTAACACTTATAACATCTAAATTCAAAACATCAAGACCACAACATCTAAAACCTATAACATCGAATCTCATAATATCAAAACTTTGCGTCACAACATCGAACACTACAAATCACATGAAAATAACATCGCCTCCACCTATAACACCACCAAACAAACACACTTTTTACTACATTTCTGTAGCCCCCCTGCAACTCCCATGAGGGGGGCTCAGCCCCCAATACCCTAACTCCAAGATCTCACTACAGTGGGAAAAAGTTAATTTCCTAACCCCACTGTATCGCGATCACCATAAAGAATGTACACATAATGTCTACTTCACTTACCTGTATGGCCTAAAAAACACATACACAGTGGCAAAATAAACACTATATAAATATTATAAATTCCTACACTATATAAATGAAAACTATATAAATACAAACAACACCATCTCCTACTGATACCACAAGAATAACAGATTAAACTATGACAATCACATGTTTCATGATTCACTATTCCATATTATACATTTTCGATGTTGTGAGTTTTAGATGTTTGGGGTTTTAGATGTTGTGGTCTCGATGTTTTGAATTTAGATGTTATGAGTTTTAAATGTTTTGAAGTGTAACCACACTAACATATATGTAACTGGGTGATGGTATTCAGTCTGAGAAGTCACAATAAACAATGTTATCAGTTCTGCAACCAAATTTCAAATATTCTAACAGTATACTGAGAATATGATGAGAAAGATTTTTAGTACTCTGAGTCGCTGGGCATGTTTATTTTGGCTTGCTTGACAAGTTTCCTGCTTTTTATTTATGATGGACCAAATTTGAAAATGCCTGCAGATTTTGATAACGAATGCATATCAATGACAGGTAAAAAAAAAAAAACAGAACAGAAAGATGCAATAGCCAAATATAAGCAGGAGGAACATTTCACTTTATTTTCCATGACTTTAAATCCACTTTAAATGATACATTGGCTGAAACTCAGAAAGATTTGTCATGAGATGGAAGCCTTAACCTGGCTGTTTTCTACCTTGTCGTAAGCATTTCCATTTTTAGAGTACCCTACTACTGAGGCTTACACAAAGGGCGGTCTCGTGGACACAACTGCATAATAATGTAGCAATCTGGGGTAGTGTCTAATGCTAATTAGTCATGTGTTCACCCCACAGAAATGGCAGTGGCTACTGAATTGCTTGGCTGCATAATTTAAAACTGAACTCCATCAAAAGACAGCAGTCCCCTATTCACTCTTAAGGAATCAATCACTGTGTAGGTAAGATCAGCGAAGACATGGGAGGGGGTTGTGTGTGTCTGTCTGTCTGTTTACATCTGTAGGGGCATGAATGAAGGTAGGTAAATGTGTATGTTTGACTGGATGGTCACACTGGGGGGGGGGTTGCAAAAAACTGAGACTCTAGATGTGTACGTGTGTGTGTGTGTGTGTGTGTGTGTGTGTGTGTGTGTGTGTGTGTGTGTGTGTGTGCGTGCACGCACGCTTGTGGATGAATGTGTAATTGTTACAGTAATTGTGATTGACTAGGGTGGGGGGGTCTTGTTTGTTCATGTTTTTTTTTGTGTGTGTGTGTGTGTATATATATATATATATATATATATATATATATATATATATACACACGAGCATATGTCTTGAAATGTCTGTGCATCTAAATGTGTATATGTACAAGTGTAGGAGGCTGCCTTTGCAAATGCGAGCGAGAGCACTACTGCCATGAATTTTTACAGTGCTACTGTTACCTAGAATATGATTCAGGCACATGCTAATGAGCCCATAATGAGATCTTTCACATTGTGGCCATATCTGTTTCCAAATGATACGTTCTCACTGTCACAGTAATTGGCTTGCATGTGGTAGGCAATTAATCTAAGCTATGAGCCTTTTTCTGAATCATAGGAATTATTTCTCAAACCATCTCCTGCATCTGCCACTGCACCTTAGTATAATACTCCCAGTACTCTGCAAGTCAGCAGTATTGACAAATGCTTGTTTTATCTTATTATGCTTATAGAATGCATATGTCATTATAATTTACTGACACAACTGATCAATATTCTAAACATCTATAAATGAAATATCATTTTAACAACCATTTTCAGGAATATAAGCATCGATTTGCTATCCAAAATGTTTTTTTTTTCTACTTAATATTACTAAACTATGTCCTACAATTCCTCCATATCCCTTACTATTAACAGGATATTTTAATTATTATGGGATCCACTCCCCTTAACATATGTTTAAACAACTGGTCCACACTTCTTGAATTTAGGGAGCCACACTGGGAGACATTGTTAAACTCTACACAACCCCCTGGTTTAAATGACCGAATGGCCATCAATAGCATACTGACACTCAACGCAGACACTATTTAATATGACAAGGGGCTTTGGATGTTGGAAACCATTTTATATTTATATGTATTTAAATTGTGCTTGCCAACCAAACTTGTTGCTTTGTTACTATTTGGGGAGTTCTGTGAATTGTTGCAGTTATCCAGTCGCTATTTATGGCAGATTAAATCAATATTATTTTTATACATTTTTTATACACTTATATTTTTAAGAAACTATTAAATGAACCACTATGGTTTTAATAGAGACATTTACTAAATCTTTTATCATAGACAAAACAATAAGAACCTTATTTATCTACAATGATATTTTTACTATTACTTTAACTGGTTAACTGGGTTTAATAAAGGGATTTGGAATATTTTAAAAAGGGAAGTGATGTGTGGAGTAGTAATCTGATGAACTTCCATTAACCATAATAAAGGAACGAAAGTGCTTATCTACTGTATGTTGTGGTCGTGGATTTCTTCTTGGCACAAATACCAGGTCTTATTTTTGGTTTTACATTTTTTCTAGTTTAACAGTGTTTTGTGATGTTTCAAAATAGTAATAATATTAATAACAATAATAATAATAATATTAAATACAAAAATTTACGTTTTTTTGCAAAACAACTAAATTATCTTTACTATGGCAAAAAAAGAGCATCACCATTTAGCAAACTTACTTAAAGTAACTTCCTCAAGAAAAAACAAAGGTTTATACTTCATTTTAAGCCATGCCTGCTAATGCAGTATCTAAAAAGCCTTCAATCCCTTTGCCACAAATGCAAATCATAAAGTCAGACAAGCACTTGTCTCTCAAGCTTCGAACCAAAACATAATAAGTGGAAGCATATTTGGCACTTAATAAACATATTATGCTGGGGTGCCATTCAACAAATTCTATTCCTACATGTAGGGAATGCCATTTAACAAAGCCAGACAACTTTGTCTGGTTGATGCATCAAAGCATAAATCTTCTCCACACTAATGCTCACTGCAGATGGTTCTATGGTTTATAGGCATACAGCCCTAACTTTAACCTAGCCACCCCAGGTGGATTAGTGGTCTAGATACATGGGAAGGTAGTAATTAATGACAGCTCACCATGCCAAGGCACTGTAGAAATGTGGTATGTGTCATGGGTACATGTCCTGCAACAACAATCTATAGTAGCGATCAGGAGAACTGGTGGGTGAAAGTGAAGGTTAGCAATGCCCTCACACCATGCCTGCCACATGGCATGCCCTGGAGTGGTTGCTGAGATGCACAAGGGGTGATAAGATGAATATAAAAAAGATTCAGCTAGGATAATAGTTCCAGTGCTCCAACTGTCGTTCTCACTGGTCATAGAAAAGATAAGCCAAGATATCAGAATGTGATTGATCAATAGGTAACAAGACCATAAAAATGTTTTAAAAAGATAGAAGTATTTCTAAAACTACAGCAGCTTTATGTCCTCTTGGGCCTCTGCTTACCAGACATAGTCTGTGTCACAGAATAAAGGCTGATAACATATAAATGATGCCGAAGTCCAGAATCTTAGCTACAAAATGTTAAGAAGTCAAAGGATTAATAAAAATGTTGGTGGAGATAAAAACTCTGTCTTGTATTCTTGGCCGTTTGTAAGCCCTGCAAATACCTGGGCATGAAATACTTGTCCCAAATGTTTATGTATAATAAAATAAAATAAAAAAAAAAAAAAAAGAAAATCCTAAAAATCTTTTGTGGCTACATATTTCCTGAATTTGTATTACTGATGGCTGAAACTACCATTCAGACAATATGTGGCAACTTTAAAAGACAGGCTGTTAGTTATCAGGGAGGCCTTAACACTGACCTGGGAAAAAATGGACATGACAACTACGTCTATCAAACTGCCAAATAATCATCAAGATAACATTATCAGACAAGACATTATATAAAAAGATACGGATGGCAAATTAAAATACTTCTATAGGCATACTGAAAGCATCTTTATGACAGCAAGATCAGATAAACCACCAGGTAAAAAGTTCACAAGACTTGTTATTGTAAAGTCCCACTACTAATGTAAAACTACTGGGATTCTGGCAACATCTGTTAGGGACTGTTATATCAACTTTGCTGCCTAGATGAATCATAACATATGTAACTTGCACTCACCATTAACATAAAACCGACTGGGATCCTGGCAATGTCTATCAATGGCAAAGTCCCCCCTTTGCTGTCTGGAGGATTCGTAATTTATGTTACTCACCTTCACTCCTGAAAGTCAAAAGCCTTAAAACTCTATTCTATAAGCAATTAATACTCAACATCAACTAGATATGTTCAACCATTTCTACTGCATTGTAAGACTGCTTCTAAATTTACTATTTTTTGGCACTTCATTTTAAAACTTTGGGTTGAAACAATTATTATTATTATTATTATTATTATTATTATTATGTATAACTAAAGACCATAAGCAATTTCTGATTCACAGCAATAACGTGGAAGCACTGTGCTGAAGATAGCCAGTCTCTGGGCAAACAACACTGTTAATGTAGGAAAAGTGTAATAATATACCACAGCTTGTTTAATCTTTAGAGAGAAACACAACTTTGAATGTTTCTGTTACCTATGTAATTATGAAGCAGTTTTTTTTTTCTTTGGGGCCTGACTTTACGCACTTGACCATCCAGCTCATCCCTCATGATTCTTCCAAATGAGCCCAGACCCTCTCTAGAGACAGAATCCTAGAGTCCATTTAATGTCTGGGCTCAAATCCAGGTGGGCCGACAGGAAGCAGCAACTGACACCCATGTGGCAGGGGATAACTTTTTTTAGTATATGACCTTTTATCTTCATGTATGCCTATAGGTGTTGGAGAGAAATATGCAAACCATACCTCCACAAGTAATGCAACCAAGCCCTGCCACCTTAAGTATAATATCTTAGAGTGACCTTGAGTTTTCACCAATAGCTCTTCTACAGAGTGTGTGCTTAGCAACATGCACCCATTCCTTCCTCCAAGAAGAGACAAGAAGGCTCTGTTTCTTCATTTCTGACCTCCCACAAGCCAGTTCTAAAAGGCACCTGAGCCAATAATTGTACTAATGATAACTGTCCATGTAAAAAAATAAAAAAACGATACTAACATAAAAGATTTTTATCAGTGGAAACATACAATATTGCAACCTCATCTGTAGCCTGCTTGGGTGGGTGGGTGGGGGTGCAGACAGTGTGGTGATTACTACTTTATTTTTTTTCCCACGATCAACACTCTGAAGTGTGCACAAAATGTCACTATATCTTGCGTAGGGGCCGTGGGCAGTGTCATTATTTCTTTAACCTCCCTCCCTCATTCTCAGAGGTGAGCAAAGAAACTCATTAAAGCTTGTCTAGGGACAGTGTGTACTGTTTAGTAACAGCAAGTTGGATTAAAATAGTGTAATTATTAATTTCACTTTTCTCTCAGTTGAACATCAGGCAGATGTATGAGAGTGGTTATTTTGGGGTGGTAGGGGTAAGGAGGCATGTTGCTACATGTATATACCTCACAGCAACAATTTGATCTATGTTACTGTGTTCTGTGTGTTCTTTCAGTCGTGTCCCAGTGTGTCATCAGAGTGGTACACAGAAGATGGTTGTCCTTTGGGAGCAGGAGTGAGGAATCATACTGTACATATGTTTAACAGCATCCAGCTGAAGTAGATGACTATGGCAGCTTATGCCTTCACCCCAATATAACACAAGATGGCTACACAGAAGATACCTATCTTGTTTGGAGTGGAAGGCACTATTCCCAGATATGATATATGTTTTCTTGCAAACATTTTATAGTGAAATGCTATTTTGTTAGTCAAAACTAATTTATTTTTTGAAAGAAAAATAAGACTGAATTACTTTACTTGTTCATGGCTTTTGATCATGCTATCCTTGGATCAAGTAATTGGAAAATAGCTCTAAAATGTACATCAGGGCATCTATAACATAATCCCTTCTAAGAGCCTAGTGTCCTGCAGACTCCTGGCTTAAACTGATTATTTATGTCATACTTATTACAGCGCACTCCTGGACAGTTTGGGTGTGTAAAAAGAATGCAGGAAAACGCAAAACTGAAGAGGGATACAGCATTTCTTCCCTTGCTCATGGGTTTTATTCATGCTATCACTAGATCAAAGGGATGGAAAATAGGCCTGAAATGCACCTCAGAACATATACATCCTCATGGCCTCTGGGGGCCTAGTATATCCCATATCCAAGCTTAATTTGATTTATTTATTTCACAATTATTATTGTACACTTTTAAGCAGGCAGGGTATATGTTGAAAGGAAGCAAGAAAAAGCAAAACTGAAGAATAAGACAATTTCTCAGTCATGCTTTTTGTTCATGTCACCATTTTATCAAAAAGGATGTGGAAAAAAAATCTAAAATGCACCTCAGAGCATCTACTACCCCAGTAGCTTCTGGATGCCCATTGGTCCCCGGACTCCCATTTCAGCTATTTCCTCCACAGTTATTATAGCAATGTCTGAACTAGATGTGGTGTGTTGAAAGGATGTAGGAAAAATCTGAGGATTAAGAGAAAACGTGCAATAAAGTAGGACAAGGTAATTGGAATAAGAGAAGGAAGCCATAGTGAGGGTGGGGATGCGTGGAGGGCAACTGGCAGCAGAGGGGTCCATTGCTGCCCTTTCATCTAGAGTGCCATTTCACCTAAGACAAGCCTTAAGCATACATAAGTAAGGTGATCCTGTGGTGCCCTTACTTACACATGTTAATCCTAACCCAGTCTTACACACCATTTTAGTAAAAGTTTTTCTCTAGCAGTACCTCTCTGAAGATAAAGGGTGTTTCTACAAGTTTGTGGTAGGCTATTTTTTGTTATTTTGCAATTTCCTTTTGCAAGTGGTATAATTTTAACTATTTTCCTGAAGTTAATGTGCTGTTGACTAGCAGTAATTAAAATAATCTGTGTCAGTGTTTCTGCACAATGGCAGTTAATATATTACTGTATTTGTCAACATGCATGATGGCTGACACTCAGAAAAACAGTCAAATTCCATCAAGTTCACTGCTTGTCACAAAGGCAGTAAAGCAAAACATGAACCGTAGTATTTATAAAGTAAACGGAACATCCTACTTTTACTAATAGCAAATACAAAGCAACTACCTATATATACAAATGACATAGCAGGCACATGCTGTATTCAGTAACCCCAGATATTGCTCACATATCTTCAAATTACAGCAGGCAGGTTTTAAAGCTCACACCTTTACAACCAGGAAAAGCCGAAAAGACAAACAAAAAAAAAACCTTTACATAATTGTTTTATTTTTCCCATGTTTGCAAAGGTAACTTTCACAGTCTTCCAAGTTCTACCAGCACAGGCAAATTTAATATGCATCAAGAAACACTGAAGTCACCCTATTCCAAACTCTGCTAAATACCATAATACGCATGTTGTTCAACAATGTACACCACATATTATATGGAAATACATCAAATATACGCTAATACATAGAGGGGGTGGGATAGTCCACTTGCTTAAACACCTAATGACCTCAGTGAAAGAAACAACACTACTCAAATAATAGACATAAATTAACTATAGTCATCAGTTATTAACTGTGCTTTTGATGGGAATAGAAACCTTCTCTAGCTATAGATAAGCTGAACACTTGACAATATGACTATATGTATAAATAAATACATATATATATATATATATATATATATATATATATATATATATATATATATGGTTCTACCTGAGATAGTCGACACTCCAGAACACCGACAAGCGAATCGCGAGCGCCAGAAGATCGACAATGCAGAAGACTGACGCGACGGATTAAAACACCGACGCCGAGGATGCCGACATGGGAAAAGGCTGTGTAAGTATGCGGTAGTGACGGACGTTAGGGTGCAAGTAAGGTAAGTGTGGATATTGACGGTCTATGGGGATAGGGGTGGGTTAAGTGAGTTAGGGTCAGTGCGCGGGTTAGGTAAGTGTGTGGTAGTGATAGTCTTTGGGTTAGGGGTGGGTTAAGTGAGTTAGGGTTAGGGAGTGGGTTAGGTAAGTGTGCGGTAGTGATAGTGTTTGGGTTAGGGGCGGGTTAAGTGAGTTAGGGCTAGGGAGTGGGTTAGGTAAGTGTGCGGTAGTGATAGTCTTTGGGTTAGGGGCAGGTTAAGTGAGTTAGGGTTAGGGCGCGGGTTAGCTGAGTATGCGATAGTGACGGACCTTAGGATTAGGGTTTGGGTTAGGGTTGTAGATAGTTGTGTATGTGAGGTTTAGTGTGGGTTTGTAGGGATTTTGGTGTGCTTGTGTTGTGTGTGCGGTTTTTGGACAGGGGATGTGTTTTGTTTGTTGATTGTTGTTATTGTGGTGTGTGCAGTGTATGCGGTTTCGTGTTTGTGTACCGTCGGTTATTTCGTTGTCGGGCATGTGAGGTTTCGTGTTTCTGCACTGTCGATTATGTGGTGTCGGTGATTGCGTTGTCGGTGTTCTGGGGTTTCGATTATGTCAGGTAGAACCATATATATATATAGTTTCACTTTACAATCTCGAAATACTGAAATATCAAAGCTCAGTATCCCGAGACTGTAAAGCCGAAAACTGAAAAACCCGAAACCCCAAAAGCATGAAATTAAAAATTGCGACTGCCCGCATACACACTCGACACACAAATAAGCACAAACACACCTTCCTCCCTAAACTACAAACCAACAAAACACACACAAACACAACAAAACAAACACAGGTGCGGACTCTGCAAGGCCCCCTGCACCCCCTCACACCCTCGCTACTTTTATATACTAACTCCGAGGTCACACTAAAAACATAAAAACCACCACTGCACATTCTACACTCCGCTTGCACAAACACACATTACATACATACAAATACTGCCATTCTCAACACTTACACACTCACAGTCTTACCTACCTACCCTAACGCACACCTCAAAACTCTAAACACACTCAGACACACTAAAATCCCTACCCAAAACTTCTAGTAAAACATGACTTACCTGAATCTCCAGCTACATCCACATACCACATCACACATCATGAACACAGGGAATCCCACGTCACGTACGCGACTCCACAACCGCGGAGTCAACATTTCCGCATTCATGATTCTGCTCTTTCGCGCATGTGCAGTTTTGACACTTTGATCTCGAGCTACACAAGTCTGATATTTCTTCGAGATTCTGAAGTGAAACCATATATATATATATATATATATATATATATATATATATATATATACACACACATATATATATATATATATATATATACATATATATATATATTTATAAAGATATATTGAGCGTAGATATTACACATGCACACATATCTCTTTCTCTCTCTCTCTCTCTCTGTATATATATATATATATATATATATATATATATATATATATATACGTGTGTGTGTGTGTGTGTGTGTATGTGCGTGTGTGTATGTGAGTGTGTATATATATATATATATATATATATATATATATATATAGGTCTACTTTGATTCACTGAAAACTCATTTCACTGAATTTCAAAACACTCACATAAAATCACTGAAAGATCAAATCACTAAAAACTAAT